>NW_028262391.1:2416666-2735208 GCF_047370975.1 Nipponia nippon
GTAGTTCAACAGCAAAAGCTTCTGAAAGCTCTTCATTCCTTCTGTTATTACCCTCTGTGAAGTAGGGCATTAGCACTCCATGTTGCCCTAATTAGTTTACCAGACCACATATTCCAGATAAATTGTGCTTGCAATTGGCCTGGTGCTTGCTTGTGATTAGCATGGCATTCAGATGAAAAACTGAATGTCGTGTAGGCACTACTCCAAGCTCAGTAAATGTCAGGCAGTTGAGATTGTTTGGAAGCAACGGCCAAACGCAAGGAATAAAAGTGTGAGCCGTGCGTAAGAGAGGCCTTCTGGAATTTCTGGCCTGAAAGAAGGAGGGATAGAAGCAGAGACTCTAGTGAGAAGCTGTAACTTAAAATATTAATACTGACAAAGAACAGAAGAACAACTCCACTTACTTTATCTCAAGCCATTAGCTTTGATTTAGTACAGCCAGGGAAGCCTTTCAGTAGTTTCCGTACTATCTTCACACTCTGGCTTAATAGCATTTGTTTAAATGAGGAGTGGACCCTCAAGCAATATTTCTCGTTAAAAGGCAAGTTCCAGCACAGAGTAATAAGTAAACTGGGAACAATATATTTTAAAAGAAGAAATAGATACTGCCAGCTCAATTTAAGGAAATATTTATTACACATAATTTCTCAACTGTTTTCTGAGTAAGCAATATAAAATGATCCTTATGGACAGCAAAATGGAAGGAAGGAAAAAGTCTGCATCATTGTGGGGAGTTTAATCTTCTCTGTGTCTGCTTGTCGCTCTAAGTGATGTCTTTACTTACATAAACTAAAGGCATCTACCCTGGATGCCTTTAGTCCCCAAAAGACCTTTTTAACACTAGCACGCACCTGCATCCTAACTTTCATGTTTTGCTTTCTAATAATTGACCACAAGCTCCACAACCTTAAGGGAAGGAAAAGGATGCTAGGCTTGGCTGGGCTTGGCTTGGCTTGGCAACCAAGCCCCTGACCAAATATTTTTCATCCCACTGAGTTGCAGGTGTGATGACATTTGGCAGAGTGGAAACGGAGTTGCTCTGTTTTGTGCTCACATTGCTACTTTAGTCCCAAGTGAGAGCGTCTTGTTTGGTGTAACTTATTAAAACCCACATCACCAGTTACCTGCAGTTCATAGTTTCTTGTAACTGAGTTTGCTGCTGTTGGCCTCCTCTGACAAGCAAGTAGGCCGAGTGTGAAACATGGGCTTAAACATGTGCGTCACATAAAAATAACGTAGTTCAACAGTCTCAAAATAACTGCACTTTTTTTCTTTATATAAACATATTAAATTTGTATTGAGTTTCCAGGGCATCATTTTATCCATAGCTAAAAATACAAAGCAGTGCACCACATTTTGGCAGATTTATCTCAGCAAAATTGTTTATATGTGAAATGCTTCCTACTGAGTGTCACAAATAATAATTTAGCTTGGAATGTGGCAAATGTGGCACCCCATTGAACCAAAAAGCGCTGCTGTGGAAGGAAGATGCTGCTCCCTCCCCTCTTTCAAACGTCCTGCTGACTTCTTGCTTTCCCATCACTATGAGCCTGGTAATCCCTTTGCAGACCCAGACACAGATATTTTACAACTTCATTATTAAATTAGCTTAGTACGTCCTTTCTCTTACCTCCATGGAATTATGATAGAGTGCTCTACATTTTGTTCCTTTTTGTATTACTTTTATTAGTCACAAGAACATAATTGAACTGATAGACACAGTTTCTTAGAAATTGATACAATTTATTTTTTTAATCCAGTTACCTGTGGCTTTAAATTCTACTGCTTTTGTTAATGCAATCAAACACCATGTTTGCTTTGCTTTGCTTATTGGAGAGTGGTTGCTAGCCTCAGAGATGATGATTTCAGTGTTATTCCGCTCGCCTGTTTTATTTCCTGTGGACTTGTTCATATTGTTTTCCATCTCTGTCTTTTATGGGAAGACTTTCCAGTGAGCGTAGCTTTCTTAGCTTAGTTCTTGGCCAAAGAACTTCTACAAATTGCGCAAGTATGGACAAAGACTGGTCCAAATCGGTAGTACTGGGACTATAGTGGACAGCATGGTGATAAGTTCATCAATATCCGAATCTAGAAAACTGTGATTCCTGTCAATATGCAGTGGGACAGGTAATCCCTGTGGCTGGGAGGACAATGGGAGGGTCATTGGTGACCCACCTTTTGCTGTTGACAGGACAGCATGCATGAGGATGCAGCATGTGGAAAAGGGTAGATGATTCTTTCAATGACTTGGTAAATCATAAACAGATTTGGACACGGGCCGTGTTCCTCAAGGTATTGTTAATTCAGTTCTTACTGGTCAATCCAGTATCTCCAGAGTGCCAGACAGAGCAGTAAAACCACAGGTCACTGCTCAAGGGAGTGATTGCTGGAAAGAAGGATTTTTTCCTGATCACTGCTGCCCATCTGTGGTCCTAACTGCCTGCAGGGGCTCTGCTCCTGGGAAGGAGCTGGGGGGCAAGAGGACAGCAAGCAGTCTGCAAGCGTTAGGAATTGGTCACACACGGTGATGACCAGACTGGTCACTTACTTCTTCATTGTCTCCTTAGGCCAAATAATGTGTCTGGCAGAGAGACTGCAATGAGGACACTAGCAAAAGCTTGGTAGAGGAGCACGGAGTCTTTCTGGGATGGAGGTGTAAAGGTGGATTCCACCTTCCTCCTTTCTCTTAGAAAAAATGCTATTCCTGTGGAGATCAGCACTGAGTCATTTAAATAGGGAAATAGAAAGTCATGCATGGAAGCGACTATTCTTCGGGGGGTATTTGAAGCATTTTATATAATAGATCTATCAAGCAACAAACTGAAAATGAAAGGAAAAAGAAAATAAAAATGTTCACATAGATTGCCCCTGGTTTCGTAGAGGAACTGCAGTCATTATGTTGGACATGCTATAAATACATAACAGAAAACATCCCTGTGCCTAAAGATCCTATGGTCTAAGAGAAATGAGGCTATAAGGGGAAGCAGGAGCGTTGCTGCTGGCAGGACGGGCTGCCGCCCAGCCAGGGTGGTTTCCCGGTCAGTTGGAGGTGCGGGGGATGCTTTGTAGGACAGGGGAATTTCAGGAAGGATTTGAAGGAGGACAAATGACGTAGTTTGGCAAATACATATAGGAGGTGCAGCACAGAAGAAGCCAGGGCTCTCTTGACTTTTACTGGGTGAAAATTCATAGAAGAGACTTGATGTATATATCTCCACAAATGCTAGACTCTTGGAGAAATGTAAGAGGACGACATTTGAGCCAGCCATGCCACGAGTGGGAGGGAAGTGGAAACACAAGGCTGAAACCAGGATAAAGGGTAACCTCATGACAGGGTTGCCAGAACCAGAAGGAAAAAAAAAAAAAGTGCTTTCTGAGGGAGAAAGAAACAGAGCTCTTTCAGCACCCGGGACAGTCCGAAAGACCGTTTGACATGCTTGTGAACAAGGACTTGATAGCAAGTGAGCTGGTGTGCAGGCTGGAGCCAGTCCTTCACTGCCTGTGCCATAGGTGGACCAGGTTTTACACCACGTCCCTCTGATTTATGGTACTAAAAGCACTGAATTGGCTCGTGGTACTGCTGGGCCGTAGCACTAAGTGGGTTAGCAGTGTGCTTAGTATTGGCTTGGTTTATTCAATGGTATTGTCGTTTGCAGTATGGAGAATGTGGATGGCAGATCAGATGGGAGGTCTTTTGTCATAACGTATTTCAAATTAGTCTTTGGAAATGAAGATTTACATTTTGGGCTCCTTAGCAAAAACCTTCTTCCCTCTCCAGTACTGTGCCTTTCTGGGCAAAGTAGAGACTGAATTTCATTGTTATGCTGTTGTATATATTTTATTATCGTTCAGGCGATACCATAACATGGGGAAGTGCAGCGGGTAACCAGAGCCTAGGCAGCACAGGCAGTGCTTATTTAGGGTGTGAGTTAGTCAGCGTTTATCTTTTATCTTCCCAACAACTTTAATGCAAAATGACTTCATATTCTTTATAGGGCTAATGTTGCGAGGGACTACATAATTACATGCTTTTTTGTCAAAAAAAATAGTAACTGAGATTGAAAATTTGGGACTGAATAGTGCAGCCAAAACTCCTGGTCTGGATCTGAGAAGAGCTACTTGCAAGGGCTCTGCTGGTGCTTTGGGATTTCAGCCTGAGTCCTTGTGCCCCAAGACACATTGCTGTCTTTTCCTACTGAGCATCCATGTGCGTTTGCAGCCCGAGAGTCTGTGATCATGGTGCAAGAAGGAAAATGAGAGCTAGTCTGGAGGAGGGGAGGTGGGCACTGGAGGTTTATTTCTGAATGCAAACTTTTTGGCTGTGACCAAAAAGTGTTGCAATGGAAAATTGTCAGCTTTTTAACCATGTTTCTTTTTATTGCAAAGGGAACACTATGTGTACCATGTACAAAGTGTTTTGTAATAAAAGATGTCATTTAAAAAGTCAGACTTCATTTATTATGAGGACATAATGCTGGATGAGAAATTGAGCATATGATATACTTTGCAAATAAGAACGAGTTAATATGAGTACAACTAATGCAGGAAGGAACTTGTTATCAGACACTTACTGTTTGGATGTCCCTCCATCCTGTTGTTTAGAAGAACGTCTCCAAAAAGCATTTCAGCAATGGAAGGGAGAGCAATTCAGTGATAAAGTGAGACAGATGAGAAAGGAAGAGGTTTCTGAGCATAGTGGTTTTAAATAGTAAACCATACTGCGCCAGTAGCAGTCAGATTTTTAACACTGAATATAATAGCAATATGGCTCTTCTCTGTCAGAGCTGTTTTTATATCAAGAACGTTCAGTTCTTTGGAGGGGTACGGATTACAATTAAAGCATTTGCTTCCCATGTTGAGTCCCCTTGAGTTTTGTTTCTCATTGCACACAACAACAGTGTGAGTGAATTAGATGTCATCACCGTTTTGTGCCTGTGTGCGCCCACAGAACTGTGCCGGAAAAAGCTGCTTAAACTTGTTCGCTGCTGATATCCTATGGAACACGATAATTGAAATATAGGTATGGTAGGCGTGGTACAGAAAATCTGACACTATCACAGCAAGGCTGCTCTTAAAATAGCTATCAGAGCAGGGGATGGAAGGGACATTCAGCTGAAGTAAAATGTTATAGATCAATTTGTGTGCTTTCTGAAGAACTAGAAATAGGACTTGCTGTTACAGGCCAGCACATTTTAGGAAGAAATCCCTGCTACCTTGACCAGTTTTCACATCCTTTGGTCAATTGCCGTTCTTGCATTTCTTCAAATTCCTGGCACAAATTATGCCATGCCATAAAGAAAATAATCCTCAAAAATGGTTTACATTTCTTCTAGAAAAAAAAAAAATTCCAGCACTCTGTAACTTTGGCCAAAGCTTGACACAAATTTTAGAGTGATAAAATGTTAGAGGAAGCAAAGACTACTTTATGGCCCACATACTATATGGGCCATATGGCACCAATTCTGGTAATTTGCTGCGGTGCCAGTTGGCTGGAATGAAACAGTGACCACGAAGACCATGTAGCTTTGGTAAGTAGTCCAACAAACAACGTTTAGAATTTAAAAAAAAAAGAAAAAAAAAAAAAAAGAAAAAACCAGTCACTTCACCAGAAAATAACTAAATGATAGAATTGATAATTTAAGAATAGCACAGAATTTTGAACCAGAATCTAACTGGGTCAGAGGGGAGAAATAGTGTCTTGTGGTTTGGACGTTAGGCATCCTAGATCATTGGAAGAATGAATGGATGGAATGGATGATATTGTAAGGTCTATTGGGTGGGAGGTGCCTGGAAGCATCTGTTGCCCTGCTGCAATAATGGTAGCAAATGGATTTTTGGACCCCAGGACAGGGACACAAATTGATTTAGAAAAAAGGACAACACACAAACACACACAGACCCACTGTGTTGTCTTTTCCAAAGAGATTTGCTCAACAGAGTGATGGGTCTATAGCTAAAACTTTTTGCAGTTTGTGGTTAGGCAGCTTGGCTTCTCAACAGAAGCGTAGTTGGAAAAACCCAGCAGAATCTGTGCTATGCTAAAGGAAGAAGTCAGTGCAGATCCAGAAGACAAAACCAGGCACCTTAAGATGTGGAACTGCTCATGTGTTTCTAGCTCACTGAAGAGAGAATATAACCTAAAAACCACCAAAATAGACAGCTTTGAAGAATAGTTTGCTTTTATCTGGGCTAAGCCACTTCACTGAAGAAAAAAAGTCAAATGAGAGCTTTGGCAAAAGGAGCTGTTCAAAAATAGAGCCTGTGAGAGAGAGTGGAAGAGGGCTGCCCTGCACAACGTGGATGTCACAACCGTCCTGCTCTCATGCCTCTTCTCCCACTGGGCAGTGATGAGTTTTGGGGGCCTCCACAAGGCACAGTGTAGAGTCCATGGTGGAGAGGAAGGGAAAAGTTGGACTTAACTTTTAGCTCTGCCCACTAATTCCTGCCTGTTTACATTTGCCAGGCAGATTGATTGGAAGGAAATCTCCTGTGTGCATGTTAGTCAGAAGGAGCTTTAGTCAAGTCTCTGGTTTGAAAACAAGGCAGTGATGTTAAGTCGGTGTATCTCCTGAAATAATTAAGTCCCAGTTGCAGTCATCCTTAGTCAGATATTGTGTAATGGTCCCACGCACTGTGAAAACACTCACCAGAATCAACAATGCTAAACATTATTTAATGTGATGAGTGTGGCAGGCAAAAGCCACTCCTTCAAAGTGATAAATCATATGACATTTAGCTACCTTTATCTGGGCAAGAAGCCATCAAGGCTTCAGGCTTTCACGATGTATAAGTTGCTTTTAAAGTGCTTTTGCGTGAGGAAGAGTGGGTCTGCAAATGAGGCACAATGAAATTCTGCATTTATTGTACCTCATGATAGGCAGATTAAATGTATCTAGGCTGCAAAGCAACTGATCTTTAGTTTGTATCTGTATACTTAATCTGTGGGTTTTGCTTTCTTCAGACCCACTTTTGTCTTTCCAGTGTCTTAAGTTTTTTTTTACCCTCGTTGCCCACCTACAACTCCAACTCTATTTCCCAAGAATAGGGAGAAGGCTTAGATCTGCTGGGACATGGTAAGGGAATTTATGCTTTTTCCTCCACGTAGTGCTATGTTGGCCGAGCGTGCAATGACACAGTTGTGTTCAGATTGGGCTCCAGTGGTTTCAGAGCGGCACAGATATGAAGTGAAAGAGTGAAGCTGTGCAGAGCTTTGGTGGTGCAGGGACAGGGCAACATCCCCCTGCAATAGTAGAAATGCAGCAGTATTCCTGCTGTCTTTTATGTTTGATTAAATGTCAGATATGTGATGGGACTTGTCATTCTTTTCTGGATGGTCCCTCTAAAAGAAAAGGCTGTAGCTGATGCATAGTCAATAATACTGGGCAGGAGCTCAGGAGAGAGATCAAGATCTTTATAAACAGTTTGGGGATACAAACATGCTGGAGCATATCTTCAGCAAACTTTTGCTGGGAGAAATCAAATGTTAAAAGCATGCAAGAAGGAAGGGCACCTGGTACTATTGTGTGACTGGTTTAGGGTATGTGCTTGCCATAAGCCTGCGTGAGAGGCACTGCTGTAATTGTTATTCAGCACAGAAACTGGAAATGTACTTGGACTGCGAGTAGTCTGACCTGTAGAGGAAACCATATCTCATGAGGTGCTGAGCGTTCCCTTGGGTGAAAGGCAGGAAGGAGCGGGGCGCATCCAGTATTTCACTGTCACATCATCTTCCTGCCCTGCTAATATAACCGAGAATCAGCTGCAGAATTTCTTTTATGCTCAGTTAAAGAATTATTGACCATGGCCTGAGCGTTTTTTCTGAGGAAACATCATAGTTTGAACTGTTGGCATTAAAGCTTTAAACTCCTGTGAGGTGCTGGAAATGCCGCCAAGCGGCCGCTGATGGATTCAGTCCTCTGTTTATTGTCGCTAATGACACAAGCATTTTTTCCCTGATAGAGAGACCTCAATTTCAGACAACTCGTCTCCATAGTAATTGGTGATAAATCACCTTCATGGTAGCTGGATTTCCCTGACATGCAAAATGTCGTATTTTTACTCTTAAGTTGTTTTGTTTCAGTCAACTCGACTGAAATAGCTTCTTTAGTACTAAAAGCAAAAAAGCATTTTTAAGAACGTTTTATGAAAAATCAAACATTCAGATGAGAAAGCTCAGAATTAAGGGTGCACATGAACATTCAGGTCAACTCCTTGCTTGCACCGTCTCTGGTCTTTGATAAATTTTCACTTATTGCCTTCTCCGCTTGCTCTCATGTCGTTCTACGGGGATTTACACAGTAGTTCTTTCCACTCCCCACATTCAGTGTGTGGCCTTGAAAATTGACTTTTTACTAACTATCCAAATGCTGCATTGAGTAAAATGTCACTTACTCTTTGTATTTCTCTAGTGCTTTGAATCTTATTTCTAAAGCTTTTATGGATATAAATGAACATGTAACGCTTTTCAGAGTAGCAGGTGACGTTGCTGGTTTACATTGGGGGGAACAGAAGCCCAGAAAGGTCAAGTCTAAAATTCTAAAACTGTAGGAAATGTCATCTAGTCTGGGGTTTCTAGACTGAAATGTAGAGGTCTTTTTTTGGTTTTCCTCCTTTTTTTTTTTTTTTTTTTTTTAAGACATCTCAGCATTTAAAACACAGCTATAATTGATCTCAGCTGCAGCTGATGGCACTCAGCAAGTCCTGTCAATCTGACTGCAAGTGCCCAGGCCCAGGCAGCTGGAAGCCAGGAGTGCTCCCATGTGAGAGGAGTGCTTGCCAAATATTGCGGAGGAGTTCTGGGTCAGAGGACGAGGAGATTTCCATTCTCGGGGTGGCGTTTCAGGGCTGAGCTCTGAGATAATAATTTTTCCTTCTGTTGTCCTCCTCATTCAGTATGTCCTGCGGTTAGGTACAATGCAGGTTTTCCATGTGGGCGAAAGGTTTTGTCACATTTATTTACATTTGGGAACTGTTAATTTGGGGTTTTGTTTTCAAAGAAGTATGGGGTTTTTCTTTATTGATCTTCAAATCAATTTTGAATTGAATTTTTTTAAATTTAAGGGATTTGTAAATGTAGGTGCAAAACATTTCTGATTTTCTCTCTCCATGCCAGACAAATGAAATGACATTTGCTTACTGTATTATATGCTGGAGTAAAAGCACCTTTGGCACTATCAGTCTATTCATTTTCTTCATAAAATTAATCAATAAGAGTTGTTCCAGACAGGCCTATTTCTTTCAGTTTCCCAGGAGCTCTCTTGTTCTTTCCTCCATGCTGTCTGACACAAGTCACACTAAAAATCAAAACCAGACCCCAAAGCAATAGGGAAGCTGCAGTCACAGAGGTACAGCAACAATGAAAACCAGGCTCGTTGCAGATGGTGAAGGAGAAAACCACTTTCTACACACCAGAAAAATCACTTAAGGCAAACCTTAAGGTTGTGTTTCTCAAAGGTTATTTTAAAAGGCTGTGACCCATTACTTTTGAATGCGATCATCAAAACTCGTTTGAGGGTTTAGTTGAAGATCAGGATCCTGCATAAAACCTTTTCCCTCAAAAGGTGAAGTTATCGGGAGTAGGGCTGGCAGGGTCTCTGAACATTACTTACCCATGTCTCATAATTTAAATGATAATGTTCCGGGCAAATCTAGTAAATCAGATATGCACTGGCCTGTGCACACACATGGTGGGGAGTACGAGTGCATGAGTATGCGCATATATTTGCCATTATTGATTTTTTTTTGTCTTTCTCTGATGATTTAACAATATCTAAATGCAGCAGAAATGTGGATTAAAATCATTATTACAAGAGTTAAATTGTGCTGAAATTTTTAAATCTTTGTTAGCAGACAAAATCCTGGAGCATCATTCTCCCAGATGGGAGCAGAGAGGCACAAGTGGTAATTAATCATCGAGGGACAAAACTGTGTCGAGTACTTGCTTGTGCTTGGCCTTGACCCACTGATTCTCCAAGTGAAGAATCAGCTCAGTATGTGGCATGATTACAATATGTAGGATTGTTTTGGAATAAAGGAGCACAGGTTTTTTTAGATTTTAAAGCTCTCAAAAAAATTTTTTTAATTGGCAGTAAAACAGTAAGGCACTTAAAATGCAAACTATAACAATAAACAGGGCTTTGCTCTATATTTACGGCTTGTGAATAAAGATTGCACAAAGACGGTAACTTTTAATTTTGCATTAACCCAGCTTTGTTCTGCAGTAAGCGAGGCGCTGAGCTTGTGCATGGCGGTTTGGTGAGCCTCACGTGTGGGGAGAAATGAATCAATTACTGTCTGCGCCTTGCAGTGGGGTGTCCCCCGTGAAATAATCTAAACCTGTCAAACTGTGACAGCTTGCCCTACCTGCACAAATAACACCATTTTGAGAAATCAAGGACTGCTGATATTGCTGTAATAGATCTAAAAGTGCATACTGATGTGATCTGCTGTTTCATGCGAGATGGCATTTGAAGCTGCTAGCACGCTGAATATTTCCGCTGCATCAGCTTATCATCTAAGAAATGTGGATCATATTTTTTGAAAGAGTTCAGCATTGAACAAATCTCCATCTTGTCTAGCTCTGATACTTCAATCCTAATACATGAAAACCTGATTTAAAAAAGGCTCCCATACTTTTAAAGCCACAACAATCTTAAGCAATTGCCTGGAGAACATCCTTGAGTATCCCAAACGTCCGTGGTACTGAAATGTGGTGTCCACAAATGCTGTTACAGCATGGACAAACAAATGTACGGGAGCACTTCTCATCTTCCAGAGTCCTAGAGAGGTTTCTGGAGCACTCAGCTGTATCCTTTGTGTTTGAATTGTTTAATGCCAATTAAAATACTTGTATTGCATGGGGGTTTGGTTTAGTTTTGTATAAATATTAAAAAAGCTATTTTTAAATGAAAAATGCCACTTAAAAATGAAAAGCTGAAAAATCTAATTTTCTTTATTTTTTAATTTCACTTTTTTCTGATTGAAATTATTTTTCATTTTGCCAAGATTTCACAAGTAGTTTTAGCTAACAGTATTGAATTACCATTTGGGGATGAATTAGCTTTTTGTCAAGATGTTGTCTTCCCACCTTCACCTGGAATGTTGCTGGCAGAGCCGGTGGGAGATGGGTAAGTGTTGCTGTTACTGTCCTGTTAAGAGAGGGATCATAGAACCGCTAATGTCTCGTTGCTTTTAAAATCTTATCCAAAAGATGAGTGAATGAGCTGCATTTCCAGCCACAACAAAATATGCCTTGGTCAGCTTTAAGAGGACATTGCTGAGAAAATGAGACTTAAAGATCTGTGAAACATCTTTCCTAAATTGTCTATTCATGTTATTTCTTTCTTGTGGTTTGAGCACAGCTATAAATCTAAGTAAGCAGCATCTAGCTGTCTCTCTGTTCTAAATATAGTGCAGCAGAAAGAGAAGTTTACATTCTCCTTAAGATCTCTTGAGACTTAACATTGTATTTTTGAAACACCATTGGTTGCCTTGACACTCTGACAGTAACCAGTTTTTTTAAAGGGGCATTTGCTTGCTTAGAAGAAATGCAGTTGACCTTGATACCTCAGTGGTTTCAGTAGGAAAGGAGGGTCAGATGCTAAAGTCATAGCTGACGGAGGAAGCCAAGACAGTCCATAAAGCGCAAATTTCATATTTCCTAGGATTCTGATAGAAGTAAGGAAGCAGTATTGAAGTGAATGTTCTGCGAAGAGCAGGTAAAGAGTAAGTGTGACAAAGTTGTAAAGGAATACAAAACTGGTCGTTGCTGTTGACCTTTCTGAGGTAGAACAGCGTCAAGAGGCACAACAAGGCTGCATTTCTACCACACTGCATGTTGCACCTGATGCAAGATGAGGGGCTTTTCCCTGAAGAATTTACAATCTCAAATCATTGGCTAAAAGGTGGGGCTGAGGCAGTATTTGTCTTTCCATTTGACAAGGAGCTTTACCGCAAAGGGTAAAACAACATGTCCAGAGGAAGAATGGGACAGAGTTGGAAAATGACCAGATTTGTTGAGATTCAGTTCATTACTTTGTTGCCATAAGGTAATCCATCTTCCTCTTTGACTTATGCTGTGCATTTAATCAGGTGCTGAGTGAATATCTTACTTTGAAAATCCAAACTAATAATGGACATAAAGATCATGGTAAATGATAAGATGCAATAAGACAAGTCATATCTTCCCTAATGACAGCATAATGAACTGAATTTAAAATGAAATCCTATCACGAACAGTCACGGCCCATTAGACAATGAAATTTCTTGTTAAACTGACTTTTTAAAAGCGCTTTGCAAAAAGTCAAAAAGACACAAAATTACACAATATTGTTGGCAGCCACTTGCAACCAGATCCTAGTAATCTTTCGGGGTAAAAACCAACCAGCTTCAGTGAGTATTTTGCTTGAGCAGGGACATAACCTCTAAAAACGTCAACTGTGAACTACATGTCATTGAAATCATTTCAGCAAGATTTAACAGCTAATATCACCATTTATTGTCTATAATAGTGTACCCATCAAGAACAGACGGAAAAAGAAATAAAAAGAGAGGGAGGGCTGCTTTGCTTTTGGTGATTGCTGCTTTACATGGATCACGTAGAACAGGGAGAAACACGAGCTCCCCAGATATTAAACACTACACGTTTTGAAGAAAACATTTCAGGAACAGCAAGCAGGGAGATTTCCCAAAGACGAGCAAAATAGGGTGCAGGGAATGGAAATTACTGGGGAGATGCATGCTTTTGTTGGTAAGTGTTCCACAATAGCCCTTTTATAGATCCTTGTACTGATGTCATTGTCATCTTCAAAGCAAATTAGATACAGCTTTTTCATCAGCAATGATTATTGCAAACTGGACTTGGCATGAAAATTTAAATGATAAAAAAACAAGACCTGTAAAGGTCCAAATCTCCTGGAGGACCAGGAAGATGTAGGTTCCTATTGCTCATCAGTCCCTTTGGAATCAACCAGCTGAAGGTGCTTTGAAAATGGGGCCACAAACTCCTAAGTCCCCCAAGTACTTTTAAAAAATTTACCCTTCATATTTTCTTTATTTACAATCTGAATGTTCCACATTATTTTGACCTCTTCTATAGTAAGTATTAACAGCATTTTAGCCATGAGAGAAATAATCTCAATAATCTCAATACCTTTTAAAAAAGCTTCTTTTGAAGAAAAAGGCGCACTGCAAATGCAAGATTATTGTTCCAGTAGTGTTTACAACAATAACAGATACACAAAGAAAGCGTATTACATTATTGTAGGAATGTGTTTTTTTTCTTTTCTTTTTTTTTTTTTTTTCTTTTTAAGAAGGAGCATCTGTTCTATAGTCATTTCTATGCTTGGGTAATTCATCTAACGATTACATGGATGTTGGCTAGAAGACAACACAGTAGATTGTAGAGGAAGCTGTAAAGAGGCTAGTAAACACAGGCTTATGTAGTTTTAAAGGAGGCAAAAAGAAGAAAATATACTGTTCTGAATGATACACAATGCTGGATATCATCAGTCTGCATTTCTGAAAGAGCTGCATGTTTAGCTGCTGTCATTATTCCCAGCAGGAGCTCTCACACCTTCTTTTGAAATCTGACCATTAGAGATTATTTTGATCCATCCTTGAGTGCGAACATAAAAGCTAAAGTAAATTGTTTCATCAATACTAGTTTATAATTTTAGTCCAAAGATGTCTAGGGTGCTTGCATACAAGGAGTAGCTCTGAATAGAAGGTAATTGTGTATCTTATTCAATGTACCTATCTGGCATACGCTGTTTAGAATTGATATGTGGGGAAGGAAAGGTGAAATGGAGAGGATGCTGCCTGGAAGACTTATGAGATTTTAAAGAACTGGTTAAATTTTAACTTGCTTCATTTAGACTGAGATAAAATGGTACAGATAGGTTTATCCTCATTTTACTGGGATGAAAATGGACCTTGATTTATTGAAAGTGTCACTTTCTGTGCTAATCTGCTGCCTTTACTTTTATTGTTCTTGGTTTACAGCAAAGGAAAGAGAATTGGGGCTATAGCGTTTGTGTCAGCTGGTAACATGGGCTTGTGGTCAAAACTCATTTTGTTGGTCAACAAAAGCATTTGCCAATAAATTATCAAATGCCCAGTTCTTTTGACCCTGAAACTAGTTATTCAACTACCGTAGCAAGAGCTATGGAGTAATGAAAGAGCAAGTTGTCCTTTCATTTTGCCATCCCATATGATTAAGCAAAAAATACCTGGTTTCCGCCTTCAGCAGCTCATAGGAAATAACAAGCCGGTACTGAAATAAAGCTCCCCAGTAGGGCTAAGGATACAGTACCAATGTGATAATAAAAATACACTAAGCATGTTAAACAAAAGCAAGCTCTGCTTTGGCAGGAGTCCTAGAAGTAGGGAACTGAGCTAGATCAGCTTTGGCTAAAAGACCAACTGGAGTCAGCAATATTTAGCATAAATAAAACTCCCCGCTGCAGTTCCAGTTGCAGCCTTGGAGCTTTTAAAACTCTGTCCGTCCTTTAAGCATCTTCCTGCTCACAGGATGAATTTCATGGAGAAACACTAAGCTTTTCAAACAAAGAACAAAAAGGCAAACAAAACCCAGTGCATAAAATCCTTTTAACCTGATGAAATTTTAGTTGCGCATCATGAGTTAAGTGGAGGGAAATGAAGGAAGGACCCACACTAGCATTCTGGAATGGCAACGTTGTATATGAAAGGAAAATAAGTCACAATTAAGAGGCAATCTTCACTGTATTTCTACAAGTAGCCCCTTGTATAACATTAAGCATAAGAGGCTGAAGCTCAGACTAGCATCCCTAGAACAAGCTATTTGGATCGGTTGAATCCCAGTGCCACTTCAGTATGCTTCATTCATTAAACATAAACCAGAAATAAAAGCATAGCTCCATGTGCATACATGCATGCTTTGGACTAATGTGTTAATGACTGCAGAGCACTATTGAAGGAAGCAGGCAAAAAATGCCTCGCAATAACATTCCAGCTGACATACCAGGTACCGTGGCACAATCATTTCCAAGCAGTTGCCTGGAAGTTTCCATCACTTAGACGTCACCATCGGTGATGCCTAAGGAAACTCCATATCACCAAGATGATGTTAGTGATTTTTTTCTCTAACAGTTGTGTTGCTGACAGAGGGTGAAGAGGTAAGGATTGTTAGTGGGAAGGGATGACTTTTCCTCAGGGATGTGTGAATCAGTAGTTAAGACTGGCAGGGTGTGGAGAAGAGCACCGTGAATGTCTGATTGTGCTTGGTGGAATGGGAGTAGGGAAGCGAAGAAGTGAACAGAAGAGAAATTGGAAAATTTCTTTTGATAGGCTGAATTGAGTAGAAACTTGGTTGAGGAGGAATAACAGCTGGATTTGTGAGAGAGCATTTTGGAAGTAATGGGTTTTGTGTGTAGAGCTAAATAACTGGTAATATTTTTTATCTGAAAGTGTGTACAGTCAGCTTTTGAAAATGGAGAAGAAATGTCAATGAAGTCAAAGCTACTATTCTGGCTGCAATAGCTGCAAGGGTGACGTGGGGTCCCATAAGTGGGGTAAGTGAAGAAGGAATTAGCAGGTCAGCCGGAAATTATTTAGGCGGCTGTCTCGTCCCTTCCCTGCAGTAAGTCGTGCGGGGAGCATTGCTTCCCTTATTTCCAACCATAGAAATCTCAGTAGGCAGCAAAATTTCAGTGAAGAAGAGATGACAGCTCAGGGAATGGAGTTCATAACGGAAGCAATGAAGCAACCGTATCTTCAGCACATATTTGTGCTCCCATAATATATATCTGCTATTTTATTTTATCTACATTAGTGAAAAATAGTGTCGAATTTATTTTTAAGCTAGTTCTGGAAAGAAACAATACATATGTGATTGCTGGCTCTTCTTCCTCTCTAGTTATCAGCTGGCAACTTTTGGAATAGAGATAGAAAGAAAATAATATTCGCATAAGGTAACTGTAAAAATTGGCATCAGATTGAGAGAAGAGACCCAGATTAGTCCCCGAGGAAGAGGCAGGCTGAACGCCAGCACCCTACGCTTGCTCTGTGGGCGTCGTTTGCAGGGAAGTGTGTTTGCCTCCAGACTGGTTTCAGGAGAGGTTGCTTCTTACCTGCGGAGCTCACACCTGGGGGCAGAGGAGGAGCGAAGGGGAAGGCGGGAGGGAGGGAGGAACAGCTGTGCTGCTAACAGGGAGCGTGGGGGTCAGAGGAGAAAAGACACAAATCTGTAGGGAACCAGGTTTATGGGTTCTGCTGCTTGAGGAACATTGACTTGTGGGATAACACCCCAGAGTAAACCTCTGGCTGTTTGTTTCTCCTATGGAGTGGGTGAAAAGAGAGCGGGCTCCTTTAGATTTCACCAGAGCCCAGCACAGTGCTACTGATCCAACTCTGCATGTGCAACAAATTTTTTCAGGTTAATACTCTGTAACCAAAATGATCAAAGCTAAGGGCCTTGAGTTAGCCTCAATTTAAACCTTAACTCCTATTTTGGCACATAGTGAACTGACTTCTTGGTGATGTGAACATCCAAATCCCACCCAAGTCAGTGGAGGTGATAGGCTTATTTGAAATGTGGGTCCTATTTGTATCAAAACATGGCTTTGGTAGCCTAACTTGATGGCTTTGGTAGCCTAACTTGATGGCAACGGAGTTTAAAAATGTGCACTGTGTACACTTTCCTTCAGTCCTTATGCTGGTCTTTCTCATTTCCCATAGCTGTGTCCTGCCACGGCACTGAAAAGTACACTGGCTCCTATTTTAGCTTTTGCTCCGGAGCTGAATTAGAGCTGAACCTGCAGACATATGGGGTGACGAGCATGGAGCTCCTCTTGCCCTTTGCACCATAGCATTTGCTAGGTCCTGCCACAAAACCCCAGACCTGCCTTTGTGTTCCCAGCAAGTCACAGGAGAAGCATGAGATTCTGTTTCATCAAGATGCAGTGCCCGGTATGCCTCCGCCTCCCCAGCCGAGCGCCTGCCTCTTTCATTACTCTTTGATGTGTATCCAGAAAGAGCTGTCGCCCCACAACGCAACCGCGGCGTGTGTGGTCCTCCATCAGCAGCGAGGGAGGGGAGGAGGTAAGACAAGAGAGAACAGTCGGGTACAAGCAAAAGGAAACAAAAAGAAAAATAGCACATCACACATAGCGATCGCAGTACGTTCCCTATTTATACTCTTCTCCTGACTGTTGTGCTTGTCTTAAAGCTTTTAGAAAATACATACTTTTTAAAAGCATGAATGGCAAGTTTTTAATAAAATTCCTACTAACCTGTCCTTTTGATCTAGTCTAGCATCATTTTCTGTAATGTTTACCTGCCAGCATGTCTCTCCATCTAGTTTGAATTGCTATAAATTGAATTTTACATAGTTCCTTTGCAAGGCTATTTCATAGTCCAATATCCAACACAGAAACCCCTCCCTTTTTGCCATCTCCCTACCTAAATTTGACCAAAATATTTTTAAAAGTTTCTCCTGTTACTCTGTGTTTATATTAAGTTTTACATTTCATTAATTCTCTCAGCACTAAAAATTTCCCCTGCTGGGGAAAATTTTATTTATACTTTCTCTTAATCATTCCTTATACATGTACTTAATTTCCATGAAAATGTACATATGTTTTACTAAAAAGGGTCATTTCTTTTCTTTTGCTAGAACTTATGGAGAAAAGTAAGTGTCTCACATAAGCCCTTTCCTGGTAATTCTGAAGTGGATTTTTAACAACATCAGGATGGAAGTAGATTCCTAATAAAAAAAATCCATCCATCCTCAGCATGCAAATGGTTGGGAACTAAAATGTTTACATGCCTGTTATTGCCATCATGTGTACAATGTAATTCTACAGTGCTGGGACCACCACTCTATAAATTTCAATTATACTATTAGCAATAGCTCTTCAGTGCGGTAATTGGTACACTCTCTTTATCTAATGGAGTATTTTTCCTCTAATTGACTTCAGATTTATCATATAAATGTCATAGGCAAATTTTCATATAATAACCTATTATCTCTGCTGTTCTAGCTCACTGCACTCACGAGAAACAGCAATAATAATCTTTGGGATAATGAAGGACAGCAGCTTAATTCACAAAGTGCTGAAAAGAATGACAGCTACTTCTTACCTGTCAAAACCAGAAACTTTTAATATATTCATTTAATTAGACTACAGATCCCATTCACATGATATTTTTCCTCTTGCTATAATATAAGGATGAATCCAGCTTTTGCTAGAAAATGAGAATATCTAGTGTTTAGATGATGGACTTCCTATGAACATGTTTTTAGACAAGTATTCCCATTATCAGAGCCTTTCAACTTTCTCTGCTTACTCTATATAGTGTAATCAATTGTAGCACAAGAAATAGGCTATTATACCATGATGCAGAAGTGGCAAAGACATAAAGAAAGAGGCTTTTTAATGTGTAAATGAATTTTTGAGAATAAATATGGGGGGAAAAAATGATGCAAGTATACTCATCAATCCCATAGATTTTACGTAGGACCAGCTAAGACTGAATTACCATATCAAGTTCCAGAATAGAGATTTATAGTTAATTAATTCTGGAAGTCTAGGCTGCTGTATAGAAAGCCTTAATAGTGAACTTGAGATGGGTAAGAGAATGATAAACTTGGACTTATAGCTTTTTAAATTTCTTGCCTGTTTGAAGACTTTTGAGGACATTTTCTGTAAGATATGTGGCTTTGGTGCTTCTCCTCGTTCCACCATGAGGCAGAAGGAATACAGTACCAGGGGCTGGGTCACAACCTCACGATTGCTGCAGCAGCTGGTTATGGGATTACTCTGCTTCTGTCACCATCGATTACCAATATTATTCTCCTTCATTGAAAAACAGTTACCATTGACGAGTTTGCCTACCCCTCCTCCCTCGGAAGGAGGCACTTGCAGAGAGTAATTCCCTCCACTCCTCCTTCATATTACCCTCTCGTGCCTCTGAACAATACCGGGATAAAAAAATCTTTCTGGATTCATTCTTGGAAATGAATAGGTAAGATGCAAACTCTCCCTCCCAAGAAATACAATTACACTACAATTATAAACTTTTTCATTTTGCATGTGCCAGGCAACATGGACGGAAACTGATTTAAGTTCAGGTAAGAGACTAAATTTTCATGCTGAGATTTTATGTGACATCTTCTCAACTTGCCCCTTGGAGATGCAATTAAGATTTTTGTTTGTGATTTTTGTTTGTGATTTTTTTTGGACAGAAGTATCATACATGAAGAGAGGAGCAGGATTCAGCATGCTTGCAGACATGAACTATGCATAGAAAGTAGTCCTGAAATGTTACTTGGACAAAATTTCCAGAAAGTAAAGAAAAGGATACAATCATGTGAAATGGTAAGCTGTGGTACCCTTCTGTGTATGCCATATGGCAAACCTTTACATGGCTTTATCTGAAGAGTAGGAGTTTAACCGACATGAGTTGAACTTATTGGCTAAAAATGTTTTCTGCTTCTTCAGCTAACAAAAACATACTAGGTAAATGCAGTGGATGTTATTTACATTTTTATGTAGAACAGTAGAAGGAGGTGAAGGTTCCTGGAGTGGGCTGGAAGCACATAAAGATTCATCCTGCAGGTGCAATCATGAACATATAAATGCAATCCCTAAAAAATAAAGGATTTAAAAAAAAATAAAAAATCAAAGTGTAGCCCTGTTCTACAGAGGTGTGTTCCTGGCAGATTGCACCACTCCTTCCTAGTGTGAAGAAAATGATTTACCCACAAAATACAACGATAAAACCTATCATTAGCTTGAGAGTTATAATTGCCTCAGATCCACATCATTGTTCACCATTATTCTTTTTGTAAAAGCTGGTCTAACAAGGAGCACTTTACAAGAAAAACACGTGTATGAGTATATCAAACCAGCAAAGTCCTCTTGACACACATAGAACGTACCCTGGTATAACATATCCTTCAAACTTTGAGTAAAATAAGGCACACGTGTTTAATTGCAGTTTTGCTACTATCCTTGTATCTACATGAGCAGCAGGGATGACACTGCCTCACCAATGTGGTCTACCAGTAGCATTTAACAGGGACATGACCTTACAGTGAACTTTTTGAGAGTATAGGGCCAAGCATGGGGTGCGTATGGGATGACTGCTCACTGATGAACATTGTCTAGGATTTGCACTTAGAGATGGAAGTAGTTACATGATCTGTAGCTTCTTTTCCTCAAGTTTTAGCGTAGGGATTCATTTAGTGACTTGTATCTTCCAATGAGTATGGCTACTAGAAGTGTTTCTTTCTTTGTTTTGGTACCTGTACATAATACCTCTCCCCAAACTTCACTTCACCATCCGATCTTGGCAGAAAATCTAAAGAAGGTGCAGAGGCGCTGTGACTCTGCTGAAGGCTTTGATGGGAGTGACAGGCCACCAGATAGCTTTCTCACTCCTTTGGCACATGGGTGGCTGACAATGTGTATCTCCAGTGTTTCAAGCACCCCAACAAGCAACGCCCTCACCCACAAGGCTGTCCTGAAATTTAACAGCTCAGGAATATTAGGTCTTTCTCAGTGTACTGAGAGATCTTTATACATCGATTAATTTGGGCTACCTTGGACCAATAGTTTGTGATCTTTGGAGAGTTTGCATTTGGTTTAATCCCATGAAGCCATTGTATCGATTGGAACCAAAGGGACAATAAAAGCCTGAAGTACTGTTCATTTGAAAATGTGCTGACAAGTGACTATCTAACCAAGTCTTTTCTTTGGCAAAACCTGTTAGAAGCAGATGATATTCCCTTTATTGAATGGGTTGCACTACATAACATACATCTTAAACAATTTGGGGTTTGCCTTTTATGTTTTTCACTTCCAAAAGTGAATATTTATATCCTAAGGAGGCACAATTAGTTTTTAATATTCATTCTTCTCAGAAGAAAGTCCCAAATAAATGGCCCAAATGGCTTAGGTAATTACTACAAAAATAAAGGTAAGTTGAGCCCCAAGAGATCTAAGAGCTATTGAGCCAGTTTCAAACATTTTCAGGAGCTAGATTTTCCCATATCCCCATTATTTTACTGCATAATGCAAGTACTGTCACTCTAATGGTAGGTGACTATAATACATCTGCAGAATGTTGGCTGAAGAAACACATTAGACAATTTTAGGGGAAATGTTCATCAACCAATTTCTTAGTATTATAACAACCAAACTGAAGTGCACATTCATTTTTAAAATGGTAAATGTTGCTAATATTTTTCAAAGTGCTTGGAAATACAGAAAGAACACATTCAATGCACTCAATGCATAGATGTCTAAAAGTTCGGAGATTTTATTCAGTTTGCACTTGTCCAGATATATTAGATTGTGAATGGAAAGCTTGTATGATCTTTTGAGGTCTCCTCCTTCACTTGCCCTTTTCAAAGTCTTGGCTTTCTTGCAACTTCATTGTTTCATTTTCTTTATACAACCAAAAAGACGGGGGTGGGAGCTATTAGAAACCTTCTCTAGCAATATAAATGATTAGTGCAATTATTAAGGAGTTGGTGGTCAAGAGAAGAATTTTAGACATGAGATGAAAAAAAAATTACAACAGGAGAGGACAGGTGCAGAAGATCAAAAACTTTAGAGGAAAAAATAATAGAAAAAAGACACAAAAAGGCAAGGAGTAAGGCATTCCTATTAATATGGTTTCAACCTTCTCCAATAAATCTCTGGGGTTGTTTATCCACCACTACTAGAGTCGATTTGACAAGTGCACAAAAATTTCTTAGATATAAAGTGAGAAATTTAATTTGTTAAGAATTTAACTAAAGCAAAAGGGCTGTGCAAAGCCTTGAAGAAGTACAGTGTGGCTGTCCAGAATGAATGCCTATACTCCTTTATGGGTTGTGACAAGCATACCCAAGTGAGTAATTTGTCTCTGAGGTAGGTATCCTGTTCCCACTGTGTCCTGCATCTTAGCATTTAACAGTTAGACAGTTATGACAAGGTCTCATTGTCATCACTGAGGACAAGTGACATAAAAATCGTGAACTGGCCTTTTGGTCATTTTGATCTTTACTGTTTCCTTTGGGATTCCAACCAAAATATAATAGTTTGAGTATAACTGTATATGAAGTATAAAAAGCATCCAAGTATTCTCTTTCAAGGAACAGAAATGGTGTTGCCTAGTAGTAGCCTTGCATTTCTCAATATCCAAGCATGTGACATAACCCCAAAATAATTTAACCGCATGGTTAAGAACAACGTATTTACAATAGAATGAATCGGGGCTTGATTGATCTTACAAATTCTTATGTTCTTACAACAGGCATGTTTCAGTACAAGGTCTGCTCATAGCTAAGCATATGCTCTGCTGCAGTTTGCTGGAGGTTTTTACCTATTCACATGTCTGCAGCTTCAGATACATCAAGACTAAAACGGAAATTGTAAGCCCAAATCCTTCCTGCAGGTTTGGAAATGTCAGCTGTCTTTTATTCTTACTTTGCCAGAGCGCCAAGTGGCTTCCATCAGTAGAAAAATGATGGTTCCTCAATTGGTGCGGGCTGAATGAAAAGACAATTTGAATTGACATCTACTTTCTTTAAAGCTTCAACTGTGTGAAATAATTGTCCCTTTATGGAAAAAGTCCTGTCTCAAACAAGACAGAAATGAGAACCCCAACTTCCTACATTAGGAAAAAAAAAAACAAACCAACAAACAAACTCCAAACAAACAAACAAACAAAACCTCTAGAGAGTAAACTAGACCTGTTGCAGCTGAGCCATTATGATTTTAGATAAACTTGTTAATGATAAAGGGCATCACTACTCATAAGTATAAAACATAAGCAGCATTTTCAGACTGGTTCACATGACTTCAGCCCATTGCAGAATATCTGCCAGTGCAAGTACTGCAATGAGTATCTAATATATGGTCACCAAATATTATACATTTATCTTCTCGTGTCAGCGAGTTTCCCCAGATGGAAGAGACTATCTTATATGTCAATAAGGCACATACACATATGGGAGAGAATGAAAAGTTTTCCATTTCTATGCACTGAAGAGGCTGAATTAAGTCAAGGCGATTAAAAAAGGAATCCATTAACCCGTTTCCTGTCATTCTGGTTCCTTATGAGTTATTAAATGGAAAATACAGTTTTAGAAAGGATGGCTTACAGGTATCTCTCTGTTGCAGACTTTTATGAAGAGTGATATAGGGATATAGGAAGCTGTGCCAGATAGGTGTTTTGACTGGCTCCTTTTTATAGTGCTGAAACGAAGCTAGATCAGAGACGAAATTTCAGTTTCCCAAGGAAAAATGGGAAATACACTTGGTCAGCTGTACAAAGACTAGGTATTACACACACAGAATATTATCTGATTTATGAAAATGTGTGTGAGTGGAGCTTTCTGAAGAGTGTCAGGCACTTTGGAGTATTTGGAAAATTTTACCAACTTTTGGGGGAGTGATAAAAGTGAAAGGGGTGTGTGATCTTGATCTTGATAGATCCTGCAACTGTATGTCAGAAAAGGGCTTTAACTCCTGCCTGTTGTCTTCCATCTTCACGCGCAGATGCTTCACCAGCCTGGTTTGCCATCAACAGTGCTCAGTCAGATTCTCTGGTTCACCGGACATTGGCAATTCTGGGCTGGTGTCCCTATTCCTGCTACGGGGCATTTCTGAATAGTTTTGGTTCTAGCTGTTGCCACATTGATCACCTTGTGGCCTCTCTGTGTTTTGGCAAGAGACTCAATACATGCTGAAGACCCTGGGGTGCATTGAAAAGGCTCTCTCCTCCTCCCCCATTCTCCTTCCTCTCGTGGGTCCCATACTCTGCAATCTTGTGCCTATGAATACGTTTATGTATATAAGTATTTTTCTTTAGCAGTGCGAAGAAAATATACGCTTGTGTAAGTATTTGCCACATTGAGCCTTAAATCTGCAGTGTAGTGTTTCCCTGTGCTGTTGAATATTTATCATGCTTTACCCCAGAGATGACTGTATTTCAGTGAAGAGCTGAGCTGATATATCAAGGCTACGAGTCTTGCCAGAATTTCACTATATGTATAGTCCTGCTGAATATAACGGGGCAGTAACGTGACCAAACTTGCTCAATGGTGCAAATATTGACAGGATCAACTTCTGCTTCTATAAATGTTCAAGGAAGGAAAGAGTATTACTGATTTGTAGAAAAAGTTGCTGAAGGAAAAAAAAAACATGAAGTATATTAAAATACTTGTAAAAATTACTTTCCAACTGAATGCTACAGTAGTGCCTGAAAATTTTTTAAAACTGAAATAGTGTTTACTACCAAGTGCAGTGATGAGCAGTAAAAGGCATTGCTCAGGAGATGTGCCAGCACCACGAAAATAACATTGGCACTGGACCATTTCTTCATCTGTGGTATTTATCATGGAGCAATATTCAGGATCTTGATTGTGAGCTCATGCTGTGTAATACAATGAATGTAATATCTAGAAAACGAGAGAACAGATGCAGTTGGGTTGTATAATCCAGTGCAACATCCAACACATTGTGAAAAGAATAACTGCCGATCTTTAAAGATAAGAATATATGGAGCAGAAATGGTCCAAATTTTTGCTGGATTGAAAAGAAATGCATAATTTCACAACCTGTGAAAAATCATGATGAAGTAGGTTATAAATTTATTTGTTCTTAACAGACACAAGAGTCTGTTGCCATATGCCATAAAACCTGTGCCATGTCTTTTGAGGTGTCTAATTCTACTGCAGTTGTTTCTTACTGACAAATTATGTAAGATGGTATGAAAGGCTGATAAAGAAGTTCTTTATTAAAAAAAATTACTTTGATATTCTGTAATTTGAAAAAAAAAATAAAAACATGAGTGTCTTTATACAAGGGTAAACCATAAACAGCTGGTTTATGTTATTTGCATTGATTAAATATTTTAAAAATCCCTTAAATCAATGCAAATGACATTCAGATTTTAAACAAAGAAAATTATTATGAGAGGTGTACGTCAGCACTTTTCTTCCGTAAATATTTTGGATTATACTCATATTGCTTACTGCAAGCAATACAAATAGATGTTGCAAAGAAGCAGAACCACAACGTCACCTCTTTATAGTCAGCTTTATGCATAACACCATATATCCCAAGTTTCCTGTGCATATGAATGAGCATGTACGTTCACACTCAGTAATCTATTCAAGATGCAAATTCATGAAAAAGCTTCTTTTTTAAAATAAATATAAGGTGATTGTGCAAGAAAATTATTGGTTCCATGTGTGTAGATATATAAACAATGATGGCCTCTAGCTCAAAAGAGAATTTGACAGACAATTCCTGCAGTTCAATCTGGTTTTGGTTTTAGTTTTGCCTTTTGAAGGCAAATAAGTATGAGGGACATTCATGATAGTGTTTGTATCTATAGTCAAGGACATATTTTCCTCAGGGTGGAGGAGCAGTCTGTGTCTTTTGGATCTCAAGATGGAGAGAAGAGCTTTGTTTTAACAGGAAGGCTTTTGGTAGTCCTTCTGCTGTGTTATTTTGTATTTTGTTAATAGAATTAAGATACAATGAATCTGCACCTCAAACCATCTATGTATTCTTTTGATTCGGGGCGCAGTTTCGCAGCGCGAGCAGACGTAATGGTGCACTGGACGTAGCTGGTTCCCCAAGCATCTGCTGCAGGCTGCTGTCAGGCCTAGGGTGCTAGATGAACCTTCGCTCTTCTTCTCTACTTGAAATCCTTTGATGCTATTTTTTTTGAGCGTGACTAAACACCAAGAGTGAGGGGGTTTTCTCCTCACTGGTTCTCACCTCCCTAATGAAAATACTTCAAGGAGTGAGCTCTTGAACTCATTAGAAATCGGTGGCAAAACTCCCACTGATGTTAACGGTGTTGAATCAAGTCTCAAATGGACATGTGGGTGGTATCACCTGGAGGAAAGGCAGACTTCACACCTGTAGGAAAGGCAGACCTCACCGTACTGGGTTTTTGACTGCCTGCAGTAAGAAAAATGCTCAGTATTCTTGCCTCCCATTGATTCCCCAAGTTCTTTATGGGCAATTCCAGTTAATGAAAAGCAGGTTACAGATATGTATTGAAATGTGTATGTTACTAAGAATTTATTTAAAGTTTTATACTGATTGCATAGAAAACTAGGGAAGAGTCTCCAGATGTTGAATGTGCTGCACAAATTTAGTGAAGTACTCATGTATATTAGCATCATTGTCAATTGTTATGAGCACGAACAAATTCAATCTTTCATTGCCCATTGTGCTCGAGTACTTTGACTTAATGATCCCCATCCTAGAGAGAACTCTATTAGCGCTTGCAGATGTCACTATAAATGTAAGGGTGAAAAAAGCTTTAGGATGTGAAATAATCAGGCTATATACTGCTAGTCTCTTGCTGTTAGTGGAGTATTTGAAATTCTCAAATTGGTTTCTTTTGAATGAATACTGAATTTTAAACTCCTGCTTACAATTCTTTGTCACTTAGTTAATAAGGCATGCTTGAGGGTGACTAAATTTCATCTTCAAGAAACTTACAGGTTTTAGAGATTCTAATTTACATCACATAATTAGAGCATCATGAGAGCTCTGAAAGGGTGCTAAACCTCTCACAATGCTTGATCAATAATATATTGCATCTTAACTGTTATGTAGAAAAGATTGCCCTTTGTTAGTCCAGGTGTTTTATGAACAGATGCTTCCTTTTAGGATCTATACAAGTCACTCATTTTTTTTTCCTCTTTGAATACAAAAATCTGTTATACATTTTCACTGACCTCATAACTATCTGTCTGTTCCACTGAATGGACTATATTAACGCAACTGTGGTGTTCAAGGTCAAAATGCTGTAAACAGTAATTCAGTACTCTGCAGAGTCCCAGATGATGTCTGTGTGTAATAAGGCACAAGAAAGCTGAAACGATGACATTTTGCCCAAACAATCTGCTCAATTCTGTTGCTGTATCAGGGACTTTTGATGTCTCTGCAATGTCATCTAAAGTTTCCCACATTCTTTTAGGGAGTTTTTTGTGCATTTCAATTATGGCTTTTATTCAGCAATACCATTTAATTCCTGACAGTTACTTCAGTTTGACAATCTCTGATTTAGCTGTTATCTATTTTGCAGCAATGTCAAGAGCGGCATGATAAAGTGGGCTACTTTGATTGAATATAAACAGGATCTGGACAGTTCAATAAAAGTTCTTTGCATGTTTAATTCCTAGCTGTCATGGTATGAGGAAAAAGCACATAAGAAGATTTAAGGTGATCTTGGTTCACTTCCTTTAGCTCACCTAAATGCAGTCCATTAATGGGTTTATGTTTTATGCATATTAATTGTGCTGCATGCTATTTTTGTGTGGCAAGACAAATTAGAATTGGATTGAAAATTATTTTAGCCGTATTTTTGCATTATAAGGGAACTTGCCCTGTATAGAGGGCCCAGATGAGCTGTGCATGTAACTGAAATGATAACTAAACTCTTCAAAACCAAGTCAGTTTGCTGAGGTTATCATTGTATCAATTATTCCATGAATATATGGAGGATGCAAAATTAACTTGGTCTCTGTTTGTATATCAGACTATTTATATCTGTAGCCTCTGAGGGGAGAACCTGATGAGTCTAAAATTCACATCTTCCTTCACACAATTTAAATTTGCTTTCCACTAATACAAGTGAAAAGAACATCAAGTCAGTATCCCAGGCAGTTACCCATGGATTTCTTTTTTAAGATGATGTGTACAAAATATGCGAAAACGAGTACTTTAAACTTCTTCATTTGAGAGCTCCAGCTCTAGAGTTTCTTCAAAGATATAGCCTGTGCCATCACCATCGTGTATTTTGTTTGGAACTTTATTTGGCACCGTTTTTGAGTTACCTCTCAACAACAGCTGATGGTAACTTCTAGATCTTTGCATGGGCGTGTTTGCTTTATCCTTAGTGGGTGCTGGACTTGCGTTTGTTAAAATTTTCTATTTATTAACAGTGAGGATGGCTGGGATCAGTCAGTGACAATTCACAACTTAACTAGTCTGTTTGCGATTGCTGCTTAATGAGAGGTTACAGCTGCATGAAAAGAGTCGAGTTAAATGACCATGTTATTCTTATCATTTCCCTGTGGGATGCACAGGCCATACCCTATGTTTTACTTCTTATCTAGGCAGTATGGCATGATAGGGATGCAAATACTGGTCCAGCGGGAAGTAGTAAGCGATAAGCTTGCAAGTAGTCTTAGAACACCGCTGTACACTGAAACCAAAGAAACAAACACCTGTGTACTGCTGTCTTTCTCCTAGGTGCATATCTGTTTCTCTAATCTCTTGGGGCATATGCTATCACCAAGGAGAAATGTCCAAGGTACAGAAATATAAAATATCTGCATCCTATTCTCATTTGATTTCTCCTTCACTAACAGTAAAACCTGGACACTTGCAAATCTGATTCTGTGTTTATAGAGTTGGATTTCCACCTGATAGATTGACTCTTTCTGAATATTACACCATCAGGGCTTAATTATAAAATAATTGCCATGGGTGCATTGTTTGATCTGTCATGCATACTGTTTTCACTATTTTATGTTCTTTTGAGAGTTTAAGTACTTGAGTCTGATGAAAATGAACAAAAGCAACAGAACCTGAAATACATTTTTATTCTCCTTTCAACTTAGCTCTTTTTTTAAGGCAACAAACAAAGTTCCCAGATGATTAGAAGCAAATTTGAAAAGTCAGTTTAAAGATAAGTGGCCTTTTCTTCTTACCTTTAATTTTGACTGAAACCAGTCCTTGTTGCAGATGAGCTGGCTGGAAAAACAATGAGCTAGTTTTTGCCATTTTTTGAATAAAATGCTTAGTTTATGCTGGAAAGTGAAAAGGATATTGCATTTTTTTACTAGGAAAAGTAGGTCTTAAGAAATGGATAGGTAAGTCGTGAGGTGCTATCTTCTAGGCGTACAGTAGCTTGATAGCCAGAATGTGTCATGGTAAGTAATGCATCAGAGGAATACTCCTAATGGGAAAGAGTAAATCACCTCCAGCTTCAGCAGGGGTTATCCAGGAAACAACAGCTCTTCATTATTAACTTCCACCAACTTTTACAAATAAACATTAAGGACCTGATTCTAGTCTCATCACTCTTTAGAGTAGCTTAAATCCATTGGCTACGATGGAGGTTCTCTCTGATTTACATCAGAGAGTGAAGAAGACCAGGGCTCATAACCTCTGAGCACAGGGGCAGTATCGCTGTTGCCCGCTGTGCGGTGACAAGTGACGCGTGGAAAGCTTGCAGGGTCACAGCTCAAACCTTGAGTGCTTGCCTCGGCTCTTTGTGCATTTTTGAATCACAGAACTGTGCAGTAAACTATGTCAGAACAAAGTTGTTTGTAATAATTCTCTCATTACTGAGTTGTAGGCTGGCTGCGAAGGAGGGGAAATAGCTATTCTTAGAGTATTTAGACTGTTATCCCAGCTTTACTTGGACAGATGAAATTCTCTCTCCTGTCTCCTTCCAGACTCTCCATTTGTCTTTGACATTGAACTGCCCAGTAAGAACCTCGGGGCCTGCTGGGTCATGTATCCTGGGGGTTGGTGTAGCTCAGTACCCAGCTTCAGTGGAGGCAACAAAAGCTATTATTTGAAGTGAGCAGGTAAGCCTGGCCACTTTCTGCAGTCCCTTCCCTTTGTATGTCCTCAACATCCACAACTGTTGGGTCAAGGATGCTCTTTCTAGTATCTGGTTTTGGACTTATTGTCCAGCTGTGTAAAAAAGTATCTGCATATGTCATGCTAGCCTGAGTGCTTCTCACTCTACTGTTGGGGGGTTTGGTGAATAAAGGTTCTACATTCACATTATCAATGGTGTTCATGACTTTGTAAACCCCAGTCATACTCTTCCCCAGTGCAGTGAGGAGTACATACATTTAATTGGTGTTACAGGCAGTGATATCATGGTTCACTAGATGACAGATTTTGTGCTTTTCAGCAGCTCTTACTCTAATGCAGTATTTGGAAGCAAGAACCTGGCAGAGCAGCCCACTGGGCAGCAGGATCGAAAGCTTGCAAGGGGACTTGCTTGTAAGAGAAGTGTTCCTTGAGGAAGAACCATGGCCAGGGAAAATTCAGCCTGGGCAGGGAAAACTGGCAGCTTAGTGGCTTGTAAAAACCATTGCAAAATTATAGTGTGAAAATTGCTGAGTTGGTGTCCAATTAAGCTGTTGAAGTTATGCTCTTCTGATCTGTCACCGTCAAACTATATTTCTCTTTGCAGAAGCCCCTTCGGGTCAATATTTGGTGTGTGTGCCTATTGCCAGCCAAAGACCAAGTTTCTCTGCAACACCATGAAGGAGAATAGGACAGATGGAAGTTAATGAAATAAGTAGTTTGGCAGTAGTGAGAATATTGTTACAAAATAAGAGAGCTTATTATTTTTTAAAACCTTTCTTTAAGTTGAATGTAATTCTGCAGCGTTCAGAAAGGCAGAGGATGTGATGAAGTGGTGAAAACCAAGTGTGATTAAAGGATGAATAAGGCTGGATGATTGTTTTTTTTTGAAGTTTTTACACAGAAGTTCTCCATCTGCAGCTCACAAACCACCTGTGAAATGTAGGAGGTTTCTGCTGGGTTACAGCCAGAAGCTCTTGTGTGCTGAATATGATGTACAATACACCTACTCCTAAAATTGTCTCAAAATCAGTGTCACAAAAAATTCAAGAAAAGTAGAAAAGCAATGAAGCCTCCTGGGCTGCATTTACCCAGTGAGAAAATGCAATCAAAATGGGATTCCTCTCCACAACAAGCCTCCTCCCATCCCATAGGGCAGGCAGTGTGGGAGGGAGTCATCTCACTGAAATTCAAAGGGACGGGGCAGGAGCGAGGGCAGAGGAAAGGGGAGCATGGGAGCTGGGGAGCTCTTGGGCGGGAGCGGAGGTGGAGGTGATCTGATGCTGGAGTGAGAGGAGAGGGAGAAGTGAGAAGCCTATTCTTTGGTGTTGCACTGAGATCAGATGAGAGATTTTGGAGGAAAAAGAGAAAATGATGAAGCGAAGGGTAAGAGGACAGGTACGGACCTGGTAACGGCCTGAGGATAGGAGAGGGAACTTGGAAGTGGCTGAGCCAAAGAGGGAAATGAGGGATTAGCGTGGGGCTGTGGGCAGAAACCCTGGGATGTGAAGACAGTTAAAGAAGAGGAATAGATCTAAAGAGGATGTGATGGTGGGAATTAATATTATTTGATATTGGCATTTGATATAGGGTTGAAATGGGGACCAGGAAAATGCAGAGATTTGAAAACTGAGGCACAGAAGGGTCCTTCCAAAACTGTGAGGGAGCTCAAGGGAATGAAGTTCATTGTTTCATTTGTCTGCAAATATCTGTGATACCCAAAAGCAAAGTTTGTGTCTCATCCGCTTTTAAGAGTTACTTCCAAAGATTTAAAAAAAAAATTCCTAGAAAACAGTGTTATATGATCATAGAAGCTGCAGAATGAAGCATGAAAAATGTTATAGAATGCCAAATTAATGTCCGTCTTCATATAGATATTAAGATACTATTATGAGCAAAATTATTATGTTCTTTTTTCCCATTTTTTTTTCCTTTTTCTAACACCCTATAAAAACTGCAGATGACAGACAATATATTACCCAAGGTCTCATCCCTTAAAACTCAATTTCTGCTGAAACACAGTCGAAGATGCTTATTCCATCTCTCTGTCACCTTGCCCAGTAAAAGTTCTGGCTCCTTACATGTGGATGCAGTTGCGTGGAGAGTACATCCCAGCTGCGGGAGCTCGTATGACTGTATCTGCACTAGGAAACGATCTTCCAATGGGATTTAACAACTACAGGTACTGAAGAGAAGCTGTTCGTTGCATTTATGTGTCTTACGCATGTGTCACATGCGTAGTTTAACAAATGTAGAGGATCTTCCTTGCGCCGTCAGCTCCTGCTTATGTGCATTTATAAAGTTAAGTTATTCTTGATCTCCCCACCAACCTGCTTACTGCAGAAATATGTGTGTTAGCTTACGCAAAAATTAGGTGGAGAAGCACACAGAAAGTAACTGAAACTATCAAGTCGTTTAAAATGGATGCCCGTCATTTGATGGTGGTTTTTTTGTTGTTTTTTTTTTACAACCTTTAGATACTAGCCATAGCTGTTGTGAGCTGATGAAGGAGGCGTTTGTGGCTGATGAAGAGTTGTCACAAGGAAGCAGTTGCTGGGAGTCTGCCTGGGTGACAGATCCATCTATTTTCTCCTCTAAAAGCGTCACATACACTCTAATGAGGGAAAATGCCCATCAGACGCTGCAGCTTCAATTGTACTTTGGAAATGAAATGAAGGTAGATTCAGAGAGGGAAAATATCAAGGTTGTTCAGTCATTGTATGATTTCTATTTGAAAATAGAATCATCATCTTCTATGCATGTCATAGCATAACCCTCCACGAAACCCAAAAGGGGAAAAAAAACCCCAAGCCCCTCTGTGATAAAATTTTGAAGTGGAATGTTTTCAGAAGTCAAGGGGAGTAATGATGGCGGGAAGCGATGCAAAATTTCTTTTGACAAGAAGATGACAAGAGACGAGACTGAAGAGCTTTATGCATACTTTGGGAGGAAAAACCTAAACTGATACATCTGATAGCTGACTTGGGATGAGTCATTCACTCTTTATTTGCAGTGAAAAGCTACTTTAATGATTTTAACATTTATCCATTAATTTTTTCTCCGTGATCCATAATTCAAAATGCTAACTCCTGAAGGCTAGGACACACATTTATTTTAATGTGGAAGTGGATCACCAGGTTGCTGCATTACCATGCTAATCTCAGCGCTGGGTGGAAGGTTTTAGTCAGGACCGACCTTCTGTGGAAAAAAGGCTCGTGCCAAGGCATTTCTGGTGGAAGATATTTAAAATAATGATTTCTGATGCTGAGTCACAGTGTTGTCACAGCGCTATTAATAATAAACTGGGAGAACATTTGTCTTGCCATATGGGATGAGACTAAAACGTCTGCCTCTGGTATTGGATGGCATTATATAATGTTATTGCGCAAGGCATCTACATTTCCACTTCCCTCCTATCCCTCCTTAAATGCACAAGATAGATTTTAACTATCTGAAGAAAGGGAGTGTTGTTAGAGAAAGTTGTTTTGATTTCTTTTGGAGGCCGTGGCAATTGTCGAGGCTTCCTTCTCTGCCTCAGTCACTTGCAAGGAGATTTAGTTTAACTGTGTTAAATTCTGTGCACATGCTCATATTCAGAAATAAAATGTCTTTAATTTGATTTTAACTTAAATTGCTTTGGAAGTCAGGTAAAGAAAATTGAATCAAGGCATTTTTAATTCTTAATACAAATGTCTGAATAAGGGTTTAACGCAATTTAGCTAAACCGCTTCAGAAATTCATTGGGATTAACCCTTTTGCTCCCCATGCTGACAAACTTGGAGAGTGCTCCACGGACACTCTTTATATGGCATTAATAATTCAGAAGACTTTTGGCACTAATGGTGGATTCTGTATACACATTCAGGTGAAAGCGTTTACCCACATGCTGACCAGTAATGAATCATCACTGGGTTTTATCAGTGACGTTTGCCACCGTTTCAATGCATTCAGCTGCAATGCATTAAAAAACAGTGGGGATGTCACAGGTCTTAGACAAGTCTCTCGCTACCTCTGTGTTAAGATTTCAGACCATACAAGATTTTGCTTGGTAGGCCAGAGAAGGGCATGAAGGATGGGCTTTATGAGGCAGCTAGAAGAAAGTTCTGGTTTTGCTAAGCCACACAAACCCAGCCTAAGCCACCCCGTGCCGGTGCTGAGCAAACCACTGTGCTTGCCGGCTCTTGCCAACTTGTATCACACATCTGCTTGGGTTTAAATTAGGTTTCAGTCCCCCCCAAAAGCTCAAGGGTACTTCAATTTGGCCATTTAGGCTGTCTTTCCTGATAAATGCCTCTGCAGTACATCTTCCTGAGTTTACTGTCTCCAGAAACACTTTATATAGGAGAAAACAGAATTTCTGTGTTGTTTTATGCCATCTGAATTTGTCCTTGTCATCCTCCAATAGGTAACATTACCTTGCCTCTCACCTCCTTACATGTCTCTATCCTTTGTGTCACCTTCTTCAGTGTGTCACCTTCTCTGGTGTGTCACCTATCCCTGGAGGAAAACTTAGTCTTTCCCTTTTCTACTAAACTTTCTAAAGTTGCCCTGCTCAGTAATGAATTGGTGCCAAATATATTTCATAGCCTTCCTGTCCCAAGTCTTTTGGCAGCTATTTTAAAAATAAGATTGTATAAGGATTAGCAAAGTCAACTATCTGTAAATATTCAAGATGACTTAACTAATGGGGAAGACGTAAGGCAACACAGTGACTAAAGCAAATATTTACAATAGAAAAGCAGCGGAGTAGAGTTGTTTTCTATCTCAATCATATAAAATTCTTAAACAGCTACCCTGGTAAATTAAAAAAAAAAAATCAGTTTATTCTGATGCTGAGATAAGATGAGGGAGTTAGATTTTAAGCTGAAGGATTTGCTATCATACTTTAAACTATAACCTTCTCCTTTTTGCTAATACTGTAGATACCTTTGCACAGTATAGTTCAGACACAGCATGTTTAGCTGAGGACTATAGCATCACGCTATTGCCAGACATGAATAAATCTAGCTTCCATGTCTGCCTGAAAACTGTACTGGGAAACCCCATTAAAATAAGGAAAACTGAATTAGGATTTTATGATGTTTGAGAAAGCTGCAAACCTGAGATAAAGAATTCACCTTTTTTTTGTGAATAGGCACAACATGCATCTCAGGACAAGCCTGCATTTACTTCAGTGAAATGTGGATTAAAATGAATGTGGATGGGAAATGGAAAATATCACCATTTCTAATCATGCTGCTGTCTCATTAAGGATGGACAACATCCTGACTCTAACAGAAATTATTCTTTTTCTGTTGCAGAAGTAAGAACCTCAGGCTGGCTGAATGAAATTTGCCTTATAAGAATACTTCAGTGCTAACGACAATAACAATGACGAAACCAGCAATTCAGTACTGGAGGATGCTGCCGAGGAAACATTGACATAAGGGCAGGTAATTAGTACTGCTGCTTCCATTAAAATTATGGGGAAAAAGACTGAAAGGGAGTCACTGGAGCAAAGGGATTTTTAAATTGCAAAGAAATCTTATTTACACTGTGAATCCAGCTGAACTAAGTAAGCTAATCAATATGATGGGCAAATTCTATTAACAACACAAAAAACCTGACTGAATAATTAAATTATAGCAAAGAAGAGTAAATATTTTGAGAAAAGGGACAAAGCTGACAGAACCTGAGTTGGTCAGTGAAGTGGAGTTACTGCTCTTCGGCTTTTTTCTGCCTCTCTAAAATAATCAAAGACATAATACTTCATATCACTTCTAGCAGTATAGAACCTTTCACTATTGCCCAAATGAGATGGGACATATGTGTGGGAAATGGGAAGAGAAAAATGAATCTGTTTGAACACCAAAAAGAATTTGATTCAGCTGAAGTTGGAAGAAAATTTCAGGTCAGGCTTGCAGATCCTTGATGAATAATTCTAATAGAAAGTAGACCTCAAGGGGCCAGTTTTCTTTAGATGTAGCACCAGTGAAGCCCAGCAAGTTAGAACAATGATGAGTTTGGCACAGACTCTTCAATGAATGTATACGGAATTAGCCAGCTGGTAGTGTTTTTTGCAAATTCCAAGTAGCCTTTTTATTAACAGAATGGTGATTTTTTTTTTTTCTACCTTTGCTAGCAGTAGATTTTTTTTTTCTTCCAACTTTGAATGATGTTATTTGATTTAATGGAAAATTTTGAACCTCTTTTCAGGTCAGGGATGGGCTATTGCTCTTTTTATATAGTGCCTAGAATAATGGGTTCTTGATCTTGATTGAAGCCTTTCATGGCTTCAAATAAATTGAACTATTTTTCTTGCTTATACCTTTGCCCTTGTGTGTGGGGAATTGGGATAGGGAGTAAGGACTGGTTTGGGCACAGTGGCCTGCATGCTGGGCAGCGGAAGAATGAGTGAATGAGAATTAACATCTTCGGTAAAAAATAGAGATTTTCCTTACAACATTACCAGTTGCATAAAAAAATCTGTTTGGTTTAATCTGCCTTTTTTTTTTTTTTCCTTGCTACAATCAAATAAAATGCAGGGTTTAGTTTTGTGTCAATATGAAAATTAATTAGCATAAATTGTAAACCCACTCTCTTTCTGAGAGTGCTAAGTTTTCTTGTTATTTTCCTTTTAAATGGAATCCTAAAGGGGAAAAAATCAGATACCGTGGCATAAATATTGCATTATACTTAACTGACTTATATTTATAAAGCTAATTCCACTTCTTAATGCAATTCAAACAGGAAAAATGCTTCTCTGTTAAGGCTGGTTTAGAAGTTGGATCAAGCATGCCAATGCAGCCAAAATGAACTGGGGCTTCTGGCCTGATTGTCTCATTTTTTACATGGCCTCTTCCCATTCTCTCATGTTATTTTTCTCTGTTTAGCAAAATACTCCAGTGAATTTCTTCTTGGCTAAGAAAATAACTCTGTGTAAAATACACATCTGAGGTGACAGCTGCTTCTGACCTTCATGCATATTATATTGTAGAGCTGGTCAGCTTCGAGCTCTGGCATATTGGAAATTTAGCCCTTGACATTGTCCCTGTATTGAGATGAGGACACGTGGAAATGGAAGGGCTTTTCACAGAGGAACATAAATGGCTGGCATAGCAAGGCTGATCCTTCATAGTCACTTTGGTACCAGGTAACGTCATCGGATGTCAGGTGCTTTTCCTGATATAATGTGAAGTGCATCAAGTTACAGCAGGGGTTAATGGTCTTTTTTATTCAGAAAGGGAGTTAGTTGTTGGTTTTCAGAGATTAAAACATGAGAATCTTTAATTGAGATATCTGGTACGTGCCGCTGTTGTTGAGTATGAGTTTGCTGTAACACAGTAGTAAGAGCTTTCATGAGCCACGGATTTGAAACAGGAGGGAGGCAGGAGCTAGTTAGATAAACTTCATCTTAACTAGCTCAGAAGTGGGACAGGGAATCGTAAATATGAAATATATCCTCCGAATAATTTCTAATTGATTGCAATTGGCAGCAGGGCAAGGGAATACAGGTGGGGTCTGACATCTGGCATAGCAACCTGTAGCAGTGTCTCGGGGCTGTTTGTTCTACAGGATGAGTTCAGATCGCAGTTCCAGGTACCCAGACAAGTCACTCAGACTATTAGTTCTGTAAACGTAGAAGTTGCTGTGTTGTGAAGGAGATGGATTAGAGTGAGAACTCTGGAAATTTTCCTTACAAGACCTGCCTAAGGCTGAGTATAGTTCTTCTTGTCTGGCACAGAGAACCAATGGCTCTTTTTGGTCTCTGGAATCACACTTCCTACACGTAAAACTGTGAAATTGCCCACCTCAAAGGCTGTTGAGGGGGCTAACATTTGTAGAGAACTGACATCGATTAGACAGAAAAGTGCACAGCTGTGCAATGTATCACTATAAAAAAAAATGGATAAGCCTTCAAAAATGAAGAAAGTGCATTCTTTTAGACTGTAGTATATGGGGTCTTGCTGTAGCCTCTTCCTTCCATCTGTAGTCATACATGTTCCTCTGTCCCATCTGCTGCTGGTGTGTTCTTCTGTGATAGGACTATATCTTACTCGTACATGATAAGGCAGGACCATGTAGTAGCTGTGAATATTTGAACAGCCTGTATGAGAATTAGTTGTCATTATTTTTATCAAACTGTAATGTCTCTGAACGGGTGTAAATCAAATGTTTTAACCATGAGAGGATAGCTTCTTGTGTGCTGGCTACAATAGTGTATCTGGATGTCTGTGTGGATAAACCTTTATTCCAATAGAAGCTATTTACATGTGGTCGTGTTGTGGTCCTCAGGCAGAGAATAAAGGAAAGTTGAGCACAAACATGTCCCAGATTAATACTGCTAAAGATGTCAGAAGGCAGACAGGGACCATCTGTTACAGAGCAGGTTCTGCTCCCCACAGGCACTAAAATAAAGGTTTCCTTTGGCTCACTACTTTTAGGCTCCCTAGGGTTTCTGTTTAGGACTGCCCTTTTGCTCATCATCTGAGGGTGTCTTTGATCCCAGTAAGAGCAATCACGTTTAAAATATTTTTTTCCTCTCTTTAATTAGCCTCTCTCTCTTTTCAAGAATGCAGTTAAATACTACATCATTTTCCTAGACCAGTTTTTTGAGTCCCTACTTTTATTTAACAATTCTGTGATATGGCTAATACAACATCTCATGTTGGATAATTTATTTCCTCGCTGGCATAGAAAGCCATTAGCCTTAACTATTTATTCAGTAACATTTTTGTTCTATTTAATGGTGTCCAATCCATCTCTGGGATTAGCAGTCTGAATGCTAACCAAGCTTTTGCAAGCTTTTTCCAAAGGCCCAGTAGAAGTTCATATTTTATGTAAAATATAAATTGTAAAATATCATATACTTAACAATCGTAATGCAGAGTTGTTCATTGCCTATTCAAGAATAGGCATTTATCACAACCTTGACTGCTGTAATTTTACCATATTGCAGCCTAGCTGCCCAAGGTTACACTGGTCAGAGCATCATTATTCTGCTTCCCTGTTGTGACTTACAAGCAATTGAATTGGGATCAGGGCAGAGGCAGCAATAGATTGGCAAGGACATCTCACTGCCTCTAATTCACCAGAATTGCATGAGCTCCATGGACTTTACAAGATTCAGTCTATATTAAATCATGGCAGTCAGTCTCAATAGGATGGATACTTTTAATGAGGAGCTTAGTATATCTGCTTGGTAGATAATAAAGTAATAGTCAGAGAAGCCAGATTTGGGTTGCACCCCTTTACATGCTGGATTGAACTGGTAATGTGTACCTAGTGCTTAGGACGTTGCACATCAGAACGTGTGTAAAGTAAATCCAACGCGCCAAACAAACAGGGGCAGCAGGAGGCTGGAGTCACCTTTGCTGTTGGCTGAGCTGCTGGAAGCTGGCAGGGGGCTGGAGCTGACATGGTGTAGAGGAAAGCCAGCTGGTGCAGTGAGTAGTACACACCATGGCACAGTAAGCAGTCCACACAAGGATCAGCCTCATTTTTCAAGACATCTACTGAGTTGGTGCTGTACGTACCCTGCCTTCGTGGTGTATGTCATTGTAAAATATGCAACGGATGTGTGCTCCTGCCTAACCCCGTAAATGTTGGTTCCAACCTCTCTCCCTCATCTCTTTTTCCAGGCTTATGTCGACAACCCCTTCCTAACCTCACAGACCTGCCACTTCTCATGTGGGAGCCCTCACCACTCTGGTGCCAGTTGCTGGCCGTGACCTCTGGCCATCTTTCCACCTTGTGAACTTCCTTAGGGAATTGAAGGTGTAAATATCTTTGTTGCCTTTTTTTTTATAGCTCTGAATTCACACACACACACACACACAGGTATTATATCTGTTGACTTTATAACTGCCTTAACTTCTGTAAAGCATTTTGGCATCTAGAATGTGTGAATGTATGGTCTTTCAGTAGTATTTTAAGAACTGAAATTGGAAAAATTTCTAAAGATCACAAAAGAAGGAAGGTAGCTTGGAGAAGGTGTGAGGGTGGACTTCTGTTCTCCTGGGCATTGCCGTAGACACCAGTGTGAAGTTGAGGGTGTTCCTCTGAGCATGAATGTCCATCCCACATAAAGGCACAATGAGAATTATCTCTTCCAAGTGGGAGATTTTGATGAGGCAGAGGAGGCAGCTGTCTGAGTTTGTATTTTTAAGTGCCTACAACAGTGCAAACTGGAGCCTAGAGGCTTTTCACCCCTCTTTAATATATAATTACTGCTTCTATAACATAAAGTGTTGCAAAAATGAAACAATGACATACAATGGCAAATTTAATAATTTTAAAATTGTTTTTCTTCTGTAAATAATTTCATAATTCTGAGATTTATCATCTGAAAGAAATATACTCTGAGATGTAAGTTCATTCACAAATAATTTTTAGGCAACTGGTGATACTTAAGCAGCATGTAAATTGTAAATACTATGATCAGCACAAACCTAAAATTAAAATTTGTTTTCTATCAACATTCCTGGTAATAAGGGCTTGAGTTTTTACACAGGACGATAAAATGGTCCTGAAAAGACTCAATGAGCATTCTCATGGCACTAATTTATTATTATTTTTCTACTATTAATTTAGTAACAGCAGAGCCTCACCAAGGGAGACGAACACTGCCGCCACCATATCCTCCAGATATCATGACCTAGGTTACCACCATGGTTATCTAAGGATTCATGTCTAGATAGCCACTTGCTTCTTTTTGTGGCGGTACTAAGATGGCTACTGACAGTATCCCGGTCGAGGCTGCTGTAGTGACAAACGTCATCATTGCTGTAGCTCCCACGACTCCGCACTGCAGAGGGATATTCTCCAAACAAGTCTGTCAATTCTTGGCCGTAGCAGAGGTAAGAGGTCCTTCGGCATCATTCTCTGAAACCTCTAGTGTTATACCAGCTGCTTGCAAGAATATAGAGTCAGATGGGGCAAACTAAGTGGCAGGTTAACATATAAATTTGTGCCCTCCTCAACATCTTCAGCATTCTTACAGATGCTCTCTGTTCACAGCTCAGCTGCTGGCTTCAAGTATTAACAGACATCAGCTCATCTGGAAAGTCTCTTAACGGTCTTCATATCTTAATGCTGACAACTGCCTGCTAACAGCCTTATTACTATCCTTAACTATGGGAGACTGCCAGTTTTGAAATAGAAATAAATCAGCTTTTTTGTCATCTGTTTGTCTCAACTAGACCAGTGGGAGGCTGTCAGAAGAGAAACCTGAAACCAGAATGCTCCTCTGCATGTAGCAAAATTACCCCTTCCTCCCCATTCTGCTCCAGAAATGTGTCTCCTGGACTACGAATGTCTAGATAGAGTTGTGAACATAATTGATTTTCTAGTTTGACCACTGAACTGAAAAATGAAAATGTGTTCAGCTTGGGTCAGTGTGATTTTTTTTTTTTTTTTTTTTTTGCAACTGGCTGTGGGCTTTTTTTCCTAGGTATAAATTAAGGAAGCAAAATCCATCTAGCAGTTGCCAATGACTAGAGAGCCATCTTAGTGCACTAACATTCAAGATTATGACTCTTCTGCATACCTAGAAAGTGTCCATCTCAAATTTGAGATCTCTTGTCTGTATTATTGCTGCTGATTCTTTTCTCATCTGATTTACTTTTTTCTTATATTCTCAAAAATGAAAATGTCTTGCAGCATTCCGCCTTCCTTGAATTACAGTCAATAACCACTTTTTCTGACATCAAAGATCACACTTTCAATCAGATTATTTCATTCAAGTTGCCTCCTATGACCTCTCCAGCTTTTCCCCAGTACTTATTGATCACTGTTTAATTCTGTTTTTCTTCCTTGTTGCACTAAAAGAGATTTCAGTGAAGCAGCCCAAATTTAGTGCTCCTCAATAACATATCACCCCCGTTTGTGGTGCTTCTTGGGGTGCTTGGTCAGCTAACAGATTGTTTGAACCCTGAAAACATTTTCTTTCATTAGAAGAATGCTAAATGTTGTGAAACCAGCTTCAGAATTAACTCTAGAAGACTAAGATCTCTAAATGAATCGATGTCATCTTGAAAATCACAAATATTATGTCTTTAGGACAGAGATTGAACAGCGGGGTTAAAATTAAGCAGCTGCCTAAAATTAAGCACATATGTGCATTTTCGGCTCTCTGGACAGTATATTTAGTACTTGTGAAGGAGTCTCCATAGTCTAGTGTGGCGAATAATGATTTGTGTTGCATAAATCCTTTTTCAAAGCTAAGAAGACAGACAGATGCTGAGAAAGACTTCTCTGACTCATCTGTAGAATAGAAAAATATATTATTTTTGTATGACAGTATGAAAACGTAACTTATATCAATTTCTGATGAGCAACTAAATCAGCAGCCCCTTGTACTTAATAATTGTTTCTTTTTGTCCTAATGCATAATTCAACTAAAGGAAATCCCTCAGCTTTATAACTTGCTAGACAGTACTTTAATATACTGCTTTTGTTGGTGAGCCATACTATTACTGGATAATTTGTAAAATAGCAGTTTGTCAGGCTGATCAAACAGGGCTAATTTTGGACACTTACGTTTTCAACTTCAGTGGTTTCTACTCCTTGCTTGTAAAATTAGTCTTCAAGTAATGGAGAGCTTCTGTGCTGTAAATCCTGTAGATGGCAATGTTACACTGGTATAAAAGGAGTGGAAAACGTACATCTCAATAGCTTCACTCTTTATTATCAGTGAAAAAGGTATTAATAGCAATTCACGATACAGTCTCTGAAACCGCTGCAAAGGTAAATATCTAGAAACACGTCATTAGAAGTAAAATTTAAGCCTTATTGGCTCACTGTTGTTTGTTCTTAGGTGGACTTATTGAGGAATCATACTTGCTAGATTTTTTTACAGCAATTTTGTATATGGTTCAACAACAGCCAATTTGCCCAAATAGTTACCTGGTTTAAACAGACACCATTCACTTGAAGGTTTCATCTTCATCTAGGAGAGCTGTCAGTGTTCCAGTTACAAGCATGGCGTCCTGTTGGACCAGCTCTGACCCTCTCCTGGCAATAATAGTAACATTTTTGTCAGTTTTTGCTCACTTAATGGACATCTTTTATTCCATTTAGTTGCTTTTTCCAAATGTTTTGTTGAGTCTCATTTTGCTTGGTAGACAGTTTCATCAGTTCCTTTGTATATAGGTTTCGATCCAGTCAAGTACTTATGTATCTGTACATAAATGTCTGAATTTTCATAGTGTCAGTTAGACTATTCAGAAATTAAAGCTGCACATATCTTTAAGAAGCTTTGTTTTAAACCACACACTTTCACCCTCACTTTCTTGAAGATACCCTGCGGTTTGGGAAATTATTTAGTTAGCGCACACAAAAAAAGAGTGAGTTGGGAATCCAGTCCATGTGCTATGTGAGTTAAAAATCCAGTCACAGAGCCTGCATAGCAAATATTCAAAGCACTATCCAGGACAGAGTGTTTATGAGCAATCATTAGGCAGAAATATATGTGAACAAACCATCTGTTCTGTAACTTCAAATAATGAACAAAGTGGCCAAAGTCGTCAGCACAAAGGAATTTTGTAAACCAGTGATGGTCCTAAATTAACCAAATAAATTATTCACTGTGAAATGCTCATCCAGCTCAACAAGCATAGAACTGAAAATACATTTCTTGAGGCCAGGTCTTAAAAAGCTTCATATAAGCAAGCCACTACAGTTCTGTAAGCATCATCACATTGCAACTTTATTTGCCATCGTAAGTAATACAGTAGTGGAATAGAGTGTTTTATTTGGAGGCCTGAGTAACAGTCTGCAAATCAGACGGTTGGATGTGACTGTTTCATTTACTGGGTGTATGCATGATTGTGCACAGAAAATTATAAGCATTAATTTTGACTATGAGTTGAAGTTTTTCTCTGAAAAGCTAGCCCACAGAATATATACACTATGGTGAAACCTGTACTTCAGCTAGGAATCCCCTTTGTCTTAAGTGACCTTTTGCAAGTATCCCTAGGGTTTTCATTGCAATTTTGTTTGACCTTTTCCTAAAAACCAAGCTCTTCTAGACAACTGATATTTGGCAGAGTGATTACTTAAGAGGGGATTCATTGGAAAAGATTTTCAAAGGCACCGACAGAAGCAGGGCGCTGGGTAACCGTTAGTAGCGCACAGAGCTGCACTACATTGTGACTCAACGCACATGCTGTACATAACGAAGCTTTTGTCTTGACAGACCAAAATAAGTCAGTTTAATGCTCAGGCAGGGAAACCCAGCCACCAGCTAAGGTGGATGGATTAGAGAACTGCACACTCCCAGCTGCCCTGCTTCATCTGCACTAAGAATCTTTGCAAATATACAAGAAACAGGGATATGCAGTCTTCCTTTGGGGCAACGTGGATGGTATGCTCTGCTGGAGAAAAATGGCAGTTTATTCGGGAGATCAACACAGAGAGGAAAGGGAAGGAAGAAGTCCATCTCTTGTTCCCCGCTCGGTTGCTGGCTGGCATGACATAGGACACGGAGGGAAATCGCATGTACCTATGCATTTGCGAGAACAAAATTTGAGGAGGAAATTGCAAAACAGTTCAGTGCTGGTGAAGCTTGCTTTGGAGACTGGGATTCTATACAAATTTTTTTTTTAACCTTCAGAGTGGATTCCCATCTAATGGTAACAACAAAAATACCTCTAAGGCATCTGGCAAAGCTTGTACTTCTGTGACTAAAAATCACATACCTGACACAATCACACTTTTTTTTGGCACTGTGTGTTTCCTTAAAACATGCACCAACATTCAGGGTTTCCTTCAGTTTGCCAGCTTCCAGACCAATTCTCCTACAATGGTGTCAAATATTTTACATTTTTATATCTCCGGTCACATCAATGACTTTACATGAACAGCAACTTGAAGAGAATCAGTTCCTTCCTTTTGTTTTTGTCTGAATGCTTTCTTATGTTCATGGGAATATGCTATTGTTGGAAACACAGGATAACTGTAAAGTGATATTTCTGCTCAGGATAATTCTAGTTTCTTTCTCTTTCTTGACAGTATGCTAACCTCCAGCAGAGTGACTGGTTAAAAAATAAAGCTCCCTGCCAAACTACATTTTTCTGTAAAACAGCTTCTCCGCTATGATCTGGCTGCAAGTGGGAGCAGTGCTCTGTTGAAGGCAGACCCCACCACAGTGAAACGAGAAGATTGAACATAATTAGTGGGGGAGGGGGTTGTTCCTGGATGAAGCGATGGTTTAAGATGTTTTTATTTCAAGCTCAAGTAAACTTGAAATTGTGGTTAGCTACATTCAGATGAAAGAGTAAAAATTGAGCTTTTCTTTTTTTTTAAATTGCATTTGGTCTGTTTACTAAAACTTTTCAATTTCCTATGGGTGTCATAGCACTAGTGAGTCCTTAAATGGATGTTGGGCCCAATCAGCAAATGCGTGTCTTCCCTTCAGCTTCAGGTGCCTGGCTCAGTGGGCAGCCCCTAACACCAGCACAGCAATGGTCTTCCAACCTTAGCCTCATTTCACTGAGTGCCTTTTTTATACCACTCAGACACCATTAGCGTCAGTGATGTACAAAGGTATAAAGGAAATTAGAAGCTAATTGGTCATAAGATTAGACATTATGTGTTTATGATATGTCTCAAGGCTAATTTAAATAAGAGAAAGTCTTTCCTTTGTCTTCAGTGAGTTTTAACTCAGGAAATTACCGTGAAAGCAGGTAAAGGTGAGAAATCCGTAACTAACAGTCTCTTGAACCTCTGTCTGAATTTTGAAATGAGCCTTCTTATTTTCTGTCCAGAATAATTTGATTAATTTATCTCTTGGAGTTGAGCCACTAATTCAGGGAACAAGTGATGAATTCAGTTTTCTATTTATGGATGGTCCTTTGAGATGAGATAATACTTTCACACAGCTTATCAGTTGTTTTCTGAGTGTTTTTTTTTTTTTCCACTTGTTTCACTCCTTTCCTGGTGAATGGCTTGTTGTGATTATTTGGTAGTCAATATTTAACATGCAAGTCTTGTGGGCTCATTGTGATAAGTCACACAATGCTGTAACTGTCTTTGTATTGAATAAACATAGCGCAGGAGAAGAGTCTGAAGCTGTCCCTGGGACTGGGAAAGTCTCAAGGAGAAACAGCAACTTAGAAAAGAGAAAGGGACATTTAGAAAATGTTAAACCTGTTTTCTTTGCTTCACCAGACAGGCCTTGCCTAAAGCATAATTCCTTGAAAATTTCCTACTGTAAGGTTTATTGAGAGTGTGCAGAATTCATCTATAATTTTCACTGTCATATTCTACACAGTAATTGCTTTGGGTGTGAGATACTTATGAATGTACAGCAGTCAGGTCTTAATCTAGATCATTTAATTTCTGGCATGGTTCTGGCCCAAGCTTTTCAGAACCGTATACCCACAACCTTTCCCGAAGCTCTGGAGAGCATGCCGCTTACGGACAGTGACCATATCAAGTTCAGTGCCCAGCTGCACCGGCCATGTGCATGTACAGCAACCCCTGAGGAGTCGTTCTCATTCTGCACGCCCACAGACATTCTTTCTTGTAACGGTGCCTTTGACAAAAAAAAAAAGGGAGCTCACAATGGATGCCTGTATTGTGGTGGTCTCAGTTGTGTGACCTTCTCTTATCTAGACCCTTAAAAGAGTGAGAAAGGAATAAATATGAATTTGTATGAAAACACCATTGACACTTAACAGAATCAATAGAAGTCATGTTCCTAAATGATTCTGGAAAATCTTACCTCTCCTCTGAACAAATGCTGTCATAACGAGTATTATGCTGACTGGCAACCATTAGACTATTTTATGCTCTGCAAAGCTAGGATGGCTTGAATATTGTTATCATCCTTTCGATGAGAACAATACTGCACCATAAAAATTAAATACATGTTATTCCTAATTTGCTAGAAATGATTGAAGTATCCCTGTTCGGAAAGCATAAGTGTATTTCCTTCCCCATTCTCATCCTCCCCAGAAATTAAAAAATGATCTCTGAATCACTGAGAGTATTTTCAGCAATGGGCCAATTTGTAGGTGTTGAGTTCATAAAGACTCCCTGCCAAACCATAAAAATAATTTCAGAACACAAGGAGGCTTGAAAGTAGCAAACTGATGTGATAAAATTAAATATATTAAGACGAAGTTTTATTGTGTGGCCTTTGTGACAAGTTGAGAAATACCAAATACCTGCTTGTAATTATAGACAGTATCCAAGTATATTTTAAAAGGAGTGGATGTTAGAGGCATTCAGATTTAATTACAGCCTTGTTTAAGAAAAAGCTCTAGCCTAATTGCAGAGTCATTGTTAGACTGTGGGGAAACTTCCACTGTGGTAGAGAGCAGTGTTACATCTGTAAGTACAGGATATTTTCTTTTTTCTTTTAAGGAATGTTAAGTATGTAATAAGGGCAAGAGAGGTGAGGAAGTATCTTTGCTGAATCATCTATTCATTTCCGATCTTCTTGAATTATCATTTCTTTTCAAACACAGCAGCATCCTACAGGGGCAGACTTCTTTTCACAAATGCTAAATAGAACAAAGACAGAAAAAAAAGGTGTAATATTTTAAGACACGCTGCCATGCTACCCATCACGTGATGTGATTTTTGGCACTGGAATAGTGGAATTATAATGATGATAATTTTTAATTTGGTCAAAAAACAATAATCTTGGTAAACAGGCTTAGTTAAATGGAGCAAAAATGTGTTTCTTTTAAGCCAGCTCTTTGTGTTTACATGTTATGTAAAAGTACAATGGCAAGTCTGATAATAATAGTGTAGAAGACTCCACTTTATTGTATGATACAATTGACTGAATACACAATATATTCAAACACATATTCATTTGGCCTGGTGTTAAGCATTAGCATTGCTTAAAAGAAGCATTATTTTTCTTAAAAAAAAGACATGAGTTCTCTCATAGTACCATAAAAAAACCCCATTCCATAAACTTTTAAATGCTAGTCATGTTTGCACATCTCACTGTTCTGTGGTTTGTATAGCATCTTCTTCCCTTTGTCTGTTCAGATTATAATGTCTAAGGGCTTATTTTCAGTCTTCTGTGTAAAAACAAAAAACCGAAACATTCCTCCCCTAGCTTTTCACACTGAAGAAATATAAATAATAATGGTACTCCTCTTTAGAAGACGCCTCAAATATAAAACTCTGTTGCAAAGTTTCTCTTCCTACTTGCTCTCACAGGTTTAGGACATGAAGACTGCCCTTTTGCAAATTTGAGGCTAGATCTGATCTAGCCCTAAGACTCGAGGGCATAGGTAGCTCTATATTACTATGTGTATGCATATATCTACAAATGTGTATTAATAGAGATATATATCATTTTATAAACGGCAAGGGTATACAACATCAGGAATGACACCTGAATGGTGTATGGGATCAACGCTTCTCAGGTGACCTTGGCTTTATTAATGTTTCAGCCTTTGAATGTCTTATTTCACAGTTTTGACTTTTTCTGTCCAAATGTTAGCTGCCTATTTAGAAAAGAATATGCCAAATTTCATTTTTAGATTTAAGTTTTTGATTTTTTTTTCCAAAAGGATGGGGGAAGAGAATTTGAAGGCAGTTAGCATTGTTCATGGTCTCTAATGCAAATGCATGTGTGTGTTAGATTAGTTTTTACAAATTATGTTAAGTCCCATCTTTTTGCTTTCTTCTCATACTTTTGAACACTCTGAGTTTCTTTTGAACATTTGACTTTTCGATGAAGTTTACAGTTCTGTGTAATTTATTAATTTTACCTAAACCTTTCAAAAGTTAGGTCTCTGTCCAAATCCACGCTTTTATCAACAACTAATTGAATTTGCAGGATAAGATTACAGTCATTTGAGATCTACAGATCTGAAGTGCCATAGATGGTTTTATTGCCGTGTGCATGGTAGGCTTTATGTGAAACATTCGAAGTTTTTTGCTGCTTCTCTGATCTGCCTTTCTCCCTGCTAATATACTGCTAGGCCTTTTCAGTTAAAAAATGGTAATGAATCGTTTGTATGGACATGTGGATTTGAATAATACTACTGGATTTATTTTATTAACTACAGTATGGACTAAAGAACTTGAAGAACACCAACCTGTTTAGTCACTTGGGGCATATGTACAAGGAGATTTAGGCAACTCTGAAATAATTTCTGTGGATCTGGGCCTTTATGGACAAAACCAGTGTCACATCTCAAGAAGCACATTCAAGTAATTAGAATAGCCCCTGTGTTAAAAGTGTGGGTTTTTTTCTCAAATAATAAGATAGGAGTGTTTAATATTCTCCCAGTAATCCAGGAGAATTCATGATTGTGGGCAGAGCCTGCTTTGTGTGAGACTGCTGAGGATTCAGGATCATTTCTCACATGCTCCATCCTTTTTCATTCTGAACAAGTTGTGTGAATAATTAATACACTGTAGACTAGAGGTCATAAATGGTTTGCAACAAATAATTCATGCAACAAACTTAGGCTCTGTTCTGCTTCCTGAATCTCTGCGAAGAGATGGCCATTTACTCACCTAGAAATTCACTGACTCTTTTGCACGTTTTTTTGGTTGTTGTTAATATTAGTGGCACAGAATATCTCATAGGGCATGCCGGGCAAATTATCATTCTAATGCTAATACTCCACAAGTTTCCTTATTGAATTTGACACAGTGACAGAATCGTTAACTGCAGTCAACTGTTGATTTCAGTAGTTTACTGAAAGTAGTTTTTGTGGTTTACTTGTCATGCATGACATTTGAATAATATACAGAATCATTTGGCATGCCTAATAATAATATTGCAGTACATTTTTGTAATGGTTGTTGCTAAAATACGTGTATTGGCAACTTTCACTGGTACCTACTCTATTCTCATCTCCCTGAAATAAAGTGTTTTATTTATTTGCAACACCTGGAGGGCTGTGAGAAGGATGTTGTAAAAGCCCATCTGGACAACTGAGCAGTAGAAATATAAATTATAGTGCTGAAAGTCCATATGCATGAAGTAAAACTGGAGGAGCTTTTGGGTATTTGGCCATATATTTTATAAAGATGTCCTTTTGCCTGCCTTGAAACAATAATATTGCTAGGTTGGTTATAAATGAAATGTGGTTCAGAAATGTAGCTCCTGAAATTTTTCATTTGTTGTTTCACTCAAATGTTTTGTCTGCAGATGGTTTGAGCCTGCTGTTAACAAAAGATAAGTGCTGATTCTTAAATTTTTATCAATGACTTTGAATATCATTTGTAGAAATCTGCCTACCCCATAAAAAGTCATTTAATAACTCTTCAGTCTCTTGGTCCTCATGTTGTAAGGTCAGATCCACACCAATATGGTGAATGGCAGCTGCCTTCCATAGGTTTTGGTGCCAGCAATGTGTCCTTCTGCCTCTTTTCCTTGGCTCCTCATTTCTCATGGTCTTCTCATCCCCTGCTTGTCTGCCAGGAGAACCGACCATGGTCTTTGGTCCTCAACTCAGTGACAACACTTTTTGGTCTGAATCCAAATTGGCTAGTTGGGTTTTATCCCTCAAATCCACATGGTTCCATAGAACCATTTTTTATTACATTTTTGCCTGGATTTTCATTTTTTCCTGAGGCTCCTTGGGATTTGAGGATGCTCTCTGGGTAACGTTGGCAAAGCTTTCTTCGTGGTTTTTTCCAATCCATTTCCACTCCTGTCTTTTCCTGTTTTCCGGCTGGCAAACATTCTAAATCCCGGGTGAATACTGAAGGCAGGCATGATGATCATGTTTATGTGATTTTTAAAACATGGAATAATCTCAGAAATTACATTTTCAGACTCTCTGCTTCTGTGTGGAAAATATTGCACTTCAACAAAGATCTGCAAAGACGTATCAAGACAAGAAATGGCGGGTACTTCAAAACAGTCAAAGCTTTATCAATACTTGAGTCCAAACAGCCACAGGAATAATTAGCCATATACCCAGCACAGCACTTGAAAGTATGGTAACTCAGGGAATTATACACTCTAGAAGAAAAAAATTGGCAAAGAAAACTACTGTCAGAAAAAAAGAAGGAAAGAGAAAATGCTTTAAATGCCAAAAAAATCCTGTCTAAACCCTGAGATATTCTTAACTTCCTGCTTTTAACTACAGCTGTATCTTCCTGCCACACAGAAGAGAGGGTAATTTTTTTCTTTGCAAGAAAAAATACTTTAAAAAGATCTCCCACATGAGCTTTTTAATTTTATAATCTGCCTAAGAATATCTTGCTTTCTCCTGTAATTTTTCAGCTGATTAGAAGCTAGCCCATGTGTTCTTACCAGCATATAGGATTTGTATTAATAGAAACAGCAGCAGATCCTGTTGTAATGAAGGAACATAGACGTGCAGAAAACTTTTTGGGGTCATTTAATTGCTTTGAGAGTTGGGGGGGGGTTACTTTTTATATATATATATATATATATATATATATATATATTTTACTTATATATATATATATTTACAGGCAAGGCCAACCACCACAAAACTAACACAGCCAATAAAATCTTGCATCGACACATTGAGTTTCTTTAGCTACATAATGTCCCAAATTTCAGTGCCAAAACAAACATTGTCATCTTGTTTCTGTCCCCCAGACAGTCTCATCTCCAGTGCTCCATTCTTGTCATTGCTCGAACAGATGCTGAACGTAGATCTGCTCCTTTGGGTATATCTCAATAAGAATATGCCTACATGACTACTTCCAGAATATTTCAGACTTCCTGAAGACACAGTGAGTTCATTTTTCCTTTGCACACTTTTCCTGTGTTCCTTTTGCAGTTGCCTATCCTTTGGTGTATATTTTGTCAAGGCTGTTGAGTTTCTTTCAGTTTCCCCAGCACCCGCATCTTAAAAAATAATGGTGCTAAGAATCAGAAGCAGGTTGGTTTCTTGCACTGGGCTCTTTTTGGAGGCCCTTTGAGCCAAATGATTGCTGGAAGCTGAGAGTAGTGGTCTTAGCAGCCATATTCCTGATGTATCTGTCCTAAACTAAGGACTTCATATATTACCAGGACAGTGATTCTTTCCTTTGTTCTACTTTGGGTATCACTCAGGGTCCTGTCTGTATATCTTTAACTCAAGAGCACACCAAACATCTCAGGCAATTCTTGAACGTTCAAACAGGTCATCACTAAACAAAGCAGCTAAAGGATTTGTGACATACAATGTGTCACTTGCGAGAGCCTACTTTAAGACCTACTGAATTTAACAAAGGATTTAGACAGTAACTTTCATTAGTTTTGGGCCTTCTATTTTTACATAACTAACTGCTTGGTTAGATTTCTAAGAGCTTTAACAGAAAATAAAAGCCTTTTTTTTACTGCCTCTATATTTGGTCCCATTAAAAAGGTAAGGTTCTGCAATTTTCTTGCTATGCTGGCTGCATGCATCTTCACTCAACAAAATGGCACAGATTTCTTTACAACTTTTTACTTCCCCCTGCCCCTCCCCAATTGAGCGAGCTCTGCAGTCACTACCTTTCTAGGTATTTCAAGACCAATGGTATGTGAACATTATATTGCTAAGTGCTTTTGGTGTGTAATCACATTGAGTTGGCTTGGGCACTCTTAGCCATAGCAGTGCTGATTTCAGTGCAAGCCAGCAATCTAAATATTTGCTCTGCTTTTCAGAAGCATTTTGCAGTCCAGACTGAGCTTTTTTCTTTTTTTTTCCCTGCAGCTGTACTGCTCTCAGCTACTTAGCTGAAGGCTGAGGCAGGTGCATCTAGCCAGGCTTCAGTCTCAGCAGAGACTGCAGTGTAAGCAAGACAGAGATTTGACTTTCAAAATGATCTTCATAAATTTGCAGTTATGTCATTTGACCACCTTCAGGATTAAGTGCAAAACCAGTTACTTCTTTAGTTCGCTAAAGTCCAAAGGCAGCAACTTCTAAACACCATGTATTACTTGGAAGAAGATATTGTTGAAAAATTCTTATTGTTTGGGAGGTTTTTCCACTTGTTTAGTAATACTTCTTTTGAAAGATCTTTTTGGTAGACCTTGAACAACAATAACAAACAGGATGACATTTACCATCTTAACTTTTCCTTGAGTACATGCCTGTTTGTTTTTTGACTGCAGTCTCTCTGAACTCTTGTGTTGCTCTGCTGCTTTCTGCATAGCCAGGGAAAGTGTCCGTGCGCGTGGTCAGCCTCAGAGCGCTCAGTGACATGGTGTTTGCCATCAACAAAACGTGGACCTGAGCAGAGACAGTCAAATTTGCAAAGTAGATTCACCAGCCGAATAGAGAAGGTTTGAGGAGAGGAGGGAATGGTAAAAAAACCCAGATCTTCATCCTTTTTGTTAACTTCTGGGTATGTCTGAAGTAATCAGAAGGAAATGAAATTTCAGGTTGACAGTTTCCCTTTAAAATCCCTTAAAATGCCCTGTGCATCAGTGCTGAATGTGAATAGTATTTTCTTTTCTTTTCTTTTTTTTTTTTTTTTTAAGAGAAATATCTATTAATAGATCTCTATAACAACAATTGCTTACCGGTTTATGCTTATGGCTTATCACAAAACCATTCAGGAGGATTTGTGGTAAAAACTGTGAAGTTTATATAATTGCAACTAGAGGCAAAGCTTTGCTTCAGGGTCTGCTATACTATAAAACTCCACAAGAGCAAAAAATAATGATGGAATTCCAATGACTTGTTCTAAGGGGCCGGGTGATCTTGTTTGACCCAACAAGATGCTCACTTTGGCAAGCAGAATAGCTTTGCATCAGAGCTCCTTGTGATTAATACGGTGGTCTCACTGGTCCATACTGCCATGTATAGCAGTATAGTCTTATCTTAGACTTGATCTTAGTCATGTATTTTCAGTGGGATGTGATAATTACATTAAAATTAAATATTTTAACTCTTTTTCTGTGTGTTATCTGCAGTTATATTTGTGCAAGTGTTCCAGTGTAATATCATGGAAAATTACCACGGTGACAAAACAGCAAACATCCTGTATTATTACCTTGTGCCATGGGATTTCAAGTAAACTAGAACTCTTTACAGTTTAGGAGAGCTGCCAGTCCCCCTGAAATTACCATTTTAATTGGATTGATCATAAACACTTTGCTCTAGCTGTATTACTAGACTGAGGAGATTAAATCTATTTAGCCATAGTTTGGGGAAAGGGTGACCTTTCAGCCAATTTTGTTATAACTGAAAGGTTACTCATTTTTCTGACTGGAGCTTGATGCATGGAAATGTGACGTGAAATTGTAATATTAGAAATGGTACTTTTGTTTAAATATGCAAATGTAGTTGGTAAATACACATTTATCTCAGCACTGGTGAGGGTGCACCTCGAATGCTGTGCTCAGCGTTGGGCCCCTCACCCCAAGAAGGCCATGGAGGGGCTGGAGCGTGGCCAGAGCAGGGCAGCGAGGCTGGGGCAGGGGCTGGAGCCCAAGGCTGGGGAGGAGCGGCTGGGGGAGCTGGGGGGGCTCAGCCTGGAGAAGAGGAGGCTGAGGGGAGCCCTCATCGCTCTCTGCAACTGCCTGAAAGGAGGCTGGAGCTGGGGGGGGTCGGTCTCTTCTCCCCAGGAACAAGCGATGGGACGAGAGGGAACGGCCTCAAGCTGCGCCAGGGCAGGTTTGGGTTGGATATTAGGAAAAACTGCTTCCCTGAAAGGGTAGCCAGGCATTGGAACAGGCTGCCCAGGGAAGTGGCTGAGTCCCCGTCCCTGGAGGTATTTTTAAATACTGGGCAGATCTGGTGCTTAGGGATATGGTTTAGTGGTGGCCTTGGCAGTGCTGGGTTAATGGTTGGACTTGATGATCTTAAAGGTCCTTTCCAACCTAAATGATTCTATGATTCTATGATTTTATGATCTATTATTCTCACTATTATAATTAAATCATATTAATCTGAAATTATTAAAATTCATTTAAAATGTATCAATTCGGATTTTTTTTATTTTTAATATTGGGGGAAATACAAATGGTCAATATACACACACACAAAATCAACTTACTTTTAAAGGAATAAAGTGTCATGTCTTAAAATAGCAAGTATCTTCTGGCCTTAGAATTTCCAGAGCCAATTCTCTTTTATCTGAACTATTCTGCCTTAAAATTGCCAGCAGCCTAAACATTATATAAGACCTTTTTGTCCTGCCAGCATGCCCATCTCCTTTTACGGTGCTCTTCGCTGCCTGTGGTCTTCATCAGCGCAAGCACAATGGAGAGACCAAGCTGTTTCCTTCAGTCTAATTAACCCCGGTTCATTACAGGCATGTTTGGTGTCATACTTGCAACCTTTTCTTCTTTTGTTATTTAAATGAATATCTTGATTTCAGCATTTCCTCTGTGTGGGCTTTCTCAGATAACGTGGTACTAGTCATTATAATGACTTGCTTTCAAATCTTTTCCCTTTTGTGGTTGACCTATGACAGGAAGAATTTTGTAATTTTTACCTACCATTTTAAAAAATTTATTCTAATAGTTTTTTGCTTGGGTGGAAGGACAGTCATAGTTAAAATGCAGAATGCAATTCTGACATCTCTTTTCAGCATCCTTCTAAGTATAAACCTAGTAGAAGCTTAAGCAATGGAAAACAGGGAAAAAAATAGTGCTTCGCTACCTTACTCAACAGCTTGCTTAGGTCTGTTGATTTAGCAGGTATGCCCGCAAACAGAAGATGCAGTGATTTGACAGTTTCAGACCAGTATTCTCTTTGCTCCCATAAATGGCAATTCTGTACTTTGTGCCATTTTTTTTTTCATTTAAAAACGATTTATGATAGAAAATACAGCTCTTCAAAGGTTTCTAGTATTGACAGAGGTGTTTAAGAGGAATAAAGCATGCATAAAAATATCTAGGGTCTTCAAATTCAAGTATTGTACTCCCCTTCCTTTTAAATTTTCTTTCTTCTTCTAAAATACAGTGCAAGTCAGCAATACTTCATTGACATTGAAGCTTGGACCATATCTTGGACTGTATGGGCATCATAATTGTGATCGATCATGTGCTGCAGCAAGCTTTCTTCCTGGACTGGAGTTCAGATATACAAAGAGTAAATACAACCCTCTGTACTCAACAAAACATAGTGTAGAGATCTGGGAAAGAATAGAGAGTATCAGGCATGCTGATCCCATTACTCTCCAAATATCTCTTCTGCTCTTGTATATGCCGGCAAGAGGTTTCAGACCTGTGTGGTGACTTTATGGATGAGCATGAGGGAAACTCTCCTTCTGGGTACAAAGCTGTCAAAATGGATTGCCATCAAGGCTTCAAGAAGTAATTAAATATTATGTCTCAAGTGAGCAGATTGTAGCAGAGAGGGTTAAATGTGCCTTCCAAAAAGTTATACGATATCTGGAAAAATTTATTGGATGACTTCCATCTGATTGCTAATTGCATACACTATTAAGCCATCATTTTCTTTCCTTTCTCATTTGCTCTATGCTTCAAGAAAAAAGACGGAATACAGGATTATGACAAATTCTCTTCTGGGACCTATGTAGTGGGGCTTGACTTTGATCTTCCTTTTCTCCTGCCCTTGGAGACCAAAGGCATTTTTGCATAAGGCAAATGAACACAATTGTGGGGCTCAGAACTGCTGTGCTGATCAGAGAGAAGTTCCCTGAAAGGTCTTCGTTCTGCATTATTGAAACATTAAAAAGTGTAGTGCAGCGGATGTGGTTTTGTGTCCTGGCCTGGAGGCTACGAGTCCAGCATGGGATGAAAGGTCAGATGGCCTCGAGTTCAAATGTGACCTGTGCTGTTGAGTCATATGAGACAGCTAATTTTTTTCCCCCTTTTTTTTTTGTGTCCATTACCCACCCATGAACTGGTGGCTAATATGGGAGTTCCTGGTAATTTTTGAAAGCTGTGCTTTCCTGATAACTCTTCACAATGTCTGCTAGGAAATGAAGGCTATAGTGGGCATAGATTTCAAATAGATTTCTATTGGAGCCGCCAATCCTGTCAATCAGAAGAGGCTGATAGCTAAAACTGCATATTGAGGACCCCAGCTTACAGTTACAGAGTCTCCCTAAAGCAAACTCCGTATCAGGCTTTGCTGGGTCAATGGTACAAAAAAGCAGTGCTGAGCTATGTGCATGAGAGATAAGATAAAATTAGGGCTCTTCTGCAGTACACTTAGCTTACTGAAACTACTATATACTAGGTTTCTAGGAGCTGTTAAATTAATCATATTCTCCTCCAGGTGTGTTAACCCTCTTTGAGAGCTGTGCAATCGTGGAAGAGCCTGGCATGATGGTGCTGAGCGAAACACAGAAACAGGAGGGGGGCGTGTGGGAGGTAACCAGGGGTGGACATTTTCCATGCATGGTCATGAGCAATATAGGGTTTGTTCCACTGCAAAGTGACCTGAGGATCTACTAATTGTTTATCTTGAAGGCTTTTTGTATAATTGAGTGAATAAGTGTATATGAGGGAAAGACAGGGCTTTGCTTTCAGCTGCAAACTTGCCCTGTGGGTTTGTGCAATTTTTTTCGTTTCCCTGAGCCAGTGTTCTTCCATAACTTTTTTTTTTTTTTCTTTTTAACTAGGGTAGAGGAAGGAAAGGGAGTCCTGAGGATGCTTTTTATCGTATGTATTACATCTAAGCAATGAGATCTTGTATTCACTGAAACTTGCGGGCGCTATCATGATGAAAACAAAACATATAGTCTCATTCGTAATAGTCAACAAATAGATGGTACTTTAGGTTTTTCAGTTTGCTTCTGAAGAAGGCCCAATAATTGAATAGGCTTTGTTGTACAGAAAGCAACTACCGATATGTCTTTTGATCGATTTATTTTTCATTTCCCATCTTTTTCTCTCCACAGCTTTCTCATTTTTTTCCCTTCTGTTACCTTCATTTTGGTGCTTGGAGTGGTAGTATGTTTTTCCAAGAGGAATGGCTCTTATAATCATGAATATCACCTTTTGACAGAGATCAGATGGGCCATCAAATGTAAAAACTTTTTCTTAGGTGGCAGTGGAAATACCAAGTTGTTAAAAATAGCCTGTATTTTGTCTAAAAAAGGACAGGAACACGAGTTAACCTGCCTTCCCAAAACAAAACCAATTTCTATAAATATGTTAAGAAAATTCTTAGGCCAAACAGCTTCACAGGGATACATTTGCTTTTCGACACGTGTCACTCCCTGATCCAATTATTACTGAAAGTTTCAGAGGCAAAATTAATTAGCAGTCTGCCACAGTATTCCTGACTCCTGGAGTTCCAGTAATGACTTGATTTTTGTAGAACTGAGCTTATTACACAAAATAGACAAGTCTGGACAAAACAACTTACTCGGTGCAACTCCTGAAAACTTATTACTATTATCAGTATCCTCTCTGCAACTGCAGAGATGCCAGATTTTAGGACTGTAAGCACAGGATGCAGAATCCAAGTTATACCTGATTGTCCACATTTGAGGCACAGGTAGTGTTAGAATTTAATTTTCAGATTTGGCAGCTTAGCTCTGCAGAGGCGTGTTCAGCTTTTCATATGTGAAGGGAAATACCAATAGGATTTTTACTCTTTAGTTGTACAACAGCCTCATGTTTTGGTTTAGTAGTGCTCTCTCTAGCTAAATAATGGAGATCTCTCTCCTTTTCAGTATGTATCAGTATCTGATATTTTCCCTGGGGTCAAAAGAAGTATAATTTCTCAGACTTGTTTGGTACTTCTGTTTACCAGGGCCACATAATGCAGCTGCCCCTGCAGCAAAGCTGAGAGCGCTCCATCTGCAGACTCCAGCCCTCTTCCAACTCTTTTCTCGCCTCTTCAAAATACCCTGTGTTTCCCATGACATGAGGGCCTTCAGAAGGCTCACGACGTGTGAGCCAGCGATAAGTACTTGCTTTAACCTGCGTATTGCAGCAACCTGGAAGTATTGGAGACAGACTCCTCTTTATCTGGGGTGTAGCACAGAGCAAATGTCTGAGCAGAAGTGGTAAGGGTGGTATAACATCAAGAGCAGAAGACCAACAAGTCTCAAGCAAGAAGCAAGTATTCATCGTCCACCTCCCCTCACTGAGGATTCCCTGTTCAAATTCCTCCACCATACAGATAGCTTTGTAGGCAACTATCTAACTAATATCATCAAACACCTTTGAGAATTGGATACCTTTGATGTTCTGATGGGAATGGAATCCTTTGCAGAAATAATACATAGAGAATAATTTATACAAGAAGTTTTACCTTCCTGGTTTTGTGATTTTGACCTTGTTTTTCTAGGTATTCAGTCATAACTAAGAGTTTTGTTCTTTTTTCCAAACTGTAAATAATTATTTGCAAAATACTGAAGTTGAGTAAACTGTGGGTAAATATTTTCAAAAGAAAAGGTGAAAGTGTTACAGCATGAGGAAGTGTTTGCCACAAAGGTAAGAACTATTTCTCACACATCTATTTGCAACCTCTAGTAGCAAGTATAATTTGAAAAGCAAGGAATTCCTTAGAAAACCTTGGGGGAAATTACTCTGATTAGTCATCTTAATATCAAATATAGGCTGTTTTGGACATCTTATGCCAGATCTGCAGATCCCATAGCACTGACTCTTGCAAGATTGATCCACATTTGATGAGGCTCTAATTCAATTTTCTGAATGGGGCATGGTGCTTAAAAAGGCCTCTTTCCAAAGAATATTAGCTTGGGCTTCTCTGAGGAGTCTGTGTTCTGCTTTTGGCCGTGCTGAGCCCTGACACTGATCCAAAGCAGGAGTTGGACATTTATTTCAAAGAAGCGCTCTGTCGACTTAGGTAACATAAGGTATGTGGTGCATAAAACTATTGCAAAATGTTTGTAGCCCCACGAAACATCCAGACACATTCAGTACAAGCAAATAAATGAAAAAAATGTAAGAAAATAAAAATAATAAGCACTTTAACTTAGGCTAAGTCTTTAGAGTCAAGATACAGCATGTTGTTAAGTGCTTATGTGGAGTGAAGTCTTATTTTTTAAGGCTCTATGCAAAAACCTAGGACTACAATCTGTTATTTTTTCTGTTGCTCAATGAGAAGTAACAATGCACCATAGAAGTATGGCGATAGCTATATATTATTCCTTCTTTCATTCTATTAATTAAATTCATCAAAAGGAGTTTTCAGTGTGTCCATCACCTGATGCAATTAGCAGCATGAATTTAGAATAGTGAGTAGATCTAAGAAGAAAATGTGTTTCTATAGGTATATCCTAAGAAAAATCCAATCTGTTATGTCTCAGTTCATGCAAACTGTTGTGTACTTCATGTTCATCATAAACGCAGTGTTCACTTATCTGGCACATGGTATTTCATTTTCACATCACTTTGGTGGTGTATAGGCATGCTTCAGTTAAAGCAGGACAACATATGGTTGTGTTGTGTAGGTTAAAATTTTCTCCATGATATTCCTTTGAACTTCTACTGGTCTAGTACTTTTCTCAGTGCTAAATATAGTGATACTCACATGTGATTTAGTCGCTTAAAGATAGGCATCTAGTGCCTTTTCTTGTGCGGCACTATATCCCATAGGATCTTCTGCTGACGATCCAGATGGGCAGAGGTCTGCTTGCAGACCTTGCATCACAGCTGTTGGCTATGTGCAGATCTACCAGATAGTCCACAGCACCTAAAATCACACTAGATCCCTATCTTCAGACAGCCAATTTGAATCCCGTCCTACAAGACTACACACATGTGCACATAGACACTAGCTCTCACCCTGGAGGGTGAGACCGTACAATTTATTTTGAACAGTGCAGATCCAAATATTTTATTATGCTCTACTCATTAATGCCTGGACTGTTACTAGAAATCACCTTTACTGCATGCAAGCTTCAGCAGTGGTTTGTAGTTTCTTAACACCAGTGTGCTGCTCTTGTGCATTTGGGTTTTTCCAGTCCTCCTGCAAAGGACCTGTTTGGGAAGCCAGCTATTTCGCTCCTTAACATGATGGTGGGCTGCAACGTCTTTCTTCCCCTTGCACAACAGCAGCTTCTGGGGAAGGATAAAAGAAACCTTATTATCTCTTTCTGCTGTTACTTTAACAAGCTTGTCAGAAACTCTTTGCACAACAAAATCTGCTTCTACATATCCTAACACCTTTTAGGGATTCTTCTTTTCAGCATCTTGTCCTGGACACGTGAACCTAATTTTCCAGTTCAACTACCTTAAGCTAAATTTTTTTTAAGATGATGATAAAATATAGAGAAGCTATCTCCTCAAGCTCCCAGTTAGGACATTAGCTATCTTTTATGTTTCGTTTCTGTGACACTGCTATAATTCTCTAGGAGTCTTTGAGTCCTGTCCTGTTAGACCATTGCTATTTTAATAGGTGGCTTGAACTAAAAGGCTTTCCAGCACCCGAGCATGGTGGCCCAAATACTACTTTGCATCTTTACAGTAGTGACCGGTCTTCAATTTTCACATCCTCCTGTGACATTTTCACTCATTTTCTCACTGGATTTGTTACTCCAGTGGTGGCAATGTTCCTAATAATTATGATTTAAAATAAAAAATAGACAGACCTCTTTATCTTTTCCCTCTGGTTTCTAATTCTTTCAGAATAGTTTATATTTTCTGGCTTTCTTCTCTACTGAGGAGTGCAGAGGTGGATTGTGAACTGTGTGAGAATGTACTCTGACATTTGCTGCCACATCACAGGGGTGTGTGCTGTCAGTGTAACATGTTTTGGACAGAAGTCTTTGCAAATTGGTTATTTAATCTTAAAGCAGATATTAATGCGTATTTTGTATGCACTTAATGTTTGTAAGGCATCCCTATAGACAAATATGGTAATGCCAAATCTGCAGTGGGAAAGGATGCTGTTGTACTGTCTCTGTCCTAGAGACAGTGACTGATATAAACATCAACTTCCATTGACATGTCGCCAGTGATGCTAGACCTTATTGTTTGCTTTTCCGTACCTCGTGCTTTTGCCTGTCTTGTCTTTTATGCTTGACAGGAATTTACGTTAACTATACATTCATTCCTCATTTATTCTCATCTTTCACTAGGAAGTTTGTTCTTTTTTTCAGGGAGAACTTGACTACTGAACTTTTCAGTTTTGAGATAAAAAATAGATTACTAGGATGATCAGAGATATCTAATATAAAACTTTGCTTAAAGAATTCGGGAAGTTTGACACAACAAAAAATAATTATAAACTTTCTTGATAATTTGAAACCATTAGGTAGTGGCTACCTAATCATTTTTTGGATTGATGTTGGAATCAAAGCAAATTATCATAGCTGAGAAAGCAGATAGCAGTGACACTTGTTTACATTTTGGAAGCAGGCATTCCAGACATCTAGTTATATCTAACCCCCTCCAGCATGCATCAAAAGTAATATTCATCATTTTTCCATAAAAGGACTAAAAGGATTTAATCAGCTGAAGTTTCTCTCTGCTTTAACTGCTTGCTCCTCTCTGAGGCAAGGAGAGGCTGTCTGTTACTGTGCAGTGGTGTTGTACATCTTCATTTGATAGGTACTGAACTTTCCTGTTCTCTGCATCTCCTTTTGCATCCTGTCATCTTCTTGCTCCCTCCTGACTCTCAATACATAAAATAAGCTCAGACCAGACAAAGCTGATTGATAAGCTGCAGCCAGGCAGGGAGGGATGGAAGCTGTCCTTGGAGTCATGAACTGGACCTTCCACTCATGTGACAGCACTGGAGACAGTCAGATGTAAGAAGAGATCGAATACTGAGCTTTTGAGGCCTCTTGCTTCAGAAATACACAAAACAAAAGCACTAATATATTACCTGGAGTAAAAGCCAAGCCAACAATAAAAAGATAAAGTAAGTAATAAGGAGAGGAGGGATTGATGGACACAGCAGTAGCTCATCTTACATGTATATTTAATCATAGAATCATAGAATGGTTTGGGTTGGAAGGGATCCTAAAGATGGTCTAGTTCCAACCCCCCTGCCATGGGCAGGGACACATTACACTAGATCAGGTTGCTCAAAGCCCTATCCAACCTGGCCTTCAACACTTCCAGGGTTGGGGCATCCACAACTTCTCTGGGCAACCTGGTCCAGTGCCTCACTGCCCTCACAGTGAAGAATATGAGGCTGAAATAATGGTTGAAAGTGTACGTGGGAACTAAAGAATTGCAGGCATATGTATGTTGTGTGCCCAGTGAAACAGAACAGTTTAAATTATGCAGGACATGTCATCCTGTTGCCAAATATTTAACACCATTCCTACAGAACAGAGACAGCTCAGGGGATCCTTATTTAAACATCAGTAATCAAATCCTTTTCTCATCATGGCGAACACTTTTGCATAATTTGTGCCTGCCACATCTAGAACTCGCACACAAACTAATTTGCAAAGAGGCGGCCCAGTGTTGGTTGACAAAACTTAGTGCTTCAATAACAATTTGTGCTGTACCATAACTGTGTAAGTGAGTAAAAATAGGTCTGTCTCGATCGCCATTTGCTGATTATAATTGTTGTCTGTGTCTGTATATTCTACAGTGACTTATGATTATTTCTTGTCCTGGGATTGAGAAAGAATATCTTTGCTACAGAAAATTACCCATTCTGACTCAAAAAGAAAAATGTTGGAAATGTAAATATTTTCCACAAGATGAAAGTCACCCAGAGCTCCCTAGAGCTCTTCTGAAAGTAATGCTTTCGGCACAGACTGGCTGATCTGTCTAATGGGTATAAATTGTTCCTGCCTGAAATGAATTTTATTTCAAATTCAGTATCTTTCAAAATTTATGTTTACCAGTCTGTAGGTTTTTTTTCTTCCATAAAATGCAGAAAGATAGCTAACCCAGTGCAATGTGCCCTCATAAGTGTTATTGATTATTTTAGTCTTATTCTGGCCCCATTTTGATGACCAAAGAGGTGGTACACTGTGCTAACCTCTCTGTGTTTTGACCAACTGAGTACATTTGGGTGCTGATAACTAATAAGCATGGAGAAGGAAGGAAAGCATAAAGAACAACAGTGAAAACCTTAGGCAGCCAGCAGCTTTGATAGTAGCAGATGAAGTTTCAATGGGAATTACAAATGAGGAGATAGAGCAGAATTTGTAATAAAGATCCGCAACGCAGTGCAAGTAACTGAACTTCCACCTCCATATTTCAAACTTATTTCCACAGTGCTTGAAATTCTATAATGTTGATGTTGACCTTTAGTATGGGGGAACATCAGGGGAAGAAAGATGCGTCTTGCTACATTGAGGGCACAAAATTTGAAAGAATTTGAGAGCGTGATGGGAAGCTTTAGGAACTAATGGGAAGGGACTAATTAGTCTCCTCTATAAAGTCTGCTGTGTGTTTGATGTATGAGTTATAAGATTGGATTCCGAAATTAAACCACTACAACATTTTAATATGTTGTTATGCCGTTTTGTTAAAATTTGGAATAGAAATAACTGAGATTACAATGGGAATGTATAATTAAAAATTATTATAGTAGTTATATGTATCTTGCAGATTTTTATACCTATAAATTCTGGAGAGGATATATGTAGCATACACAAAAAAGCAACTCAAGTTCCAAAAACATTTTTGGAGGCAAATCTGCCTCTGAAGTAGTAAAATCTAGACTCTCATATCTGATAGTTTGTTTTAGTAGAGAGCTGCTAGTTACTAGAAAAGCACAAGCTATCAGTGGACTTCATGTTCATTGCTGATACAGAGCAATATATAGAGAATATAATGCTGTATATTGTACCGAGCATTATATAGTGTTTAGAGAATATACCATTAAGATAAATACAGAGCAGTCTTTTCCCAAGATATAGCCTTCTGGCTTCTGACCATTCTGCTTCAGGGATTACCTGAGCTAATGACAGCAATAGCAACTTGATGACGACTCTGTGTGTCCTCCATTAATTTGTATAAATTTTTTTTTGTTCTTTTTATGATTTTCACCTTCTAATCATTAGTAACTTATTGGCACTTTAGAATTTAAAAGTTATTCTGTTTTCTTTTCCATTTTTAATTTCAGGCCTCATGTTACATTGCTTTCCTTCCCCAGCATTTCTGTCCTCTGCTTGATACCACATTTGTTTTGTTTTCTGAAGGGCAGATATATATAAATGAAATGTTCTTTTTCAGCTTTGAAGAAATTGGCTTTGGGTCAGTGACTAGACCTCCTCTCTCCTCTTCCGTCATTTCTCTCATCTCGTCCTTCCCACCCTGTGCCTGACATATTACCCCTTCTTGTCTGCTTTCTGTACCTCATTCTTCACAGCTGTTTTTCCTCGCTCTCATTATTTCCCATTCATTGCTCTGGTCTTCATTTTTTCCTTTTCATCCTGTTAATTTTGACAACTTTATTCTTGCCTTGCCATAATTCCACATTTAGTTCACTTCATGTCTGATAAAGAAGAATCAAGCCTGTTAAATCTCATTTGCCAATATATTGGCTCTAATTTGCCACAGGGGCAGTGACTGCTGCGATTTTCCCCGGAACTTTCCTCTTTTATCCACCTCCTTGGCCATGCTTCCAGTCCTGCATGTTAAGGCTGATGTTTACACAAAAGCCTAGCAAATGAGGTAGATGCTTGTCACCCAGCTCCTCTTCATACCTTGGGGATGAAGACGTAGATAAGGAATTTACTGAATTACCAGCTCTGTACAAATCTGAAAAACTGTGGTTTGAGAATTAACCTTTCCTACCACTAGACATTGCAGTTTTACTGGAGATTTTTTTCAAATTCTAGCTGTCATGTGCCATCTATGATAAAGCTGCCTGGAAAAAAAGCCAGACAAACAAGGGGAGGTGCCTGAGGTCCAGCAGAAGGGCTTAGAAACCAAGAAGTGAGCAACATTGCAAAGGACTTTTTCTTGTCCTGCATTCAATTGAAAATTTGATCAAGTCAAATGGGACCATTTTGGATCTGCAGCTTGCAACGACAATATAGCACCAGTGGTTGTCCTACAGTGGCAAAAGCAGAGATAAAGTTTCTGATGGTTTGCACATACTCCTTAATCTAACCTGAAGTGCATCCAGTGATCTCTGGAATACTTTATCATTCTTTCTTCAGGGACAGAAAGTATTACAGGACGAAGCCCAAGCTCCCACTGTGCAATAGAATAGCTTTGACTTACTGGTAATGAGAGTAGAATTAAGTCCATTTTACCTAGTGGGTGTGAAATTAACTCATTTGGTGTGACATTATTGCATTTTCTAGAGAGCAGAAGAAAAAAATCTAGTTGAGAGAGTCTATGAAGATAGAAAAGGTCAATAGAAGATTTCTTGAAACAAAGAAACTTGATTTCTGTTTGAAAAATACGTAGCTTGTGACAATACCAACTAAAGAACCACATAGATTGGTCCTTGCTTTGAAACTAAACTGTTAATTAGTTATAATGTGGCGTTCATAAAGGTTAGAAGACTGAAGAGGGATGGAGAATTTTCATTTTAATCACCTGACATATTCTTTCTGCTCTTACCTTTAATAGAGCGAAGCTTTAGCTCTTTTAATACTTTCCAACATCTCTCTTTTCACTTTTGAGTTTAAATACTTCCATGCTCTATGTGGAATTAGAGAAAATAATTTCAGTAGTTTTATGTTGGCATCTTAATTTACAAGGCAAGTTAATACGGATGAGATTGAACTCACCTGAGACAAACAAACAAAAAAGCAGATTGCAAAGAATCTCTACTTTTATAAAGAGATTAAGACATACTGTGATATTAATTTAAGAACTATTCCACTACAGTTTTTCCCTAAAATATTGCATTTTTCCATATCTATACCTTGCTGCAGTGACAAAGATAATGCTAAGAACAAACAGCATATTGTCTGTGTACCAAGAGTTACATGTTAACTCAGGAATAAGCGATGTCAAATGGGAGAAAAATCTTTGCAGAAGTCTTGATCAGTGTATAAATTAACCCACATATAAATATAGTGTTACAGAAGCTCTGGGAAAGAGCTCCTGATGTTGTCTGGGTTGCCTAACCACAAGGAGATATTCAATCAGAAGGGGAACAACAAGGCATTTATATTTGCAGAACTCTTGCACGGCCAAAGAGCAGTTCCCTCAAATGGTATGAGGCCTTCTTCCTCTGTATTGTCTGCTCTCCATATGATAAAATTGTGTGGTTGGCTTTCAAAATCATGATGTGTATGGCTAAATGTGCATTCTCTTAATTTATCTTCTGAGTTCTGAATCTTTCAGCTACAGTGAGGTAACTTTTCAAGCTTTCCTTCTTCTCTGCAGAGTGTAGAAATAAGGTTTTTTTCTAATGAAAGGTGAGATTCTCTACTGTGAATCTACTTGGCAGATGAGCCTGTAAAAGAAATAGAAGTATTATTAGGCTCATGATGAATATTTCAGCTGTTAGCAGCACTTCTTACCCCCACAAAATCAACCCTTTTTTTAGATTCAGGCAAGGATCAATTTGCTTGTGAATGTGCAAGGTAACTTTGGTTTTCTCCTCACATACACCATGGAGGAATGAGGAATGAAAGTCCTTGTGACCAAAAAAAAAGAAAAGAAAAAGAGAAGTTTTCTAGAAAGACTTCTTTCTTGCCCCCCTTTCTTCTGTCATCAAATACTGCCATGCTCAATTATCAGAAATAAGAGTCACATCAGGACTGAAGTGCATTGCTAACATAAGGAGAGATTTGTGGGTGGCCCTCCTGTTCTTATGTGTGGTCTTGGGTGAGGAAGACACATGCTATGGATCCCCAGCTGCCTGTGATTTCGGTGCTGGTGGATGTAGGGCTACTCACAGATGCTCTTCTGCAGACAGAGACCACCAACAGTTCCCCTTAAAATGTAAAACATTGGGACCCAAAGGATTTACAGAATAGGAGGGAACAATAAAATCCCTCTCTTTTCTGAACAATTCCATGTTTTTTCATGTCTGACACATGCTCTGCTGTCCTCCCAGATGCTGTAGTATTTTAAAGCAAGACATTGTAGCTGGTTCAATGGAGCAATCTTGTACGTAAGTGCAGGCAAATGATCTGCATTTGAAGAGAAGCTGTAAGTCATTAGAGTAAGTAAGACTGGTCACCACCTGGCCCCAACAACTCTAAAGAGAAAAAGAAAGGAAGGTGTGCAAGCGGATTAGTATCCATATTTTTTTTGTTCTTGTGTTCTGACATTCAGTCATGACTCAAATAATTTTCTGAACAAGTATTTCTACCTTTTGGGCAAATAAGTATCTATTCCTCAACCTGTCAGACTTTTAGTTTTGAAATTATATATTATTGTTGCCTTGCCTGGGAGTATGAGCAGCAGCAGATATTAAATTCTATTTAATTATGTGCATACATACATATTGCACATTTCACCCCAAACCCAGGCATGTATCAGCCATCGGAAAAGGCAGGAATATCCATTTATCACAGACAGCACTGAGGCGAATGTGCCCGTTAAATTCAATGAGCCACTTTCCACTGATTTTAAAGTCTGCTGTGGCCCTGGATGTCTTTGAACTCAGGTATTTTTTTATTGTGGTTGTATTTCCTCATTACACAGGTGGCCTTAATTACTTTTGCTTTCTGAACACTGCCTAATGCAATGAGATTTCTGGGACCTGTGACCATAACTTGCATGCTGCAATCACCTTTTTACCAGACAGACGTCAGAAACCTGAAAAGTACTGAATTTCTTTTGACCAGATATTGCACATTCAGCTAATAAACCAATTATTTTGCATTTAGAAAACAACCCCCAAAAAATCCAACCCATAAGGTACTGTTAAGTAGGAAGGCCACAGGTGTCTGAGTGCCTGTGCATTTCCATGTTAGCAAGATGCTCTAAAAAGGACACGTGGAGTGAAGGACTCTGGGAAGTTTCAGGGCGTGTCGCTGAGGAAACCTGTGCTTTTGATGAAACGTGCTGGGAACAGCCAGCTTTGGAGTGTTTGTCTCTTCACTGCCAGCACCACCAAAAGGGGAGAAAAAGCCCTAAGTAGCTGTTTTAAAATTTTTACATAACCACGTATGTCTTCCTTAAACAAAGGAAGAAAATGGAAAGCTTCCTTTAGAAGAACTGAAAGGAGAATGAGGGGAAGTAACTCCGTTTTAAGAGGACTATGTGTGTGTCAGGGAACCCTGGTGCCTGAAGGACCAGGCATGCACGCTTGCAGGGGGTTGTGCTTTTTTGGTGGCCAAGCCCATAGCTCATATCCTCGCTACATCTGTGCAAAATCTGTTCTGAGTTAACAAAGAATAAAAAGTAATGTTGGATTTTGAGATAAAAATGCTTGTAGGGTTTAATCTGACCTTCTGCTTAACTCAAGATTAAATGTTTGCCTCAGTCTTAATTTGTTGAGAATATTTCCCTCAGCTCTTGTTTTTTTATGTTGAGAGTGCTGCTTGCAATGTGTAAGTGCATAAATGTGAAGAACAACGTTGAAGCTCAATGAATTCCAACACAGTTTTCCAGGCAGAATATGTGTAGAATAGAAACATAAAGAATCTACTAAAAATTCTGTAAGGTCTCCAAAGACCACGAACAGAAGATGTGCAAAATGGATGGTCTAAGGCAAAGTACCTTCAATCACACAGCATCTTGTAGATCTTACCATCATATTATGGCTTATACTTGACAGCTAAATTCTTGGCTGGCATAGTTGGAGATGAAATCGTTCCTCTAGAGTTGCGTAGGTAAGGTGCAAAATGAGTCATGGCTAAGGTGTGCGCAGCAGTTGGATTCTTTCTCTGAAGTAAAAACTGTAGGGTTTTTTGAGGCAGCATAACTTCGAATCACAGCAAAGGCATTTTATTACTGTACGTCTGTGAACAGGATGTTTAATGCTTGACATGTTTATTAAAAAAACTGAACACAGCACATTATCCATCTGCTGTGATTACTGTATAGGTAGGCAGTTGGGACTTTGAATGTAAAAATCTATGGGCTTCTGTGCAATCCATCGCTGCAGCCTCCAAAAACTCTCAATAATGGATCTGCACAGTGAGGCTTCTACAGTACTTCAAGGTGTCGTTGGCTTTTCCCTCCTTCCTAATTAAAAGGAACCATTTGACATCTTAGCCTGAACCTGTTTGATAAAGCCTCTTGTGTCTATCAAATTTGCTGTGTGCTTTGGAATATAAACTATCATGAAGATCTGTAGCTTGTGAGCTCATTTATGCAGGAAAACTGTAGCTGGCTTTCAGGATTAGGAGTGGATTTGAGCTGATGACAATCTTGGCTGCTGGCTCAGCCAAGCCTTTTCGTGTTGGTGATCTTCAAGATTGAGCTCTCTTGACTTCTAGAAGTATTACATTTCAGAATAAAAGTGCTCGATAGAAGTATTAGTTACCTTAGCCTGCCCAGTATTGGTTCCACAGAATGTGGTAAAGAGCTGAACTTCATCACTTGCACTGACCTGCTTCCTGCTTTATTCTCATACCAGATGTTTTCTCTTGGTTCTCTGTATCCAGAATTTTATTATAAAGTACAGCACAGAATTGGAAATGTTCCATCTCAAGGGTATTTTCTATTGTTTGGGTTTTGTTTGAATTAAATACTGTATTATTAGCCTCTTACTGGGCACTAAATATGCTTGTTGAAATAGTAGACCTAACATTGTACAGTCCTTTTGTAATTGTCTTAACTCCCATTGCATCCAACTGGTGTTAGGCAATATCAAAGATTCAAGTAAAAAACATCCAAAATTCTCAGGTTTTTTGTAGCTAAAGCAGAAGTAAAAGGTAAAAGCTACAAGAAGATTAATGAGATTACTTATTTAGTAGTCCAGAACGCAAAGAGTATTCCTCAGACTATCATCCATCATTTCTGTTGCCTCAGGCAAAGAGGATGCTTCAAGCTTGCTTCTAATTTTACTGAGTATATGCAGTTTCCTGTGTAGCATAAGATCATTACTTGTTTCATTAATTCATTGTGACTAAAAAGTAAAAATCATAAAAAATTCAAACTTCTTTTTCAGCTGTGGGGTTGCATCTCATAGCAGTTGAACTGTCATTCAAATCGTTTTGCTGGGCTTTTTTGCTCTTGTTCAGATGCAGCTGTGAAGAAAGAAATCAGTATTTTTTCCTAATTTGTACCTGCAACTTTTTTATCATCTTTAAATACTGTTGCTTTTTCTTTGATCTTTCCTAGAGAAAAATCTTCTCCTATGATTTTTTTTTTTGATCAATATTTATCCTCATTCTTTCTCTTTCCTCTATTTAAATTCTGTAACAGGTTAAAGTGTTGAAAGCAAGGTTAGATTAAATTATAGTATCCCCATGATGATGTTCAGTAGCAGTCTTAACTTCATATTTCTCTTGGTTAGACAGCAGTGAATTAGATAGATGCTCTTTGGCACAACAAATCTTGCAGGTGAGATCCCAAGATAGTCACAGCAGTGTTGAGTACTTGCAGTGAGCATCGTGGGAAAATGTATGAGAATCAAGTGAAGAGTAGTGTGTGAATTGGACTTACAAGATTTTCATTTCAAACTGAGGCCACAGCACTGTTATAACAGTGCAATAGAATCAAATAGCGCAGCATTTGCTCCGGGAGGTGGCGGGGGGGGGTGTTTGATGTTGGGGTTTTTTTAATCTTACACAAAAGGAGTTCTGCATATAGACAGAGTCAGGGCTTAATGATTTTCTCCCTTAGTTGCTACAGTGCTAGGGTTTATTAGTGCACCAAACTCAAGAGACCTTTATTAAAGAAGAATCTTCATTTTTCAGAGATCTTTAACAAGTTGTCTGTCTTCCCTCTGAAAATATGGAAGGAAGTTCATAACATTGCTCTAATATAAGAACAAATGTGATTTGCTCAAATGAGAAAAACGATGTATCTTTATAAGCAAACTACATAAAGCATTTGTAGACTCTGCAAATCAAGTCTGAACTGAAAATTATATTGGTAAGGAGTCATGTTAGGAAATGTGAAGAAATGAAACTTAGGTCCCATCTACTGAGCTGCCTAAATATTTACTTACTGTACTTCAGAGAAGCTTTTTGTTAAAAATTATGATGGAATGCTTTTCAGTGCAATCTCCCAAGCGTCTTAACAGTAAAAGTAGAGTCTTCCTCTATTTGATGAGTTACAGAAAGTGACCCATTTTGTCTGTGGAACTCTAATGTCTGTTTCTGTAGAAGTAGATGAAAATAAGGATCTGAGGAAAATAAGCTGGATGACACTAGTAAAGAGGGAAAAGCTGGCTTGGAAAAACCTCCTTTTAGATATTCAACCAAACTTTTCAGTTGCTGGTTCTAACACGAGTGTACATAATTTATTTCTCTTTGCATGATTTTCAAGAAGTCCATCTAATGCTCTTGATATGATAACAACAGTAATACAATGAATTCTTAGTAGAAGTAAAAGATCAGTTTGACAGATACTTATCTTCCTACAGACCTTTCTTTCTGCTCCTTCAGCACGTGGAATGAAACATTTTAATAGTAGCTAATGTCATTGGCTCCAAAGAGAGGACTTAGACTATATTTAAAATTAATTTGAATCTCATACAATTAAAAAGCTGTCTGGAATATTTGTGAAGTAGTTTCTGTGTCATATATAAAATGATTTGGTGGATTAGCATGTCATAAAACTGGCTAGCTTCAGAAAGCACCCACTTGAATTGGTGCATTCACAAATAATTTACATCTCTTGGTCTTATACTTGGAAAACTCTCATGCTATGGTGTATAAATGAGCATATGTGTTTATATATGCTTATACAGTTATATGGAAGACTGTTGCATTTTGAAAGGCTGTTGCAGTTTGTAATTTATCCTCTCACGGTCTTACGGGGACGTTCTGTGGAACTTGTAGATTCTTTCAAAATGGTCCCTGACTTTAATTCTACATGACAATAGCATTTGTTCATTAGATTGTCTCTCCTTACATCCAAGTCTCTACAACTGGTTTGTGAATGAAGTATTGTTATCTCATTTTCCGGACAGTGAGGCTAAGGTACTCTAAAGGGGTGGTGAGAGATCACAAGGTGTGTGGGTGGCACACTTGGCGTATGTCACGCTCTTGATATACGTTACTCTGTTCCACCCATTAGATGTACTCTTTTTAAAAACTCAGCATGCTGACAGAAAAGAAGCAAAGTTACTGATGCAGTAGCATTATATCACAAAAAGCTAATGCCTTAGGTGGAGGAGGATGCTTTTATAACTAAAATAATGTAGACACTGCATAGGTGATATGTTATTAATAGTCTTAGGTATAATTTAACTTCTCCTTTAGCAATGACAAATTTTTCAGTTTTTCACTAGTTCTGTATAAGCATAATAAATTTTAGACACTACCTTTATTAGTCCAGCATTATTTACGTTATCTCATACATGTATTTACCTTAAGCCTGATTCTCCTGACAGTTATACTTTTACTGAAGACAGTGAAATTATTTCCAAACTAGAACTGTATGAAGGATGCGTAAGCTTTTTATCTCTATTTCTCAGCCCATTAGTGCCTCTGTAACCCATGCAATTACATGAATTGAAGCAGTGAATGAGAACACCTCACTGCTGGAATGACGAAGGTTGTCTTTGATTATTATTGAACTTCTGTGGCTGATGAGATGTAAGTCATAGTGTAAGAAATATATCGTCTGGAAATCATGCCACTGAATATTTTCTTTACAAGCAATGCAGTGTAGAAGGACTAAATCTTTAATCAAGAATGTAAAACAATATGGTTTTGGTTGTAATACATTAGATAGTAAGGCTCAGAAGGTGCTGCAATAAACAAGCTTGCTATCTTGCAGTAGGTAGTAACCAGTTACTGAATTATACAGACTGCAAGTATTTTTATAATAAGCGATTTCCCCTCATCCATACAACCCATCCCTTTTCATTAAAGCAAGAAGAATTTGTTGTATGAAGACTGTTGGCTTATCCCTCTACGGGCAGCAAAAGACATTGTATTTTAAATCTTAGAAGATGTTAGCTTTTTATGACATTTTTCTGAGTCCCATTCTCACATTATGTGAATACCAGACTGTTTGTTCCTCTCCCTTTCCAGTGGCAAGACAAGCTGGAATGGGAAAGCTGCAATCCAGTTTAGAGCTATGGGTAAAATCATTGTTAATGCTTACCAGGGATTTTGCCAATGTATTGTAGGAAAGGGAAGAAGAAATGCATTTGCGAAACAGAAATAGAATCTCCTTTTTAAATCCTGTTTTCTGTAAAGGCTGAGTATTACAAACCAGAACAAAACAGGATTTTGAAAGGAACACGTATTTAGAATGATGTGGACTGTCTGTGATCTTTAACAACCACCGCCTCATGTTTTTCAACATCTTCTTTGTACAGTTGCAAATTCTGAGGCTATAACATGTGCAGCTGGGGTTATTAAAACTACCTATTCACATCAACGTGAGACCAGAGCCTGACCTTACGTAGTCTGATGTTATGTACTCTGTCTTCACGCTGCTCTAGGTGGTCTCTTCCCGTTCTGATCTTCTCTTCAGGATTATCTGTCCTGTCTACCATTCCTTGTCCTTCCAACTTGATTGTTACAACTTGCTCATGCTTTTTCAAAGTTGACGGATAGACAGTGGTTTGTGGAAACAGTTTAAACCAGCCCTCAACTATTTTTGTAAGCTTCTCTCATATTCTGTTCAGATGAAATCCCCAAATAAAAATCCGTGTATGGGAAACATTAAAGTTGGTTTCCTATATTGCATTTACCAAATACGTGAGAAAGACATATGAAAAAGCTTTCAACTTTTGCTGTGTTGACAGTTGCTTGCAGTGGAGGTCAGAGCCTCTCAGTGATCTGCCACTCTCCAATAACTGTTCAAAGTGCTGCAAAGGCTGCTAGTTGAGCGTCCATTTAGCAGTAAATGTTAGTCTTCCTCTTGCTCCACTGAACTCAGTAAAAAAACATTCTTTAATGGAATAGGAGCAGGCTATGACCTCAATACCCAAATCAAAAATTGATCTTTTGGTGCTTTTTTTTGCAGTCTGTTGCTTTAGATCGTATCTATATATATATATATCCATCCCTTAATAAATTCACTATCCTAGTGTATAATCCAGACCTGACTGAAGAGCTGAATAAGAACTGGAACTCAGTTTGCTTTAAGATTCTGGTGGCTTGAAATACTCATTTCTCCTATGTGCAGGCTGCCACAGCATGTTTCTGCAGGGACAAAATCCAGGTGCGTTATTCCTTTTATGTATTTGACTCTCTGCTCTGCATTACGTCATGCGGTAAGGCATAGTGTGAAACAGCCCGGTGCAGCGTAGAAACATAAAGCAATCCCATTCTGCAATTCCGGCCGAGAAGTCCTGTGGGTATTTATAGCAGATGTTAACCCCCTGACCTCCTGGCCTCTCTTCACCAGGGAGTTGCATGAAACCTGATTTGTTCTCTGGAGCTCTTCACGGCAGCTGAGGGAGCTGACTCTTCAGACAAAGGGACGGGACAAAAGGGATGGTATTCGGGCAGGCGTCATTCTGTATAGCGCAGATCCTCACTGTGCATGTCACTGACTTGAAGTTCCTAACTGCATTCAGATGTGGAAAGGCTTAAAGAGAGACCAGGCGTTTGAGCGAGAGCAATACAAAGGATTAGCTATCGGAAACCTTTGGGGCTGTCTTTGACTCCTTTGGCGTGGCTTTTGTGATTTGGCTTTTAAATCTTAATTGTGCAGAGCTGATAAGTCTAGATAAATCTAGGTGATAATCATAGTTTTAAAATACCTGCTTTGTCATCACTTGCATGACAGCCTAATCCAAAATATTTGGATATTTCTCCACAGTCTAATGGTAAACATTGCCTTTATTCAAGTTTATAATTACAAATCCTCATTTAGACTTAACAGAAGATTACTACAAAGGAAAAGCTAGTGACCTTAAAGTTTTATACTCTAAGCATATATAACCAGCTGCCTTTATTTCTGTGTGATTTCTGTATATGAAAATCACTACACTCAGTGTCTCATTCGTTGCATTTAGTAAATTATGACTGATAACCTTTATATATATTGTATGGCATTTCTTGCTATCATTACAGAAATTGCCTCAACATTTTTTGTGCTAGCACTGATTTCTGACTGCTCCCTTATTAAGCATTGCTGAGGGCAATCCGACAAGGAGTTACATGATAGTGATGGGACTTCACACTGGTGAACTCACATAATTCTTCTAAAATTGTACCAGCTAAATACCTGTCTAGTAATTTCTAGCGCAGCAAGATCATTTCAGAGAACTGTTTTTCAGCTGAGTGTGGAACTTGTACTATTTAAGGAGGAATAAACTCAAAGCGCAATCACGTTCAGTAATTACCTGTTCTTTGCACTATTGCCTGTCCTTGAGTTTTCCCTAGAGGAGGGTAAAATCAAGCTATTTGGATTCTTGGAGGGTGGAGGCAGTTAACAGTCGGTGTTCTGAAAGACTATGCATAGCAAAAAAAGTGGTCCTTGATTAAATTAGAACATGGATATTCAGAACTAAATTTAAGGCCCATTGCTGGTTAAAAAAAAAAGACTAACATTTCTGCAGACGAGACTCAAATCCTGCTCTGTAAGGTTTGGGGAGGAATTATATGAAAATGTAGTCGGTTTTATGCTAGCCTGTTCCCTTTGAACACACGTACATCACATTCTTCCTCTGTTTTGTTCTGTTCTTCTTCTAGTGACTGGCCTTTTTGGATGTCTAAAATATAAGCCAGAACTGCCGGTTTCAGTGCAGAAAACGTTGAAAGACTTCAGCTTTCTTTAGAAACAGAAATGCTTTCTCTGTGGGAATTGCTGACATCTTGAAATTAGTTTTCTTTGAGAGCAAATGAAAAGGTTTTAAATATTAAAAAGACATAAAAAAAAAATCCTTGGGAATATCAGAACAAAATTTCAATGGAAGTGAACCTGTTATTTAAAGCTACTGTATCTACTTTGGATTAGCATTTTGAAACAATGGCTTTCGTTTCAAACCTTCTTATTGAAAAATTTTTAGCATTGTTTACATTGTGCTTACAGATGGTTTTTGTGTGAGGAAGATTTTCACACAAAGCATTTCAAGATGCTTTACTGGAGACTGAAAAGCAACAGGACACGAGCCCTGGTTCCATTTACGCACAGAGCCTAGAGTATCTGAATGTGTACAATTTTAGGTATATAAATAGATTATGTGCAGGTAGACATTGAGGTAAAGCTTTCCTTCACCTCCTAGTGTGAAGGACATACAGCTTTGGGACTTTATTCCACAAATATCTATCCACTTAAAAGAAACTCCTTTTAGACCTTTCCTTTAGTTTAAATTCTAATGAACAAGACCGAGGCATGGGCAATTTGTCTTTCACACACAAGCCAGACTGTACCTAAGAAAAAGAGAGAATCATTGAAATAGATTATTATACTAAATTAATCTCTTGATGTATGAATAGAGCGTTCTGTAACGGGAAACATATGAAATTTTATAATTCTCTGACAACTTATTTCTGTGGCAAAGAGTTTAATGAAGCCAGACAATGACACAAATGTGTTGTATTCTTAGGACAATATTTATATTGGGGTTACGTTTTTGCTTTGACTTCTAGCCCAAACAGTTTGTGCTTAATTCCAATGAAAGTTTATGAGAATTATCTTTTATAACAGAAGTACAGGAGTACCCATAGATCATTGATTTGATTTCAAAATTATTAACTACCTTCTTGTTCTCTGCTTTTCTTCTGGAGAATGCAAAAAATTAAGAATTAAAAGATTACTTGTGATTAATTTTTTGTAACTGAAGAGAATCCAGGCAACAAATTCCCATTTAAAAGTGGTTATCATCACAAATAGAGAAGTAATAATTATTTTTCAGGACTTCTTGACCTATTTAATCAAGTCCCTGCTGTTAGGGAAAAGATCTCATTTTTGACTCGCACTTTTCTTTATTTATCTCTTATGTCTTTATCAGGTGATTAATATTAAATATGCAGCTTAGTCCTCCTTAGAGAAAAGCAATATTGATTTTATTCACAGGATAATTTAATTTCCATCAGTATTTTAACTTCAATAGATTCAGAATTTTTCCTGAGTAATAGAAAGAAATACTGCTTAAAGGGAATGAAGTTTTGCTACTGATGGATCAGGAAGTACGACGCCTTTCGCTTCCACAGCAGAATTAACCAGAGTATCACAATGACTATAGATCAGACTTTAAATTTATGCCAGAATTTATAAGAATCTGTAATAATTAATGTATTACAATTAGATGTATTCTAAACATCGTATTCATTATAGATGAGTGGGAAAATGCTTCAGCTAATCTTAAAATGTAAGAAACAGTATGCAGGTTGTAGAGAAATCGTGCGTTAAGCTCTTCATTTACTTTTTGCTGTAAAGAACTTTGAACTGTTTAATTTCTTATGTATATGCTACTGAAACCTTCAACAGTAATTATTTCTTTTAGAAGATGGCTTTTGCATGGATTATTGTAGATACTTAATTAGCAGGATGTTACAAAGACAGGCAGGCATAACCCAGGCAGGATAATTAATGTTTGCGTTGCTGATGCAGCCTTAACAAGCCCGCATCGCTCTCACATGAGACGTTGCATGACGATCAATGCAGCCTAATAATTTTTTACCATCTGGGGGTGTTAGAAATGGAGTTCCCCTCCACAGAAGAGGAGGCACATGGTGTGAGAGACTTGCAGCGCTGGAACACAGCTCTGAAAAAGATTCCCTCTTAATTAAAAGTCTTCCTAAGTAAGTAATTTTTACAGGAGAACTTCACATAGGTTTGCTACATTCCTGAAATCTTTTACTGTATAGTTTTTTCTTCCCTTTTGTAGTACAAAAAAGATCCCTTCTACCCCGGTGGACTTATCCTGGAAAGAATATCCCCTACGAATGCAATCTCCCGAAATTTAAATCAACCAGGCTGTAATTCGTATATGTTTTCAATGAGTGCCACCTAATTTGAATAGAAAATTGTAAAGAGTACTGAACAGAACTGGCATCATGCTGCCAAGCGAATCATGATGCCGTCTCAGTCTGTGGAGCTGTGCAATTTTGAAAGAGGTAAAACTCAGGGGAAATCTCAATTTGAAAAGTTACATAAGCTTGAAAGAAGGAAAAAACCCTCTTGTTTTGTAAAAAACTGTACAAAATCTCTGGGTTTGTATTCTGGAAAGTAAGTGGCTTTCTACAAGAATGAGGAAAGGGAACCAATTTTTACTCTTATACTCCAAAGATTCTGTGCCTGTAGATTAAAATGTGATTGATTTCGTACTATTTCATTTGCCAGGATGTTTGACAGACATGCCCAGATTCACATCATGTTTCCTTGAATGCTTTATTCCATGAGCACTTATCAGCAATTGCTGTCTGTAAAATGTATTAGGTGTGCCTGTTAATACTCTGACAGTTAATAAGTTCTCAGTCGGTTCAGGAACTAGAAGTATTTGTTCATGTTTGAAGATTAATAATAGGTTAAGTTTGTCATTTAAAAGAAAAAGGAATCCTCCTCTCCCCAGTTTATTCCAACCTCCAAACATAATTCCTTCCTTGGTGTGTGATAGTTTTAAAGTTTTACTTTAAAGTATGATTTAAAAAAGTGTTTAGACTAGCAACTCCAGATTTTGGAAACTGCTGCAAAGGTTTAATAACTGAATCAATTTAACCTAAATTTAGCAACTGATTGTGATTCAGATAGTAGCTGCCCACCCTGCTGCAGTACAGTATTTGGCGAGGTGGCGTCCCTGTAAGTGCCCCAGAAAGCGGCACAAAGCTTTCATAGAATCATAGAATCATAGAATCGTTAAGGTTGGAAAAGACCCTTAAGATCATCGTGTCCAACCATTAACCTATCACTGCCAAGTCCATCACTATACCATGTCCTCGAGCACCACGTCTACCCGTCCTTTAAATACCTCCAGGGATGGAGACTCAACCGCTTCCCTGGGCAGCCTGTTCCAATGCTTGACCACCCTTTCGGTGAAGAAGTTTTTCCTAATATCTGACCTAAACTTCCCCTGGAGCAGCTTGAGGCCGTTTCCTCCTTTACACTGGGTGAGTTGATCTCTGCAAACACCCTTGCTGCAGCGGCCGAAAACCTGCTGGTACCTGAGCAAGGCTGCGGATAGCTGCACGGCTCGCTGACACTGCTTGGCTGCAGCAAGGGGTTTTGCTGCATCCCTCTGGCCTTGGGCCTGGGTCATAAAAGCGGTGGTGGTGATGGCTGTTGGCTACCATATGCCATCTGTGTGACCGAGCCTCAGGTAGTGGAGGCTGTTGTCGGTCAGTCATGGGCTGAGGCTGAGGCGCAGGGCAACGCGGGCACCATTCTGTCCTTTTATTCCTGAGAAGGTTTACAAGCACACACTTGCTTCCCTTGTGGCACAGAGCTGGAGATCTGTGACGCTGTTATGATTCATTAATGCTTGTTAAAGGAGACTCATAACCCAAGGACATCAATATTAAAGGCTACTTGTAAAATTAGGTACTGCCTTGAGCAAGAGGACCTTACCTCTGCTCCAGGAGCTGTTATACTAGGAAAAGCTATCACTAGACTTTTGATTATCTCTTACAAAAATATAAGATTTTGTACAACTCAGTGTATTTTCAGCAAAAGTCATGAAGAAGAAAGTTGGGGAAGAGTGACCTTCTAAAGCAGAGACTGTTTCTAGCCTATTAGCAACAGATCTATAGAGGTTTAGGTCTTCCCCCTCCTGACAGTTGTTTGTACCAAATAAAGTGTTTGCCTGCACTTTTTTCTACAGAACCAGGCGAAACCGCAGGAAACATTGAATTTGGTGGGGCAGGGCAAGAAGTTTAGACATAAAGAAAGTAGAGAGGGGATCTTTGACAATAGCAATGAAAGGGTTAATTGATCTCTCTTTGTGAAAGTGGTCATTGTTAAGATTGTGGCTTACCAACCCAATTTAAAATGATGCGTTTCATTTTAAAACGGCAGCGTTAAATGAGGGCGATCAGACATGAGTCTCATTCTGATGTGGTTTTTAATAAAAATCTGTGGACATGAGAGATTTGAGAACAAGTTGTGCCCAGTATAATGTAAATTAATTATCAAGTGAAGTGTTCCCCAGGACCAGACCTTATAATGCTTCTGATAACAAACAAGTGTCTATCTGTAACTCATGACTCAAAACCAGCTCCATGCACTTCCAGAAGCGGGGAGCCCCTTGGGATATTTCTGAGCAGGTGAGATGGAGCAGCTCTGGAGATGAGATGAAAGCTTTCTGCTCTCTGTATGCAGTCCATACTCAAACGGAGGATCAGTGAGTTTAATGAAATGTTTGATATGAATGAAAAGTAGCTAGATTCTTTCAGCCAGACATCTAATCCTCTTCAAAACTTTGTCACTTAATTTTTAATGTCACCTGCCTCCTCACCCACTCTGCCGTATGATGAGATGGCTCAACAGATTCACGTCCTTCCTAAATGTCCATCTCCTGATTCCTATCCTTTATGTCCTGTTCTCCTTTTTGGTTTATCTCTGCTCTGGCTCTTTTCATCTCTGTCTGCTGTCTTACTCTTCAAAACTGCTGTCATGTCTCTCTTATCAACTGCTGCTCCCATCTTCTGTCAGATTTCTTGAACAAAACTGGTGGAAACAGCTTAATTCACCTCTGTCTGTTAACTGAAACTGGCTCTAAAGCTGAGTTTACTCCATATTCATTGCCAGGCGTAGATTATTAAACATAATTATATACAATTGCAATCCAGGAGACATTAATTTATTCAGAAATTTGAAATCTTCTGACATTTAATGATATACTTGTGTATTTAATTATATTGTTCATCTCCAAATCAGTTTTTCTTTCTTCAGGCTGTAAGCCACTCATTTTGTTCTCATCTGTCCATTTACCTAGGATTCCTCATGTCAGAAATCTACTGTACTTAAAACCAGCCACCAGTGTTGTAACATTGCCTGTTGCCTTGGTAATACCGCTGCATGGGTACTTCATGATTATCCGTCTTTGAGACTTGCATTGTTCACACTGTGCCACCTCTGCTATGGTTGATGGTGACCAGGAAATTTTCTTTTGTTCTCAGCTTTGCCGTTTCTTCAAAGAGTTTTTGAGGTCAGTAACACCTACAAAAAATTGTGAAATGCTGTGTGGGGATTTTACAACTTTTCATCCCATTTCTCCCAGACTAAGTGACACAAAAAGAGGAATCCCCACTTAATTTTGCAATGTAGTTTTAAAGTTTGAAATTAGAAGCAATAGGGTGGGCTTGCACTGCTCCTCCTGAGCTGATAGGAGAGGTATTCTTGTAGGAGGGGATCTCGTAAGGTAAGCAGCACTTCATAATGAATGCATTTAACACTGCGTGTGCTGTAGGTGCTGAATAGCTAGCAAAATTGCCTTTCTCCCCCAAAATAGCTTCCATTGCCCCCAATATGCTTATGTCAGGGAATATTAGTAGACAGCTTTCAAAAGTTATACCTGCCTATTTATGTATTTAATTCATCTTTCAACTTCGTATAGGCACTCTGCGTATGTGTGGATAAATACAAAAGAAATAACCTCTTGACCCAACACCTATGCCCGTAATCTCCTCTTCACACAGAGTATCCGCACGGTCTGAGCTAAGGTGGAGGTCCTGTTCCCTGTTTAACGGTGCCTTCACGCTCTACAGTTCACAGGTCTTTCCAGGATTACACTGACCTGAGTGGGTGCAAATTTATCATTCCAACATTGGCAGCATAAAAAAGAGGATCTGAGAGAAACCTGCTTTGAAACCACAACTTTCTGGTCTTCCCTCTCTCTCAGCTTTTGTTAAAGTTGATGCACTCTTCCTTATATGCCTCTGGGGAAAGAAAATATGGGTCTGGCAGTATCCAAAATGATCTCAGTTGCTTAATTGTTACGTCACATTGTGCAGGACACAGCTTACTGCTTTCTGGAATTAAAATGACCATTGCTAGACTTTCAAATAGATTGGGTTCTCCAGATGAGCTTAGGCCCTGAATGAATTATATTGGATGTATATAGTTAGTGTAAGCAAAAGTAGTCATTGAACTTAATTTGTGGGAGAAAAAGGAGGATATGAGTCAGGCTCCTAATCTGTGCAGTAATACAAATGATAGCAGTAGCCTTTTGTGACTCGTAGCAAAATGAGTTATGACTTCAGGAATTGACTAAAAGCTGTGGCTCGGTCCCAGAGGTTTAAGTTTTCCCATCTCTGCATATCCTCCCACGAAGCCATCTTTAATCTTTTAGTATAAATGATGGAAGAGTAAATTGTGCAATTCCATCGTTCCAGAATGGAATGTTCTTAATGACACCTTGACCTGTGATCTCTGGGATGGAAGAAAAATTAGGTTAATTATTAATTTATGTGGTTTTTCTTGAGAAGTGACAAAAAAATCTCTTTCTTTGAATTATTTCCTTTTGATAATACAGCCAATGTTAAATGAAAGAAATAATTTGACCAATTGGTTTTCAATTTCTGATCAAAAGTAAATGCTAATGTGGATTTATTTTGATTTATATAAGGAAAGTGCAGCAGTCAAATATCTACTCAGCTTTTTTGATGCAAGATTGAGTAAATATTAAAGTTTATGTTTAAAATATAATTTTACATATAACTTTTTTTATTCACAAATTTACAACTGTATTTTGCAGCTTTATTTTTCTATTCACAGTCTGAAAGAGAATCAGACATAATGTAGTTTTCACACAGGCAAAGCCTACTTACTGCTTTTTATTGAGAGATTTTAAAAGTCTATCAAAACACAAACTCTACATCCTTTTACAAATATTTCATTTTACTCAAGAAAATACAAGGAATACTCGAGTTTAGAATACCCACAGAGGCTAAAACTAGAAAAAAATAGAGGTATTGAACAAGATTATTAAGGTGGTATGTCAGGTTAAAACACTTCTTTTGCAAAACAGAATATGCAAATATCAATGACCAAAAAAAAACCACCTTAAGGAAAAGTTCTTCTTTAAGGAAGTACTGTAAGAAAAACATTTTAATTACGACAATGAATTACATTATTATTTGATGAACTATTTTCAGAACAGCATTTTCTAGGATGGTCACAGATGAACAAGGGAGTGTAGTAGCATAGTAACACACTAATATTTAGGGAGGGGGGTTTGGTTGCTTCATATATTGTCCGACAACATCCTTGAGTGGCAACGAGAGATTACAATACACTCCACAACACTGACTTTATCTTAACAGGGAAGCGTACTTATATGATTTAATGGGCCTCTCAGCTAACCAGTCTGTACTGAACAGACTGTGACTACCTGGTAACCACAGATATTTTGACGGTGAAATAACAGAACGAGGAAACTACCCAGACAGTGCGTTAAATATTTTTCTTTCCCCTCTTGAAAAAGTCTGTGATCCTTTATCCTTTGATTTCTTTCCCTAATCTTGTGTTTCCCAGTATTCATCATTTAACACATTTATGATGTTAGGAAGGCAATCGCCAAAATCATTTAACCAGACAAGTTTGGACCAGTGCCAACTTCTCCAAGGAGTTCCAGATCAGTCTTACTGTCACAAGGTATGCTTATGGATAAGAATTATTAAGACTTTTCAACCTGTCTCATGTTCTGCTTTTGACAACTTCAGCTTCCTTGACCAGTAAGATGGGGGTAAAGATCTCATCTGAGCTTACTGTGAGTATTTGCATTTTTTTGTCTGTCATTTCAGCTGCCATAATTTTCCTTACCCACTTCAATTTAAGACAGGGAGGATTTATTCTTTCCTTCATTTTTGAAGACATACATCGTCATGTCTCACTTCAGGAAAAAAAGTGGAAGGATGAATACTCGTGCGTTAGCAATGGCTGCGAGGAAGAAACATTTAGTCCCTTTTTTCCCTTCCTGTAAGCAAAATATGCAAAACAAAATAAAAAACAGTCATCAAAATGAAATGTATCTTAATTTGAGTCATAACTGTCAAACAAACAAGTGGTTCTTTCCTCTTCATGATTGAAATAATTGACTTTGCTAAAATGAATATTGACAGGTAAGTGGTGTTTGCTACCTGATGCTCAGTTCAATTATGGCCCTAAAACAGAACACCTAGAGCTAAAGCGAACTGGGTTTAATATATCGCTGTTTTCATCCCTCCCTCCCCTCATCATGAGTGCAAGATATCAGAGAACCGGGGCACTATTTAATACACATTTTTTAATCTATGCTTTGTGTTTGGGAATTTTGAGCGGCTCCTTTCTCCAAGGCCAGGGCTCCACACTTTATACTGAGCTCAGAACAAAACTGAAACCTGTGCCTACACCTGCTGCAGGTCTATCTAATGTGATTTTTATATGCTTTGATTTCTTCCTCAGAGCCAGGTTTCACCTGTGATGACGTTTATCTCCTATTTAATTGAAAAAAAAATACGTTGGGGACAGGAAAATGTAGCCCTGTACTAACAGTCATTTCTAGACGTCAACACTTTGTCCCAATGGAAAGGCACGTATCCTCCAGAGACCAGGGTTGTTTGGGTCGGTGTTTTGGCACCTAGCAGAGTTATCTAAGCTGAACAGATCAAAGGGTAGAAGCCGAGCAAAGAGATTCTGCTATTGAGCAACTGATGGATGGCCTCCCTCGCCTACAAAAAAGCAGCCCTTCAGAGAGCAGGGCAGGGAAGTCATTCCAGTACAGTGTGAAAATCCGGCAGCATTAGGGAATGAATGGCCCTTTTACAGTCGTGGGATCTAAAATAAAGCCTACAGCTGTGCAGCCGGGAACTTTGCTTCACAGCAGCAAGAAACACAGGACAATTCCAGGCACTGTTCCGCATCAGGCTGAATCCAGTCTAACAGCGGACTCTGGCCCGTATCTTTCTCCTCCAAATAAATTAGTTTCCCATCGGATTGTGAGTCATATTCCAGCAACACAGTGAATGACTAAATCTAATATGAAGAAAGGGTAAGGAACACGTCAATGGAGTTAAGAGGGGAAAAGAGAGAGAATTAAACCATCACTTTTGGCAGCGACACACAGCTTGATGAAATTAAGCACAACATGAAACTGTGCCTCCAGAGAGCTTGGGTGAATTGGAGATATTTTAGAAAAAATAATTTGAAGCTTCTTGCTATGAGGAGTAAGTAGCACAGTGTGGTTTTGAGGTATTTGTACCAAGGAGAGAAACGTTTCAGGATGTTTTTTGTGAGGAATTAAGTCTCTGGAAAAATAAGAACTTACCTGCATCAGGCTAGAACTTCTGTTTTTCCAGTCGGAGCTTTACAAACGCCTGATCTGTTCAGCTCCCATTTCCTATCAGTTTAGGCTGACCCTGGCATACATCTGCCACAGCTGCTTCTGAATTTTCTCAAAGTGAGTTTACTAATGGTGAGTGTTAACTCATTTCAGTTGTAAATAGGCTGAAGCACCAGCTCATACAATTTTTACTGTCCTGTCCGCAGTCCTTTTCTTCATCTTCCCCAGTCATTGCTTTTTCCTGCAATTCTTGCTCTCTGACAGACCATCATTGTTTAATTCTTGTGCCGTCTTTTTTCATGGCAATGCAGGGTGACGAGGTTTTTATAATTCAGGGTTTTTTTTTCCTGCAGAGGGACAGTGCAATCCATTTGAGGCTCGCATCCATCTGGTGCAGCACATACAGTATCTGACATTGGGGCGGGTTTATAAGTAGAGCACTGAGAGCAATTAGCATTTGAATTAAAGCTACCTGTGGATAACAACAGGTGATTACCCTATTTAACAGCTGTTAAGTGGTGTTATTTGCCAGCTATGGACCACAGACTGAGTGAATTGTATGCATACAAATGGGAGTTATTGTGCATACAAATGGACGACATTAATTAAATAAAATTTTTTAAGTTGCAATTATGATATCTAGATGACGGTTCAAAACAGGCAACCGTTAGCAAAAGAAAGGTATCGGGGCGTGTTTTAGAATGCAGGACAGCGACATTGCAAAGGTTAAAAAACTGTATGTTTTGGCAGTCAGTGTTTCGTTCTAGACGCAGAAAAACAAAGCTTGCTATTTACACTGATTCAGCTTCTGGCAAAAAAAAGAAAATAGTAAGAAACTAAAGCACATGAGATTATTTTCTCCTTCTGTTTTAATCTCTGCGTTTCCAACAAGGCTTAATCACCCTCGGTGTTCTTTGGGAAGTACAGCCCTGTTCCTGCTGTACGTGCCTCCCTGCCTCCTTGCATGGCGGGGAGAAGCTGCTTGGCTCACTCGCTCCCTTCTGTGCTGGGGGCGGCTGAATGTCTTTTTTGAACGTTTGCTGAGCATACGGCTGTGCAACATCCTCTTAAATCCATGTGGGGTCTGTACCACGGTTCTGCTTCGCGTACTGCCGCAGAATATCTTACTGAGCCTGGCTGCACCCCTTCCAGCAGGCATTCTCATTTCGGAAAAGTTTTTCCTGTGAACCTCTTCTCCAAGGGCATGGATTTTCAATGACCTTTTTTAAGACCTCCCAAGGCATATGAAGGGAAACTATCCTCTGAGAAAGGCTGATTAGATTTCTACTTCAAGTATTGGCTTGCACTCTAAATCCTAAATTACTTTATCAGTGATGATTGGCCTCGTTGCTACTCCAGAGCTGCCTGAGTTTTGTGAAAGTGCAACTGTCACAAATTACAGGATGAACTTAACTCTTTCCCTGTGGCATAATTATCCATTCAGTTAAAAAGCTCCCGTGATTTGCACATGTGTGCATTTTCATTAAATTAGTATGAATAGAGACATCCAGTTCATATACATACAGATGTAGACATTCAGTGCTCCCTTCCAGAGCACTGGAATGCAGAGTAAATACTATGGCTTAGAAGGGATGGCTGTTGATTTTTATTAATGAGAGCTGCCTGATTAAAGTATTTACTGTACTACGTATTTGAACTGAAATTAAATGCCCGTTAACCTTCTGATGCTAGCCAATTGTATGCTACATCCAGCCAGAAAATTATTATACTGACAATCGTAGTTAACCAGAATTTGATGTGGGTCGGAACTGAATCCATCTGCTCGTTAAGAGGCTCATAATGACTTACAGAAGTTTCAGTTAAAGCACCATACCCCTCCGTCATAGTTACATTGCAGACGGCTTGGACTGCTCACAAATAAACCCTGCGCCATTGAAACGGTTATTGAATAAAGTTCAATAAGGGTTGGATATATAAACGCCTTCAGGTATGTCTTTTCTGTAGGGTTACCCAGGGATCATTATCTCAGTGCCGGTAGCGCTCACCTGTTCTTCTCCCTGACTTTAGGCCAGAGACAAACCCTGTATTTGTGGGCAGGCTCTTTATACAGTAGAATATACATTGCTCATCTTTTCTTTATTCTTTCGGTGTCAAGCAGGAAACGATATATTCTTTGTAGATGGTTTCCTGTCACAAGTACATTGAAAAGTTGCAGAAATTTGCTGCCAACCAACCAGTATTTTCTAAAACCATCAGTCCTAAAATAGTGCCAAATTCTACATTGGTACAGGCCCCTGTTCAGAATGTCCTCATCTCTTGTGCTAGTCAAGCTTAAATAGCTTGCTTTATTTTAAAACTGCAGGATACTTACCACTGCGTGTGCAGTAGCCTTGCTATTAGCAGCTGGGCGTCTTAACTTGTTTCGAGATTAGCATGATAAACGACGTGTATCTTTTTTCCTTTTGCATCCCATGTCAGGTGATGGGTATCTTGGACGAACAGGAGGTCTCCTGGCGTAGGAAGAGCAGAAGTATAATGAAAAGAGGTGGGTATGCAGCACGTATAGTCCAGCTGAATGAGGGAGAGGGCAAGACGTGCTGGTCCCATACCTGAAAAAGAAAAGCCCCAGGAAAGCATTGCTACAGCAGCTTTTCGTGGAGAGCTCATGGCACGTGGCAGTGCCGCCCCACAGCACAGCCAGGTCAGTTGATTTCATCTTGCCTTTCTGATGCCTTCTTCCTGCTAATCGATATCTGACAGCATTATTTCACACAATACAAGTCCAAACGTGTCTATTTAAAGATAATCAGCTAAAGTAAAAATATAGAGAGAGCTCTAGATATTTTTTTAAATTAAAAAAAGAATAGTTTAAAGTGCAGAGAGGATAATGCAGAGAGGATAACTGTGTTCTTGACCAGTGACAGGCTTTAGTTTCAATATCTGATGAATCACAGTGTCTGAAGTGAGAATTTGGTGTTTTGGTGTACACCTAAAGCTGTTCTCTATCCAGGACAAGAAGACATTTGTCCCTAAGTCATGAGACAAAGCGACTTTCAAATTCACTTTGTTATATAGCAAAAATTATTTGAAATCTTTTTAGGGGTATATGATTTTAACAATGTGACTGATAATAGCTCTTACAGAGATTGTAGTTTATGTAAACCACATATCCACATAACCTGCAAACGTGCAAAATTGATTCATAAGCTTAGCTGTTACTTAATTATGACATTAAGCTGCAAAGGAAATTACAGTAGGTTGTAAATATTTTGATTTGCTCTCTGTTTTTGTATTTGGTAATGACGTACTGATCTATCATGACCAAAATATAGAAAATGCAAATGCATGTTAACTAACGGATTACTAATATATGAAAGAAATATGGCAGTTTTGGTACTTTATTGGAGCAACAAATCTTTTTTTTTTATTATTGTGGCTCGTAAACCTAATAAATAAAGGATGAAAGAAACTTCATCTAATTAAACTACTGCATTGTAATGCTAGCACTATTGATAGAATAGCTATTTAACAACATTGTAATGAATGTTCAATCATCACAGCTTTGGGAAGTGTTATGCAGTGGTTTAATATGTTATTTCTTTTCTCATCATTGCTTTTAAATGCTGCTTAATATCAGTCATGTTTGTGTTCAGTTGTTTCCAATCTTTTACAGGAAAAAAAGAATGCCACAACGTAAGTTTTCATTATTTAAAATGCACCATCCTGATCAGTTTAAAAAGTGAGTAAAATAAACCTTATTAAGCCACTTTTTTTTCATAATGCTTATATTAAATAATTCTTGCAATAAATAAACTAAATTTTATTAATAAATAATAAAATAAATGCACCAGGCTGAGAAGCATTATGTGTTCCTTTCAGAACAGAGACACACTCTTCAACGTTCAGATGCCCAGGGGTAATATTTAATTAACCCACTCAGTTATAAATTCATGCAGACTTTTCTTCATCATAATAAAACCCATAGTAGAAAATGCCTCAGAAATTATCCTCTCTCAGACACCAGCTAATATTAATTTACCAATTGTTTAATCAGAAAACCATTGCAAATAGAGATGGTTCAGGGCTCAGGGGATTTTTTTATGTTCATTTGGTGCTGGTCTGTGTTATCAGGGACTTGTCAAGCAAGTCATCATCTTGTCCAAACTTGCAGATTAGTTTTAGATAGACAGTAGTGCTCAAGCCACATCTCTACAACAAGTCCTTCCTTCCCCTTCTTTGCTCATTCTGCATGTGGTGCCCTACACTTGCTCTGCCCAAATTTCCCCATGTCGTGGTTTAACCCCAGCTGGCAACTGCGTCCCACACAGCCGCTGGCTCACTCCCCCCCGGTGGGATGGGGAGAGAATTGGAAGGGTAAATGGGAGAAAACTCGTGGGTTGAGATAAAGACAGTTTAATGGGTAAAGCAAAAGCCGCGTATGCAAGCAAAGCAAAGCAAGGAATTCATTCCCTACTTCCCATGGCAGGCAGGTGTTCAGCCATCTCCAGGGAAGCAGGGCTCCATCACACCTAACGGTGACTTGGGAAGACAAACGCCATCACTCCGAACGTCCTCCCCTTCCTCCTTCTTCCCCCAGCTTTATGTGCTGAGCATGGCGCCATACGGCGTGGAACATCCCTTTGGGTTGGGGTCAGCTGTCCCAGCCGTGTCCCCTCCAGCTGCTTGTGCCCCCCCAGGCTGCTCGCTGGTGGGGTGGGGTGAGGAGCAGAAAAGGCCTTGACTCTGTGTCAGCACTGCTCAGCAATAAGGAAAACATCCCTGTATGATCAACACTGTTTCCAGCACAAATCCAAAACATAGCCCTATACTAGCAACTATGAAGAAAACTAACTCTATCCCAGCCAAAACCAGCAGACTCCATCAGTGAGATATTTGCTATTGATACTCATACTAGGTATGGCCATCAATGCAGATCTTGCCAAAAGACGAGAAATAGGGGACATAAACAACTATAAACCAGCCATGACTTGGCCGTTCAGTATATTTCTGACATGCAGGACTGCACCAAAGTCATCGCCATCGATTCTAATGATCCTTTGAATAGTGTGATCTAGTCGTGTCCACGTGATATGTAACTGTTGACTCATATTATAGTAAGTTTATATGGGATGAGGTAGGCAGAAAAAGAGGATCTCTCTCTTGTCCGGCTATTGCTTTCCTGAACTCCTCAGTGTCCATTGTTTAAACAAAAATCTAATCCAAACTGGGCAAAGTGAACTTGGTGTTCCCTGTTGAAACCTTCCAGAATCCTTAAACCATCAGCTTTTGTGGTTCACTGACTACCTGAATGAATTATTTTCAACTGATTTGGCATATCTTCAAAGGAACAGATGGTCCCATCTTTACTGCAAAAACAATAACTGCAGCAACAACAAAATAATCTGTGATTCTGCCTGGAAACTCTTTAAATATAGGGGAGAGCTCGATGACCATCTTACGTTCCTGACAATTACCTCACGGAAGAAATATATTTCTCAAGAAAATCACATTATAATTTACTAAGCAAAGTATCACACCCTTGGAGCAGTTTTCTGAGGTTGCAGGGAGACTAAACTGTTATGTATAAGTTTCTAATAGGACCTCCCCAGCAATACAGCAGCTGGGAAGAGAGAAATTATGAAAATATGATGTTGAAAGACTTCTTTATTGAAGCTAAAAATAAACTAATATATGTCAGAAAGAAAAGCATAGAAAAAGAAAATGGGAACTGTGCTCAAAGAAGCACAAATAATGTGATTAGGAATATGTAGCAAAACATGAGAGATTTCAAATTTCAAATAGCCAAAAATTGTTCAGATTACTACTCAGTGTCTTTTAGAGAATGTTTTATAATGGTCATGGTCTAGGAGTGCTCGTTATAAATCAGTATCCAGTGCATCTTTGGAATGGGATTCTTCTGAATGTGCCTTTTAGTTTCTAATATTTCAGCATAGGAAAAAAAGTATAATTAGCAAGGTAATTTTTTTCAATTATTGAAAAAGAAGTAATCATATATACAAGATTAACTTTAGGGATAAAGAAATAAATAGTGCTCAACATTGTATTAAATAGATACTGTTTTGCAAGTTTTAACAGTAATATAAAAAAAGTGACATTCATTAAAAAGAACAACTTTCCCTGTACAGACTAGCTGTCAAATATTAATATGAAATCTGGTTTTTTTTTTAATTTCTATTTTTAAATTCCAAATAAATTCTCCAGGATACTAGGGTGTATTACAGAAGAGAGACTCTCCTGCGTACAAGACCTATGCCAGTGTCAGTTTTCTGACTTTTATAGGCAGTTCTAATTATTGGGAGTGTGCTACAGAAGAAATATTTTGGGAGCTACTTTAACTGAGGCAGCGCTTAAACATTGAGTTGCTGTGCCTTTGGCTTGTCAGCTGTTCTCAGCCTATGCTGTCCCTGCTGTTCAGCCGGTGAATAGGGTGGGGAGAGGATCCTGCTTAAAATCAGTACGCTGCGGACTTAGTCTTCTGGTCATTTTTCAGCTAGATTTGCTTCCCGATCCAATTCATTGCATGGATCTGATGATGAGGCTGCCGCATGGGGGTAGGAATAAGTCCTAATGAGCACGGACTCTGTAATCTAGCGCTGCTACTGAGTAAATGCACATCAGGCTATGGCTGGCATGAACAAATGTGTTTCTCTGCTCCTGAGTCAGGGAGAGCCAGACTCCGTGAAGGAAATCTCTGCTTGAGACCAATAGACGTGCATTTGCATTGACGGGAGACCTTTGGGGCAAGCGGTCTAGACGTCGAGGTGGTTCTCTGGGGTAGATCATTCCTACAAGCAGGCTGACAGGTCTGTCAATTCCTGCAGCCTGGCAATATTCTCAGGAAAGTACTTCTGTGGTAATGTGGTCTGTTCCCTCACTAAGGTACAGCTGGTATTTAACGGAGTGGTTCAAGGGCCCTGAACATCTGTCAGAGGAGGCGAACAGGTGGGATCCAGCTGTGGCCACGGTTGCTCTTACAATTCATGGTTTTTACTAAATCCTATGAGATGCTCCTTAGATTCCCTATGAAAAGCACTTTACTTGTAGGTTAACATATTGCCCTCAATCTGTAGCCTGGGTACCTGCTTGGTGAGGGTTTCATTTTCTGTGCGCACAAGAGAAGCGATAACAAGGAAACAGGGAAGCATCCTTAGGTTCTAAATGATTATACTTTGCTAAGTATACACAAAGAGCTTGACTGCACTCCCACCATTGATCTGACTGATTTCTGGCAGCTGCTTCACCCTGATGCAGGGCGATCACTGTTAGAGTGATTACAGGGTATTTACAGGGGTATTTCTTTTGCCTGTGTGATAAAAATGATGGTGGCAATTAGCAATCAGCAAACAGCCTATGGCATGATTACAGACACAGGTAGTTTTTTGAAATATTTTGTGTGTTGAACCGAGTAATTTTATTTTGCTTAAAGTGCTACTTAAATATTCCTTACATTCAAACATTCCTAGGGGGAAAAAAAACATTATGTAAGAAAAGGGTTCAGGCTGTTCTTAGTGAGATCAATACAGCTCATCTGTTTACATGATTCAAAGTAGGAAATGTTGGGTAAAATACTTTATGGAAAAGTTCTCGTAGTGGATATTGAATGATAGGACTTCTTTTTCATAATTAGTTCATATTTAATTACTATGTCACGAGGCCTACATCTAAGCTTACTTTACAAATTTGTTTTTCTATGGATTGTTCAAGAAAGACCAAAAGTATTCAATGCACATGACTTGAGCAAAAAGGTTTTTCCAGTACATAATAAATAAGGTGATGCAAAATAAAATGTCTTTTTTTTCTCCTTTTATATTCAGTGGTTGACGGTTCTTGGGTTTTTTTATTCTGTATCTTCTATTTTCTGTCATTTTTCTCATGTCTCTAAATGAGTTGTAACTTTCAACCATTTTGTTGTCCATCAAAAATCAGAAAACAGAGAAATCTCACCAACTGAAAACTTTTCAGTGCTGCCTGTTCTGTCATTCTTAGTTCAGCCTCAAATTTAGGATCTCTCAGTGGGAGAAGATGGATCTTTGGTGAAGACTGACTTTTTCACAGCTTGACAGCACTTTATTATATGCCTTAGTTTTATAGGCTTTGATGTTTCATGTTTATTTAGCTGAAAATAGAAAATAAGTTGAAAATTCAAAACAAGTTGCAATCAGAGCTGTAGGACAGCTTTGTTGTCTACTGCTGCACATTTTAAACCCTTTTTGCTAAATGAACCTTTTTTTTTTTTTTTAAAGCACTTTGAACATTTGACCTAGCTGATAATTATGCTGATGGACTTGAGGCTGCAACTGCTTTACTGAGAACACCGGAAAAAATACGCATGGTGAGTCAAACTGAGGCAAAATGAGTCTGAAGTCATTCTGTCTACGGGATTTTGCTGAATCTCTGAGGAATGTGAATCTTTGAACTCAAAGATATCTTCACAGTCATGTTCTTTGCAAGGAGGATGCCTCTCTGAGAAGTTAGGCAATGAAATGAGCTGTGCCAAAGGCTGGCAGCAGAAGCTGCTGGGAATCAGCTGCGCAGGTGCAATGGTTTTCCATATTGCTTTGTCTATACCATTCATTCCCTCTAAAAAACTCTCAGGTTCAAGAGGTACAGTTCATAGCAAATGAGTATTGGAAGAAAGGATTTTACCTAGAAAGGCTTTGCATCAGCAGCAGAGTGAGGAAGAAGGGATGTGTGCCTGCCGGGTTAAACCACGACAACATCTCTTCTGCCTTTCGGTGGGATGGCATGGCTCTGCACTTACTCTCAGTCGAGAGGGCTGTTCCCAGAGCTAGTAGAAGCTTAGGTTAAACTGCATTTTCAGGCTGCTGTAGCCAGTATCTGTGGGCTGGCTTTTTAATGAAAGTGAGTGTCAGTTGCTTAATGAGGGTGAACTCAATCAGAGAAAGGTTCAAGAACAGAAACAGACATGTAGGTCTCTGAAATCATAGAAAACTACACAACTTTTTTAAGTGATCTTATGAAGTGTTCTTTTTTTTCTGTTTGAAGGTGATGAGAACTTACTGTTGTTTGGATCAGTGATAGCTCACCATTAAAAGAAAGGTCTAATAATTTTCTTCCTCTTACCTATTCCACAACTCATAGTTCAAGTTTTACAGGCTTTTCAACGTCAAGGCTACTTTCATGTCTTCAGCATGTTTCTGCTAAAGTGTCACAATGTAGGATTGTGTTTAGCTGGTAGTCTTGGACAACTCAATTTGTCGTTTAGCATTTTACCTAGATATAAAACGGGACAATGACATGGCAAGTACATGGCAGGTCCATTTTGAGGATTTGTTGCTAATTATCTGCAAGAAGCTTTGGGAATCTCATATGAAGTTTATGTTTAGTGTTTATCATGTTGCAGATTGCTGAAGGAACTAGAGCGGACTAGGCAGAAGGGTAAGAAGGTAAGAACTTTCTGCGATGGATCCTGCTGCTTCACCTGCCTCTGCCTGCTTTGTGTCTTGCCTCGTTACCTTCTATTTAATGTCTTGGAGCAAAGGCTTCCCTACTACATGTTTGGCCATGACTAGCACAGTGAGATCCTGCTGGAGAACTGTGAGTGCTTTGCGGTTCCAACACTGATAACTGCTTTCGGTGTCACATGTCTGTCTTTTTTTTTTTTTTTTTTTTTTTTAGTGAAAATGAGGAAATTAAAGACCATAACTGAGATGTTTACAGTTGCGACATGGTGAACAAACAGATAAGGTAATTTTACCCCTTCTGCTAGTTACCAAAGCAACACTATAAAGATCCTTTTAATTTAGTTTAGTGCTGTGAAGATTAAAGCTTAATTAAAAATGCTGATATTAAAAAAAATTTAAAACCTGAAACAGCATAGGAAAAATAGAAAGACATAATTATGGTCCAGTGAATACTTATCACTCTTTATGAAGCTTTGGAGAAGAGGTATATTTTTCTCTCAATTGAGAGTAATTTTATTCTCATCATAAATTTGAATGACCAGAACAACCTAGGAACATAGCTGTTTATAAATTAATGAGGACAGTTGGAAGGAATGTGTTATTCTGTTCATAAAATACAGGATAGTAGGATTTCCTTGCTGGTCCATTTCCTCAAAAAGTTCTCTTGTATACCCAGCAGGGAGAAAGATTTTACGAAGACAAAAAAAAAAAATTACTGTATTCCAGTATTTTGCATGGCTTGCATAGAAATTCAGCTATTTAATATCAAAAGATCTCTTACTTTCAAAACAATTAATAAACATACCCTATTGTGAATTTGGAAGGGGACAGATTTTCAAGTGGTGCTAACTGGTATAGTTTCCTTTTATCAACAGAACTACACTAATTTGTACTGGGTGAAAAGATATGTGGAGTGTCATATAATTTTTAGAAATTCCTCCAGGAATGAGACTTTTATCACTTTTGTTGGCTAGTTAAACATTTGTTGCTTTGCCAGATTCATCCTAATGAGTTTAAAATCATTGTGGAGAAACCATGTGTTCGCCCAGTAGAAGGCAAACCAAGACATGAGACAATATTCTTTCACTGCAAAAATCAAAGTAGTAATCTCTGTCCATGACAAAGCAGGAGTGCTAGAAAAAGGGTAGCTTCAGCCTGTTAGTTTGTTGATAGCTGTCTTGCTAGTTTCTTCGAGAACTTAGCTGGCAAGATGCAACAGCTATTACCCGGGAGAAGTAACTCCAAAGACCACTGGACTAAAAATGCCCTTTTACTAACTTCCTCTGTCCATCTTGCTCAAGCGTTTTAAAACTATCTTTGACCATATATCCCACATTACACAGAATAATTAGTAAAATTAGACATTTAGCCTTTCATCAAAGCAACGTTACATTTATTACAGTATCATGAATACTACTGTTGGTACAACTCAACCTGGTATGTTAACTGTGACTTCTTGCCCCAGGATGCTGTGGAAACTGAAAGGTTACTGAACTTCAAGGACAAGCTCATGGAAATAAATCTACTGAGGTTGCTGAAACCGTGCCTGGCCCAGGATGTCTGTGAACTGCAAATGACTGGAGGCTGGGGGAGCACATGGGTGAAGTATTTCATCAAAGTCTGCCCTGTTCTTGCACTCCTGATATCTTCTTTTGCCCCTTGTTGGAGACAGGCTATTACATTACCTGGAGCTTTGATCAGGTCCCGTACAACACTCTTATGTTACCAAACAATTCTGGCAAACAAAAATTTCAACTTTAAAAGTATTGTCTTTCTTTTTCTAATCAAAATTTCCTGGCTTCCAGGCTAGCATATATGTATGAGATCTCTACAAGCCTACAACTCAGTTAGTTATTCCAGGATGCATTTCTGATTTTGTTAGCTAAGCTGTTAAGAAACCTCATGGTATAGATCTCTCTGGTGATGTTCCTGCAAAACTTAAAAAAAACCTTTTAGCCCAGCAGTACTGCAGGAAACTCTCCCACACCCACCAGCTTGAATCGCTGTCTTTGAGGAACCATAGATTATGGACACATGAAAGGCTATATGATTTAATATCATCCAAGTGATTTAATATCATCAAGCAAGTGCAGTTAAAAATGATAATTGCCATCTTAAGAAAAGTGAAGTATTTTTGTTCACAAAGAATTATTAGTGTCTAATATCTGCTTACAGAAAAAAAGCCATGTAAGTTTATTCTAGCATGCCATTGTACAATTTACCCTGCCAGGGGCTCAGGCTATTTATGTTTTTGACTTCATCGTCTTCGTTAAACTTAAAAAAAAAAAAATTTCCATGGTAACCACTGCATCACACAACAAAGACATCTATATGCCACTTAGATCTTTAAAGAGACAGAGACTGGAATGAAATTATAGCCTGCATTTTTTTACAAAATAATATTCTTCTTAGTAAATGCTTGTTTTGTTGTTTTTTCAATAAATTCTAGTTTTACACTAAAAGGCAGCATATAAAATAGTGCATCTAAAATAGCATAGTTCTGTCATAAAACTGTTAACTTTATGAGAGCCATTCATGCAGATGAGATCACTGGGCTGTAAGAGAAGAGAGGGAATGGGTGTGAGATGGTGGTATTCGTTAGATCTGTCTTTCTGTTATTTCTCCTAGACATAATTGTTCTATTTTTCAATTTTTATCATGGTACAATGCTAAGATGACAGTAAGGTGACAATAGTCATGTGTGTGTATATATGTATATGGTTACCACATCAGTTTTCAAATGGATTTTTACAGGTACAACCCTGTGAAAAAAAGTGGAGGCCATTCCATTTGTCTCTTAACTTTTTAATGAAGCTCCATATATTCACAGGAGACCATATAGCCCTTTAATAATGCTTCCCATTTTTTCACCTTTCAGCTCACATGCAGCATCCCAGCCCCCAGATCTGCACTGTGATCCCTGCGGGCAGGCTGCGTTGCAGAGAACTGACACAGGACAGCTTGGAGGCAGAGCCCTCGTTGGCTTGCCTGGTTGCCGCTTTGGGCTCCGGTTCCTGCCACGGCTGTTAAATAGCCCCAGAATGTCAGAGCTGAATATTCATGTCTGCTCACACAGCAGCACCAAACAGCTGGAGGTCTGTGCTGGGCAGCATCAGTGGGTTATAAAATTATTTTTGGGGGTGAAACTAGATCTAAGGCAAAAAGCAAGTATCATATCTGAAGTCTGGGGAAGTCTGGCATTTTGATTCTGTCTCATGGATTCCAGTGAAGCGCCTCTGGACTGAGGAGCCATGGACTGTGCCTGTGACTTTAGCATGTGGCTGTGGGCCTTCTGGCGTATTATACAAAGCTTCTGGCAAAGGCTGCTTGTTGGTATAGCCCTGTTCAGGTTGGAATCACTTTCCCACTGCAATAAGCGGAGTCTGAGACTCCCTCCCTCTCTCTGCACTCTTGAAAGCCTTCGTTTTTTGGCAAGCAGAGCTGCTTGCCAATATTTAGCCCTCAGCAATTTTTTATGATTGAGTTATAAAACCTGGAAATATGAGCTTATAATGAAAATGCCAGCACCACATTAAAAATAGCAGGAGCAGTGGGCACTGCTGTAATGAAGTTCTTGCTTTGGTTTTAATCCCTTCTCCAAACCAGCTCTGCTTCCTGCAGCACTGGAAGTAAGAGATGTTCTCAGCGTCTGATGCTGGAACGCACCGCGCGTGGGTGTGCGGCGTGCAGGCTCCCAGATGGGCCGCCTCAGCACACAGCCGAATTTTGAGCTGTGCTACACCATTCCCGGAGGGAGAGGCAATAAACAAAGGGATGGGATACAGTTATCATGGGATTAAATGCTTGCTTTCTGTAATCAATCTTGTACCTAGGAAATTCCAATAATTTGACTTGACTTCTTGTTTACACCCATATACCCAATCAAGTAAGGAAAGATCAGACTTCTGTTTTCTCGCTTTCCCTTTGCTCCTGGTGCCAGCAGCCTTGGGATTATTCTACATTCCTCTGCAGTGCTGTTTGCCTGTTGGGGTCACCTGAGTATGTCCCAGTTTCCATCTATTGAAGAATTTCAAACCTAATGGACGTAGTATAACCTCTCGCAACTTGAAATACTTCGAACTAACTAAAATTTTTGGACTTAAAATAGCAGCATCTGGCTGAAGCTTAACAGCCTGGGACAGGGTGGAGGGCAGAGCAGCCCCTGGTGACGGTGCCTGTGAGGGAGGGCTCTTTGGAAACGCTACAGCTTCACTTCACAGTTTATTCTGGTTCTCCCTTTACACCTCCCATTTCTCTCCTTTCATCTGCATGTGCCTTCTTTCTGTCAGGAGCTTATCTGACTGAATGCTGGAGTGGAAGATTAGGAAATTAGTAAATTAATGTTATTTGAATATCTGATATAAGAGAGTGTCACATATTGAAACACAGGGTTAAAATTTCATCGCACTAGCCATTGATTCTGGATGTGCAGCAGACCACCATGTCCATCAAGGCAATCCTCTACAATTAGTCATTCTTGAACGAAAGTTATTATTATGATAGCTGCTAATTAATTACTTTTTGAAAGTCATTCTGCTGTCACAGTTCTGGGGGCTGAGAAAGTAAAGGCAAAGTTTGCTGTAATGAAACTGGAAGAGAACGGTGGAGTCAGGGGAAATAAAATACCTGTGGATTAAACTGGATGACAAGTGGTAGTAAAAGTAAAATGAAGGAAGACTACAAATTGAAAGGAGCGTTGAAAAGTTGAGACATAAACAAAGACAAGCTGCAGGCTGAGGAAAAACAAGTAGTTACATGTCCTCAGCAAAACTTTCAAAACTTTCCAAGTGCGGTGGGAATGGAAGGACTTGTTTGCACAATACGCTGCTGCTTAGAACCTTGGCTATGCAATTTCTCCCTGCATTAGAAATGTATTTTAAATAACTGTTTACATTACTATAGCAACCATGCAGACTGGACATTTCTTTGCTGTATTCACCAAATGAAAGAGCAAAAAATCACAGAACATTTTTCTGCATCTTGCACAGCCCTATAACCCAGCTGTGAATTGGTTCATGATGGTTACAATTAAGAGTTTGTCTCATTGGCCCTTGCCACTTATCTATCCTACTTCTGTTCTTTTCACCTGAAATATGTCCTTCAGAGGCAGGATCTCATTAATCATTGTCTTTTCCAGTAGTGTAACTCTACTGATTTTCAGAGATTACCTGTAACATGTAAGCAACGCATTGACAAATGAGCCCTTGAAATTCCATGTTTAATCTCTGTGGTAAAATACTACTTCTGTTAATATTGCAGTTTCTTCACTTTAGATAATTGCACCTTTCTTGATTGTCAGATACTCCGTGAAATAAGTGGGAAGAGAAGAATGACTGTAACTGAATCATTTGTGAAATGACATCCCCTTTCTCCTCCTCCTCCTCAATTACACCATCTTTATGACACAACATAGAGAAAGGATGCTCTCCTATCCAGGAGAGACGAGCAAATTGATTGGCATAAGGCTGGCATTCACAGCTTCAGTATCTGAATGCTGAGCACGCTAGCTAGAGCAAGCCCAAATCCTTACGTGGGACGGGCTTGCAAGTATTTTCAAAATAAATAAGAAAATATTGAATGTATCCTTTGAGCCTGTATTAACAAGCAGTGGTTTTGGAACCAGCCAGTCCTTTTGCTCAGGACCACGCTTCCTCTGGTCAGCCCCTGCCCACAGCAGTAACTGGGGAAGCTGAAATGATTTTTTTGTTGTTGATATTATAACTTAACAACAGTCTTACATATCCATACTTTTAAAAGATGGACCCCTTTCTACAAATTACATGTTTATATTTATACAGCTACTGAATATGTTATATGCAATTTCTGCGAAAATGATGTCTCCCTGACTGGTGGCCTGTCAGCTCCTGTTGTATGCAATTAAGAAAGGGCAGTGCAAGCAAGTAAAAGCACTCTGGGTGTTTGAGATCTAATCTTTGTAAGAAAAGGAATTTGAGATGTGAGCAGTAATGCATTGTGGTACAGCAGTGTATTTTTTTTTTTTTTCTGTTCTTGTCCTGATTAGTTGCTTCAGTGGTAAGTGAGGTAACAGTGTAAAGAACTAACTCATTATATGGAATGACTCTGTCTGCTGTGATACTTAAAATCATCTTGCGACACTCTGGAGCTCAATGCATAAAATATTAGCTTGGTAAGTAACTCTCCCGCTGGATAGGGCCTTTTCCTTTCAGAAGTTAACCTAAGGATATGAGAAATCCGTCCTTGCATATAGTGTCTGATCCGGTGCCAGTGCCTAAGGATGTCCTTGGAAAGATTCCCATCTTTAAACACTGGATCAGGGTCTACGGTGCAGTAGCTGAAGTGTTGAGGCTTGGATTGGCAACAATAAAATATGGCACTACTGTTTTAAAGTCGGAAAATGGCTATAAGAACATAGGTTGACAGTGAAATACTGACAAGAAAAAGCAAGAGCTGTGTGAAGGCAGAAAAAGAGAATTTATAGAGAAAAAACTTGGGAATCGTGAAGATTAAAAGAATAGGTGTTTTTTCCAGTTTGTTCACATCTGTTGCAACATACATGTGAGAGTAAAACAAAGCATTTTTCTCCACTCAGATGGATAAATATTATACCTATTTCAGAGATGCGAAGGGTAGGACAGAGAAGTACATCACACAGTGATGTGAGGGTGATTATTGTGGAATAGCCACAGTACAAGTGTTAAGATGTCCTGCACTAGCTCCCCAGGCCAGCATAATTAGGTGGCTGCAAGATCCGATATCTTTTGCCCAGAATTACAGAATACGGTGGGAACTAGCAAGACAGCACATGATCTTGAAGACACACTCAGCAGGGAAGGACATGATCCCTGCAGGGAGCTGTAGTAGGTTTTTTAAGGTTTTTGTCCTCATATTTACCAGCCTGAAGACAACAGACTCATCTTTAACTTACACCAGTGAAACATTGAGCAAACTTGGAGCAGAGGTTAAGGTGATAAGCCCAAGATCATGTGTATTATATTGTTAACTCGTTAGGTAAAAAGGCTATCTTTCTGCTCTTATATTTGCACAATGTTTTGTGCAATTAGCTTTTGATCCATGTCTCCTTGTATCTCTGTAACTGTATTGCAACTGAACAACAGCACGTTATTAAAGCTGGCATCAGAATTTATGAGTCCCTGGTACCCAGTCATGTGCTCTGAAGAATAAAGCATGCATAAGCAAATTAACCAAACCAGTAACCTCTCTGGACATGCAGGAACCGTGATATTTTGCATTCTGTTGTAGCAATGCTGGAAGCCAACAAAGGGACTGGTTTCTCTCTCAGAGCTATAGTGAATTTGATGGCATTGCACAGACTTGGACATATATTAAAGAGGGCCATGTTTACTTGTGCCGTATAAGAATCACAGGGGGAAGCAAAATCAATGTTTTCCAAATGGAACAGAAAGAAGCCGTGAGGAAAAGAAATGGTATTTTCAAGCTTCTTTGAAAGGTAACACAAACAATGCACAGAATAAAAAAATTCTTCGAAGAATAAGCACTTGCCAATGTCATCTTCACTCTATATTTACCTTGCTTTGGAAAGTTAAGGCATGGTAGGTCCTTGGTATTATTTTAAAAGGGGGGGTGCATGTGTGAATAAATGGGCTTTGAAACTCATGTTTGGAGTTGCAAGTTGCACAATGCATCTGTACATCTTGACAGCAACAGAAGACACTCAGATTTTAGAGGGGCACTGAGATGACACTGAGAGTGCATGATGCAGTGGCGTAATGAAACGGAGATCAATGTTAAAATGAATGTAACACCACTGAGGAGTACACACAGATCAATACTCTTGTAAGCCATAGAGTATAATCCTGCTACATAGGTCTTGTTAGATAGTACAGTCAATTCTATGAAGACACATTTTTCTGCATTTCTCAAATGTACCTCTGACTTCTGTCCCAAAGATTGTATTAAAACATCCTTCTTTTAGAATGTAAAGGCTTGAACCTTTGTCTTCCCACTCATGCATGCTAAGGAAAATATGCAGTGCTTAATGGTAAACTAGCAATCCTCAAAAATGTGACATAGGAAGATAAGATGGAGAGTCAGCAATGATCTGTGTTTCATTAGATCTTTGAAGTATTGCTTTATCCCTGTCTCCCCTTACTGTCTCCTCCTGTTCTTTAAGGAATATATTTTAAGCACAATTACTGAAAATGCAGTCTCAAGAGAAAAGGGGACGTCAGTCTTGCAGCCCTCACTTATATTGTGCAAAGAACTTGCTCATGGTTATTTTCCACCTCCTGATTTTTAGAGCTTAAAACCATTAAAAAAACATCAGAGAGTTTCTCTCCTTTCTTGATGCATGGATAGCCTTGGAAATAGAACGTGGTTACTAGGGCAGGCTGAGGTGCTCTCACTCTCTCTCATATATATGTGTGTGTGTGTATGCATGTGTGTGTATTCCCTAACGATTTCAGGTTATCCACATTTCTTCTCATGCCACTGCAAAGTTAATGCCTCTGAGAATCCTCATGTTTTCAGTTTTATAGTTGGGTGATTTGTAGGATCTGGTGACAGTCAATCTGCGGTTAATGACTCCAACATGCCAAGTCAAACTGTTTCCCATAAGGAAGTAGCCAACGTAAATTTAAGAGAATGGTCAGAATTTATTTCCTCCTTGACAGGAAATTTAGCACTGGAAGAAGTGAAAATGATAGCAACTTGAATCTGCCTTAAGTTGATCCCCTTGTACCGGTTCCAACATGGGCAAATAACAGACAAGCATTATTCATCAATGCAGGTGCTGTCAACTAGGCAGGGATCAGTAAGTGCATGAACCTGCACCAGCAGCAATTAGCTGCAACATTTGTTACTCTTGTCCTGCATGCGTTTGATGCTCAGTGTCATTGAACCCTCCTTTTTTGTGTCTTTAGTTTGCCAACCCATGATAGTACTGCCCAGAATGTAGATCGCTGGCTGGTTTGATATTGTAAAACATTTTTTCTTAGAAAGGAGCTGATTGAGGAGCGAATGGGTCTATGGACATTGCAAACGGAGTGGCGTCTAGCTCTCTGCCTTGGAAGACCACGTGCCCATGGTACTGTAGCTACACAAACCAGTGCTTGTGACTATTGTTTCCTTAATTCATCTTGCATTTCACTGCCTGAAATGGTCATTCATTCCAGTTACTATCCGCCCACTGATACGTGTAGCATTGCTGTACTTGCTACAGGTCAAAGACAGAAGGGTGTTCCAGGTCTGGCATATGTTTTAGAGCAACCTTGGCTGCCAAAACACTCATATAGGATCACATTTACACTGCACTCCAGCTTTCATCTTTCGATCCTGCAAGGGCATGGGAGGCAACAGAAGCACGTTCTGTCATGTGTCTTGTGGAAACCTGGTACCTCATCACGGACAGAGCGGTGGGAATTGCATTCCCCATTTTTATTCTAGCTTGCTTTAAGCCCAGGTTTCTTTGAGGGGCACATATTCTTCTCAAACTCTTAGAATGAGCAGCTCCTTGATTTGTTTTCAGCTGCAGACCTGACTGCCACTCTCTGTAGAAAGGGGAGTATATATCGGCTTCTAATTTTCATCTGTCTTCTCTTTTTCCCTAATACAGGCTTTTATATTTTCCCTTGTACTGTCCAAAGGAAGCTGTTTTTACCCATTTCCTCGATGAGATGACTTTGTTTTGAATTTCTTTTTCGTAGGAAGTATTCATATCTTTTTAAAGAGTGGAGAACGGCTAAATCAAATAAAATGAATTAATAGATACATAATTACAGTGTTGCTTCAGGGAAAAGTTTCTAGGCATAATCTAATAACAATGACTGGAGACACCATTGGCATTGTGTGTTGATTCCAGATCCCCTGGGATAGTCTAATAATTAAGCTTGTGTTTTCCAGTCCCTTTTGGCCTTAACAGCTATTATGATCATTAAGGGTAACCTGCCATACACTCTCATTTCTAAATGTCTTTGTGAGTCCAAGACCAAATCTGTGTCCCCTCGTGAGGGTACTAGGTTGATGAGAAAAAAAAGTACTCTCGTTAGTCCCTCAGGATGCTGTTCTTGCTCCCGTTCCAAAGCTCTCCTTTCCTTCCAGGTGTCTACAGCCAGCAACTTTTTGCAGCTCTTTCTGAGCTTCAGTTAATCTTTACTCTTTCTGACACTGTGGCAGCTCTAAAATGCCATTGCACTTGCCCACATTTATCATCCTCTTTTTCAGTGTTTCTGGTTGACCCCATCCACTTCAGGCTTGGCTCTGTGGCTGCGGAGCTGAAAGAAACAGACTGAATTGTCACCCCTGCGAAGGCTGCTCTTAAGTAGATGCTCTTCATGATGGAGCTCTGGCTTCGGAAAGTTTAGCATTATCAGAAAACCTTCAGCCCTGGTTTCTTCCAGAATGTTACAAACATTTCTTCTGCTTCCATGGGAAAAAGCAAAAACTTGTTAAAGGGGTTGTTCCCTGTCATATTAATTGGCAATGCTGGCAGTAGATACGCAGCTGCAAGTAAAGGAACTCACTTTGTTGCAGAGAGCAGCATTGCCAAAGCAACACACATGCGAAGCAAGGCACAATCTTTCGACTGATCTGTCACTCCTTGCTGAACTTGTCTGAAATTTATTGCCAGTCAGACAGCATTTCTCTCAGTTTACTGACTTGATCGAAAGGATGATTTATCAAGGCTCAACATCACATTGAACGCTGCACTCTGGTCCGAAGGGTAATGAGTTGTAGACACATCTCATTCTCCTTCCCCACGTGACCGTGAGCTTGCGCGGCAAGGCGAGTATTTGCAGGCGTTGGCGTGACGCGTGGGCAGGTCTGCTGGGGAGGGGGTTGTTCACGCTGGCTGTAGGATCAGCCCGCTCCTTGCCCCTCCGAGCAGGAGAGGACAGATATTGTTTACGAGGAGGTTTCAGGTAGCTGCACGTAGACAAAAAGGGAGCGTAGATGAGAGAGAGGGAGTGGAATGGGAAATGACAATGGGAAGGACAATGAAAATGGCAAGAGAATAAAAGGATTAAAAATAGCGCAAAGTGAGATGACAGCTTATTGTTGTCACTGCCGTTAGCCCTGCTGTCGCTTCATAGCGTGGCTTAACGCTGTTTGACGTTGTCTTGGCTGACTCCCATAACACGGTCCCATCACAATACAGTGGAAACTAATGCCTTCTGTCTGAGGGTATATTTGTTTTGGTTATGGTGAGTTTTTCTTAAGCAGCCCTGGTATTTGTTTCAATCACAACAATACCTATCGTCTCACCTTAATTTACAGAGCCATAACTAGCAGTATTTCTTTTCAGCATAAAGAGTGCATTGGAACAAATGCCACTATTTATCAACTGTAATGCAGTTCCTTATAAAGGTCTTATGTGAGCAAAGAATAAAAATGCAATGATAGTCTCACAATAAATACCCTAAATCCTTTATTGCCTATTTATGGTGTAATCTCTCCACAGTTGTACAATATATGACTGTTTAGAAAAAGCGCCAGAATACAGTTATATGGTTTATTTACCAGGAGATGGCAATGGTGATCTACTGCAGTATTAACTTATATAGAAGGCCCATTTAATTCTTCCGCAACACCACAAACTTCAGTGTGAATGAAACCAAAGTATTCCAATACTGGTTTTGCCTTCCTTATTTCTAACTTGTTTCAGTTTCTGCTATTCATTGTAAAGAAAGTATTTTTTTTTTCTCTCTCTCATTTTTGATTGAAATTGCTGTCACTACATTTTTAAAAGATGTCTAAATACAATCATACTGGTATTCTGGAAAACAGAATATTATTTAAAAACAAAGCAGCCAATACCATTGAATTAGATATGCCACGTGTCAGAAAAATCAAATGATTGATGAAAGTAAAAGCTTAAAAAATGCATTTAGTTTTACAGCATCAAAATTGAACTTGAGTAGTTAATGAAAAATAAATTATAGGTTATGCTATTAAAAATCATATTATAATTTTCTATTAAGATACCTGAAGTATGGTATTAAAGTACGTAGATGCCAACTGTTTTACAGAACCTGAAATTAACTGTGGTCCGCAGTGTTGTCTGAGTTGTCACGTTACCTTAACTTATAGTAAGGCATGCATCAGTCTTGCATGAATTAGTGCAGCGTTGGTGCTCACATGTAGAAGATCACTGCCATCAGCAGTGGAGGTAAAAGTCTGGCTTCTTACAAGATTGTTCCATGTACCTTCTCCACCTGACTGCCCATTTGTTACTTTTCTCCCTGGAAAGCTTGTACAAGTTGACAAGTGGGTTTGTGCGTGTTTACTAGATATTTGGCTGGTTTCAAATGGAAGAAATAACTGGTGAGTCTTACTTGCACTTTACTAGTAGGGTAATGTATATGGTTGCTCTCCTCTCCCCAGCTGTATCCCTGTCTGTAAGGAATGACCTGGGGACACTGCTGGCTAGCTAACCGTGCTCTGAAGGAGACCTGGGGTCCATGTAGAGCAGTTACCATCTTTTACCAGGGAACTACTCCCATGGTCAGCTTTTCCTTAGGTATTCTGAGATACACAGTCCATGTCTTACAACTGTGAGTACATGGCTCTTACTTGGGAGGGTTATCCACCCTCAAGTTAAATAAATGCTGTAATTGCATCTGTTCTTTGCAACGTTAAATGCCAGCATTATTGCCTTTCCACTGTTATTATTTTAGTGTTCCCAAAAAAACCCAGCCAGGACAGTAGAAGTGTGAGGCTGTGAGAAGAGCATGGAAAAGGTAAGGAGCACTTACCTGTAATAACAGATGATAGGAGGGAAAAAAACCATTGTTTTACTCATGTGAAGGTCTCAATTTTTTACTGTTTCAACTGCATTTAGTTTTCTAAAGCCTTTCTTCACCACAGTGTCTACCTTTCTACCGCTGCAATGTCTTTGCTTTCTTCCTCTGTTCTGCATTAAGTGGTACTCACCCAAACCCTATCTGTACAAGGAAGAAACAGCATATTTAGAGCATACACACAGAACTTCCCTTAACTCTGTTCTCTCCACACCTTTATATCAGACAACTTCTGTGTTGGAGTCTGCCTGCTCAGCACTCATGATATACTTTCTAGGGGAACAGCTATCTCCACCTAATCAGTAACAGGACCTATGTACACAACACATTACACATCTGCAACATCTTCTTTCCACTCACAGATCCCACAGGGTACAACGGAAAGACAGAGGTAAGGAAGACCTTTGTCAGTCTTTTTTTTCCAATAAGGAAATCGATGCATGGAGCAAAATGAACTCACCAAGTGAAAGCAGCAGAAGAAATGGGCAGTAGGGCTTAGAGTCTGTTGGCTGCTTGTGCCTTGCTGTATCAGCCAAACTGCATTTCTCCTTCCCTTTCAGATATCTTTACCTCTTTACATTCCTCTAGAAAACAGCACAAAATTGATCAATACATCCAGCACCGCCGCCTTCCCTGGGCACCGGGGCAGCCACATGTTTTGCCTTACGGCGAGGTTCTCCAGCAGCTTCGACATCTAACAGGGCTGTGAATCACTCCGGTGCCGTTCATGTCTCTTCAAAGGCTGATTTTTCAGAAAGGGCAAAATGATGTTCAGACTGACAGTTGCTCACACAAAATGTCTTGTCTTCTCTGTTGGAGCTCCTGCGTGAATACCACGTTCATGTCAGCTGTGTGGAGGGAGGAATTATGAGTTTCCCTTTTCCTATCACTTATTTAGCACCCGCTCCCATCTCCCTTGTCTTACCAACTTAGATCCTGCTTACGCTCCAGTACGGAGTAGAGATATGAATGTTAACTTGAAATGAATTAGCTCAACCATCTCTTTACTTTGCTAAAATCTGTCCTGTAAACATAGCAGGCTGCAGGCTCTTGAGAGTGGGACTATTTACAGCCTTGTTTTTACATTGTTTAGTACAACAGAGCCAAAGCAGAGAGGCTCTGGATGCCACCGTAGTGCGGATAATTTTCACAGTGACCCAGGGGGAGAAGCGAGGCCAGACTCAGAGGTTAGCAGTTCATAATGGGTAAAGAGAAGTTTAAATTTCTGAATTATAAAGTTGTAAAAAAGATTCAAAGGGAAGTAAGGGCATCCTCAGCCCACTCTTTGATAGTACAATACATAAAAAACAGATTTTGTAGGAGTATAATAAAAGATTGTATAGGAGTATAATAAAACCCAGACACAAGTCTGAAAAATTCATTAGTTTCTGCCATGACTAAAATAAGCACTGTCTATGAAAACTACTTTGCAATGGTAATGAAAAGCGAGTGGAAAAGCAAGTGCTAGCACCAGTGCTGCGACGTGAAATAATTTCTATATACTCAGATCCGTCATTGTGAACAATGTTGTTGATTATAAACCACATCAAATTCCCAGTCCCCCAAAACATGTATTTTATTTTGCAGTTTTTCTAGTAATTATGAAATCAACAGAATACTACCAAGTTTTACCACAATTAAGCTAAATATATACTTAAATGATATAATGTACTCGGTAATTGTAATATCTCTGTAACAGTAACTTCCTTCCTAGGAACGATCGGCAATGTTTCTCGAATGTTTTTCAGGGGTGGCATCTAATGATAATGACGATGCTCAGCTCTCGCATAATTTTATAATTAAAAAGGTACTTGGATGCAATTTAGAATCAAGATTTGACCTGCAGAGCTTCATTTCTTGTAAGTTAATATGGGGAGTCTCCTAGATTTTAATTGATTTTATGGCCCCTTCAGTGTATGTGGGTTTGATGGAAGAGATGATGACACAGACTTATGGCAGTGTGAGCCGTTCTCCGAAAACAGGTCTATATCTAGTCACTTATGAGATAGTGTTCACTTGTAAAGCTATTACCATGTCATTGTGCCGAAGACCTTTGGGCTCAAGGAAATCAAAATGCTTGCCTTAGGCCCTCAGTGGGAGAACGGCCGCATGGTATTTTGCTTCAAGCAATTGCCACTTGCTCAGGGCAGAAGGTCTGGCCAGAGTGCTGTGTCTGTGGTGGGACCGAGAGGCAGGAGCTCTATTCCAGTACTTTTCTCAAATTTTGTCAGATGTTTACATAGCTCAAGAGACAGCTCAATATCCTCCAGCAAACTGGGAATGTCTCTGGCAGTTTTGTCTTCCTGCAGCCAGAGAGCTGATTCTGGCCACCAGAACAGAGCGGATACTCCAAATTTATGTTTACAAATATTGAAATAAAAGCCCTAACTCAGTTTGTAAGAAAAGGCAAGACAAGCTCATTTGTACTTGTACCATTAACTTAACATTCGTTTATACATATTTGTTCAGAAAAATAAAAAACAGGTAGGAAACAGAAACCTAATATCAGGTAGCCAGTGACACAAGTGTAGACTCAAGAATAGCAAGTGGCCACTAATGTAAGGATAAAATTGGTTCACAAATAATTCATTCTCTAGAACGTCTTACATCAAATGTTTGCATCCCTTTACTATCCAATATTAAATTGGATAAGCCTTTGCTGTACAATAAATTATTATAGATGCATAATTTTGAACAATGAACACATGAATTTAAAAATTAGATAGATTGGTTAAACTTTTCCATACTTCTCAGAGTTGGCTGTCAATGGTCAGTGGGAGCTTCCCACACATTTCATTAGGGCTTTTGAAAATCTCGTCCTTCACTGGTTATTTGTAGATAGAGCTAATGCTTCTTACCTGTTTTCGACTATCCCATTTCATTTCCATTTGGGAAAAGTGTACTAAAAGGAAAACAAGAGTTTCCTCAAAGACTTTTAAACAACAGTAAACAAAAGCAAAAGCATTTAATCTTTCACTTTTTTTTATGCAGTCTGAAAGCACAACATCCTTCTATCTATCTCCCAGTTTGTGGATATAGAGAGCATATTTGCCTTTCGCCTTTTTCCTGCGAAAATCAGCCAGTGCAGTAGATGATGGGTGAAGTCACCTGGGTATATGGTATGGTGAATATAGCCCCAAGAAACCTTTTTTCTCTTCTCTTTAGAAGACAGCGAGTTCTCTGTTCTCAAGATTGTCTTCTTGAAACTGTCCATGGGATAACGACATCAAAGAAACAAGGAGAACTAACAGGGACAAAAGGTAATTACAAGAAAAAGTGAATTGCTAGCCATATTCAGGTGTATGTTTATCATAGTGGATGTGTATTTTTCATTACCTACATGAGGTAAAGTTTTCTCAGCTTAACTGCTGTTTTTACGTCTGTTGAAAGATTTCTGTTTTCATTGGACTTTCTGACTAGCCTGTTACCTTCCCTGGGTGGCTAGTCACTAATGCTTTTCTATATCAAGAGCTCATCTGTCATACCCTGTGCATGTCCAAGCACCTCTATCAAGGGTAGACAGCTTATTTTTGCCGATTACTGGCACGCACAGTCAAAGTCAAGGCTCAGTTTTTTGTGCCTCCACCATTACAAAACTTTGGTCTAAACATAGCCTAGGTTTTAAACCAGCTAGAGCAACACTGAGTTCAGCATAGGTTAACCCCTTTGCTGTTTCAGCTTTCTGAATGAATTTTGCAGCTTGAACTGTGTGCTCTGTGCTTCTGAAGACGGACTGCTGCCATTGCCCAGTGTAACTGGTTTACATATTGTTTGGCTACATCCCCATTCCACCGCAGACATACACTGCTGTACAGACACGGTCTAAAAAACTGCATACTGAGAGCACAAATACCCATAATTATGATTAACAGCCTTTGTGAAGACTTAATGATCAATTTTAGTGACTATCTTTCATGGACCTGTCTAAAACTAGTCTCGTGCTATACTTTCAAAAAACGCCCACCCAGATCCACAGTACAATTCTCTTTCCTATCTACTTATCTCACTTTCCATTGTCATGAAATGAGAGCAGAAATCCAGGCCCTATTTCACACAGTTTAATAGACTTGATAGATAATATTGTTCAAGAAAATCTTAACATATTACATCTGTAGTAGAAACGATTTAGGAAGTCAGAACCTAGGACTTTTAAATCTTTCTCCATTGAACATAATTAAACATTAACCAATTTTGCCAGTGCAACAGAATTTTTATAGACTGCTATAAAGCCCTGATTTCTTTGACAGGTTGTATGCCAGACAAAAGACTGCACTTTGCTTTGCGTGAAGAACCCAACCAGTGTAAGGTAGGACTGCCCTAGACAAACCACGTGAGTTCGTCCCTCATACGAGAACGTTTCTCTTGTGAACCAAATTGTCATTACTCTTTTATCCAGTTACTTTACAATAGAGATTACTCTGTATAAATAGCAAGTAAGCAAAGTAAGCCTCTTCTTTCACTGTCCTGCACAATATACAGCTACCAATATATCTGTGAACTTTAAAACGATATCACCAGGGTAAACAGAAATTTTTGTTATTGTACCATTTTATAGGCGCAGAGACAAGTAGCTGACTATTTCTGGTGCATATATTTTCATCTTCCTTGGGAACAGTAAGCTAGCTAGAGTGTGTTCAGAAACACTGAGCCACTCACTCAGAGAAGGGGTTTCTGCCTGTTACGTTCTGTATTAAAACACCAACTTGGGCTGCAAGAGCCTCCACACCATTTTCTGCTCTGCATTTCCCAGAGCAGGGTTTTTCAATTCAAGGAGTCACCATTCAGTCAGAGCAGAGACTAGGCCTGTCATATCCAACACCAGGGTCTTGATTGCCCCACATGAAGAGTTCCCATCTTCCTCACAAGAGTTTTTTAGAAACAGCAAAATCAGAGAAAATTTTGAGGAAAGAGACTCTCGGTGGGAACAGTCCAGCTACTTCAATTTTACTGACAGCTTAAGTGTAGATGTCAACATGAGGGGTAAGTCAGCGAAAAATCAACCCATATCTGCTCTTAGACAGCTGGGAGAAGCCAGGGCTAGGTCCTGAAAAATCAAAAGGACAAGAGGGGTCCAATACATTTGCATTTAGCATGACCACATAATTGTAAAATAAAGGGAATTCCTAAAGGAAACATTTTGTGTCACATAAACCCTGAGCCACTGCAAACAAATCTGGCAAGGCTGAGGATCTGGCTCCCCAGACTGAACATCAGAATACCATGAATAATGTCAAGAGGCAGCAATGGGGCTGTCAGATACTGCTACTGTCATTACCCTATTACTACAAATATCCATGAGTTTTACTAGTTTACAGAAACTGTCAATGGATCTTTTAATCCATAAGTGCAGAAAACACGACTCTTTTACCATATAATCATTGAAGCTAATCTCTCTTTGACAAGGTCATTATTTACACTACTTCCCTTGTATTCCCCCCCCATGCACCTACAGAACAAGGCTCTGAAGCTTAATCTTTCGAATGCTGAAAATGAGACTTTTATGCAAACTGATAAAAGTCCTTTGTTTGATTTATCTGTAAACCAAAATAGTCTGGTAGTTTGCCTTGAAGTTAAAAGAAAAACCATACTCTGTCAAATCCTGTGCATTCCTTTTTATGTATTTTGTCATTTCCCCTCTATTAACTCTGTCCTAAGGTTCAAAAGAAGAGTGCACTCTAGCTTCCATTTACATACTGCACTTTAGCTTTGACTTTTTTGGTTGCAGCCTGTTAAACTTATTGACTATAAGCCCCTTGAGCTACTGAAGAGTATGCAGCTTACATTGTATATCTTTTGAAAGACGCTACTGGTAGCCTGTTTTAATGTGTTTACTCTCTCCAGATACAATTTGTCTTACATATTCATTGGTTTTTAGTGCCAGGACCAGTTTCTTCATTGTAGCTATTGTTTGGAAGTCTTGCACAGATATTAAGGCTTAGTAATTTTTCAGTGCTGCTCAAGGGATCTGAGTGTCAAATGAAATAATGAGTGGGAATTTGGGCACTGAAAACCCCTAAGCAGCTGGCTTTGGAGATCTCAATAAAAAAAAAAATAAAAGAAAATAATTTGAGATGGCATGAAAGACACTTTGAGAAGTCTAGGATATTTTATACATACAAATAGAGCTGGTCAAAAAATAATGCTTTCCATTCATTGACAATTACATTTTGTTTTAATTTCAAGATTTCATATAGCCTGAAAGTCAGAGAAAATTTCATTTGTGAAACACTAGCACATGGAGCCGGGAAAACGAAATATGTTCCCCTGCATACTGCAGCTGCTTTTTCTAGTGGCGGAGCTGACCAGAATACTGATTGCACTAGGCAAGGGCTTGGAATGGCAAGGATCTCTTTTCAGGTTAGAGTCAGGGCTTCCAGGTGCTGGGTTTCACAGGAGAGAGTCTGAAAGCCTTGAGAGCACTGGGTGCTTATGTTTGCAGGCTCTGGGATCTCGAGGTCTCTGGCTCCCAGAGCTCACCCGTCATGTCGGTCCAGACTGTGGGAACGTGACGCTGTGTATCTGGTGCTGGCTCTCGCTGAGAGGAATCCCAGTCCCTCCTCATGCCCTGACATAGACGTGTGCCTGAGAATATATTCTGCTCTGCAGCACAGGCATTGGCATGTTGGCTACCGAGCCTAACTTTGAAGCTAACCAGGTAGGACACATACAGAAGCATAGATTTAAAAGTACAGACAAAGTACAGAAAGCTGTGGATTGGGAATCCCACTCAGGTACTTTCAGGTTTATGCTGCTATAGGTATCCTGCCTAGTTAGCCTAAAGGTTAGCCAGAATATACCTACAACAGTAGCCTGCATGCCAAAATCTGTTGTGTAGCTGTGACAGAACTTGGGCTTCTGTTTAGATCATCTGCATCCCACTCCAGATGCAATCACTCGATGTTTGATCCTGAGAGAGAAATCTGCAGTAGCGTGAAAATCTATACTGAAAGTCAAACTCCTTTCTCTCTGGGAAAGCCATGAGAGCAACCCTGAAACTCCAGGAATTGAACTCTGCCTCCAGCGAGGCACAGGTGAGATCCCTGTGTGCTGCGGTCCATGCTCTGTGCCGTTACAGCTCGGTGCCAGGCTTCCAGTTATTCCACCCAGATGCTTGTACCTTCAAAATCTGTTTTTGCTAGGAACATCTGTGGCCCCAACAAGTACAGAAAAAGAAAGATAATTCAGTCAGTGTTCCACATGGCAAACACTACTAATTGTATTTTGACTTTCAGTGAAAAAAATGTGGGGAGGTCACAGCATCCCTAGCCCCGCTTACTGGCCTAGACCCTCTGTGGCCCCAGCAGCAACATGGGTGTGATGTGTCCTTACAGGCAAGCCAGGAGGGCCTAAAATATGTCCATGTCATTGCTTCATAGCACCTTAAAGCTCTCACAGGCAGAGAAGTTGCAACTGTTAATGAAATAAATGTGTTTTAAGTTACATTTGCTCTATAGAGCGAGTATGTGTTGTGGAAAGGGGTGTATTTTTGGCTTGTAGGGTACATGTCAAACAAATACAATTATCTACTTCTGAATCTTTATAGCCCCCATCATCATAATTAGCTTCAGTGATGCTGTATTTAGCTTGCATATAGCTTCAATTTGCTGCAAAGTAGATCGCCAAATAAATCAATAATTTACAACCTAGCAAACAGTGCAGACTTTTCCAAAAGAAAAAAAACAAACAGCCCATTATGCCTGGGCATTTCTGAATGCAGCACAACTCCTTGCCTAGCTTCTCTGAGCTAGATGTGACATTTTCCAACACCAGACATTCTCATTCAAGCAAGGAGGAAACATGTAAAACCAAACAAATAATGACACGAAATGAAGCTTTGATTAGGAGTCTGTGAATAATGATCCTTTTCACATATTCAGTATCGAGGATGTTTAACATGTTTTACATTTTGAATGTATCAAGTGAGTTCCAATGATTAGATTTTGGTATTGAAAGAAACACACTTTATTAGAGAGGGAGCTTGTCAGGGCTTGGTGCCAATCGGCTGCAACTAGTTACGTTGCAAACACATCCAACACCCTCATTCAGAGAAGTGCAAGAGGGAACATGTTTCATATTTTCCTCCTTCCTGCTCTCTTCTCCTACAAATTCCTAAGAGGCAAGTGCTAGTTCTCTCTCATTTCCTACGGTAATAAAAAAAAAGAGCCAAAAAACTTTTCCATGGCATGAGTAAATCACAGGTTTACATTGTTGAAAATTACTATTAGGTTTGGATGCTTTTGTACAAGTTATTACTATGAAGACTGCATTAATTGGCTGCATTTCTCAGGTGGTGGTAGGTAATATTCAGTGACTTCAAAAGGTGGAAAAAAGTAATTTTTGTATATGTTAAATTAGTCGGGGTTTTTTATTGCCCGGAATGTAACAGGGACCAAAAACATAGCAAAAGTCTAAAACTTGGGGATATTTTGAATAAAGAGAACATCCACAGGTGGAATTATTTAGAATGAGGTCAGGGGCCAGGGGCTGTTAATCTCAATTGCAGAAAGGTGTGGCACTCCCTCCTGTTTCACAGCATGAGCCAAAGGTTCTCCTGATGAGTACTGGAAAGGCATTTTAACTATAGCCATTTAATTCCACATTTTTCATGGAGATTTTACATCTTCCTCTAGAAGATCTGGTTCTGGCTAGCAACAGAGATTGACTATCGGAAGAGGTGAACCACTACCCTGGTATGTCCCTTCCTTTGTAGGAAGGATATTATAATGGCTTCTGCACACTACTGGTTGGTATCCTTTGTGTAACTCTCAACGTATTTGATGCAAACAACTACTTAGCGTACGTCTGGGGTGCTGTTACATTTATCCTGAAGTCACATGTGGTATTACAGTAATTATTGTGCTTTTAGCATATAAATATTTCACAGCGTATCAATGTTGATATGTACGTGTATATAAGCAATGAAACGGTCTCCTTTAGAATACGACACATGGTTTAATTAATTGTTTTATGCACTAAATGTTAACATGCAGAAAAATGGTAGTTGCATGCAACCTCCCTAAGTCTGAAGTAGGAATAAACCCTGTATCAGAAGCTGAAAATTCTACTCTTGGGTTAAAATTGCACTTTATTTCTACAGCTAGAGATGTTCCTATTTCATTAAATATAAAGGCTTTCTTGTTTCTCAACACTTCAGAAAAGAAATGACTATTGTGTTTGGTTTGGAATGAATGAATATAATCTCAAATCTTTTGTTTGCATCAGTGTGCAATATGCCATTTCCTCAAATGAAAGTGCGGTGTAATCACAGAGCAGACGGCAGAAGTACGTGTGATTACCTCACTGTTTCTTTGTACCAAGCATAGATGGAGGCGAATTAGAACTCATCAGCAGGAGGGGGTTTTGTTTTCTTCCCAAACAAACCATCAAAGAATCCCAGAGCACGGTTTAAACTATTCAGACTGAAAATAGACTGAATTTTGTCTGCCTGATTCCAGTAAATACTTGTGTCTGACTTATAGTGAGATTCTTTCAGGAGAGATACTGGAAACTGTAAACACCCAGGTAGAAGATAATGCTCAGTAACCAGTCTCAGGCCTTTCATGCAGTAGAAAGCTTTACTGAGTAGGACTGTGAGAAAATAGCTGTGTTGACAAAAGCCCAGATATAGATACAGTTATACAGGCAAAAGAATTTATTTGCCAATATACATTTTCTTTCTGTTTAGAGATCTATAATAAGATGTATTTGCCTATATAGCTGCTTTCCACACCACATTTGCAGTGTGTGCCCGTGCAGCTTTATCTGCAGACAAAGCACTTTAAATCTGAACAAGGTGAAAGGTGGCTAATTAATTATACTGCATGTCTTGGAGCATTAAAGTTTGGTGTTCCTTATCACTCCTGGGATGGAGGTTACTGATACCGAAAGATTTAGTTCCTGATTCTGCAATTTTAATTCATGTTGTGTACGTGACACTAAGCTACGTCATTGATGCCAGTTAGATTACACAGTCTAAGGCTGACCAGAGCAAAGAGAGCTTGAAGAAAGGAAACGGACGGAGCCGCCTTGGTGCTGGCAGCAGGCAGTGTAGAGCAAGCTGCTCTGAACTCTCAGTGAAACTAGATTGAGGTACATGCAGTATTCGGCTTCACGCCTGCTGGGCACCAGCCCCTTGTTAACCTGGGCCTTCCGAGTGCCATTGCCTGCATGGGAGGTGGGCAGGAGATGCAGCAGACGGTCGTGCCTGGTTTCTGCTGATGGTTATGGTCAGCTTGATACTTTCCAGGGTTTTATGCCAGAAATCTGTTCCCTGGAAAAATGTTGGGCAGCTCTAATTAAAAAGTGATAACACTTCCCAAGACCCTGTTTTCAGTTGCAGAGGTATTATCTTGCCTATGGCAATAGCTGCTATTGTCTGCCACAGTTCACTGAAACACTCATTTCCAGTGAAAACAGACAAAACTTTTGCCAAAAAGCATTCCTCTCCTTTAGCATGCGATGTAAGGGAAGAGAGAGACAGAGATGTGAAAATAAACAAGAACTCATTGGCTAGGGCTGCTCGTCTAGAAAGCCAAGCACTGGTTCAAGTTTTTGGTGTGACTTGAACAGAGCGGGGATGTGAGCCTCCAGCTCCTGCCTTCTGGTCATCTTCCTCTCCACTAGACTCTTGGCTATTTTAGGATGGGTAGTACCTTATTCTCCTCCCTTTTTTTTTTTTTTTTTTTTTTTTTTTTTTTTTTGTGAGAGTTATTCGCAACTTCCTGATACAGGACAGGGGTATTTTCTATCTTTAATAAATGTTGCATGCAGGAAATTCTGCTGTCTTATGGTGGCAACCTCATTCATGTGTTTTATTAGAAATCTGCCTATTCTCTGTGTCGCTTCTGTACTGTAAGGGGTATTTTGACGTGACACAACAAATTTCTTACTGCTTTTTGCAGCTGTGTCAAGTTGGAAGCTCCTGTTTGCCATGCGTTTCTGTGGAATTAGCTGAATTGTGCAGCAAATAGGTTTTATGTTTCCACCCAGTGTAGCAGAGAAGGCAAAGGTTATCACCACCATAGGACGCGGGGAGGAGTGGTCACTCCTCCGAGCTGCCTCTGTAGCTGCACTGATGGTGTTTGGTGGAGCAAATCTGCTGCAAATTACAGCGTGTAGTTATAGATCAATTTATGCTCCTTCCTGCTGCCAACAACGTGCTGTGCACGAATGGAGCTAACTTGGTAAACACGCACTCTAGTAACAGAAAATAACCAAGTGGTGTTGAAAGGAATAATTAATTAATGTTTGTAAAGTGCTTAGAAACTGAAAAGCACCTTATTAGTGATAAGTGTTCAGGGGCCTGGCTTTCTCATCAGAAGTTAAAGTCGTCTTCTTTGTTAGTCTTTATACCCTTAATATTTTGTTCAGTTAAAGCCTTTGTATCTAATGTCCTCAGTCAGGTGTTTTTGTGCCTGGCAGTCATCAAGATGCAGTAAGTAAACAAGAAGAAACTACAAATGGCATGAATCAGCTCATTTCCACTGATGCCAGCAGAATCAAGTTGATTTACATTAGCTGAAGATCAACAGCAGAGAATCCAAAGCACAGCTCCCCTTCTTGCCTGTCAGGCTCAGTCAGAGCTGGTGACTGGTTAATTCGCTGCAGCTCCCACCTTCTTGAGCCCAGCTGCCAGGAACGAATACAAAACTGTATTAGGGCACAGGCCTCCCTGTGCAGTGAGGCAGACAAATTGGATGGCTCAGATTTGCTATCTGGGGCAGCCAACACGCTAAATGAACAGCCCTCTTGGTGCTAGAATCCTATTTATCAGGTGTGCTGTGTGGGGCTGAAAGGTGACACTTATGTCTGACCCCAGTTTGAGAGCTCAGGAACATGGAGAATAAGCATTTGTGCCTTTACTTTCAAAGAGCCTTGGCTCCCTCAAAAAAAAAAAAAAAAGTCTTCATGATGCAGGGGTCACCAACTGAAGCGTGGATTTACTTGGGAGGCTAAAAGAGCTATGAGCCACCCAGAAGAGAACCACCTGGGGAGACATGAGTGATCCTGGCAATGTAGTACAGCCACACAGCCCCAGCCAGCCCTCCGCTCACAGCATCGCGGTGTGTGGCTTTGCACCTTCTCTGCAGTCATCTAAAGGCTGATCTGCTCCTCAGGGAAGTTTGCAGTCCACAGTCAATGTTCTTATCATCTGCCTAAGAGGTGTTAATACATATTTCACTCTCTATAACTAGTACCTAAATCTTAGACGACATGGGAGCTCGAGAAGGGGGAGGAGAGGGGAGACAATCTTGGGGAAAACAGGGCACTGCAGAAAAGAGTTTAAGACTAATTGGCCAGGGAGCACAGGAAAAAGCATTGCACTGGCCTGTTCATCAAAGCATGTGCTTTTAAGATTATCATATGCCTTTACCAGACAAGTTCCCTTTCTTCGGCCAGAAATTTTGTCAGGCTAAATTTGATGATGTTGGGCATCTGTTCCATATTTGTGAAGGTCCAGCACCTCAGTAGCTCACGCTGATCTTCCAGATTAATTGAAATCCCGATGATGCGCTTCAACTGTATGGTGCATGAGCAGTATGCCCAAGTATACATCCCATGTAGTCCCTGGCAGTAGTGCTGGGAGAGCGATTCCAGTCTTTGATCTCTTTGGTGTTTCTTCTCACAGGAAATCAGTGGGTTTTTTTCTGCTGGATTAATTGGCAGAGTAAGAAAGGTTACCTGCCAAGCAAATCCAATTTTTCAGCCCTTGCTGGTCTTGAATAAAGCTCCATGGTTGATAAAGGGTCACAGATAGAGAGAAGTAAAATAAGCCATCAGGACAACAGATATTCTCTCTGTCTTTTCAATCTCTGCACCAGCCTAGGGCAGAGTATGTTTGGCTCACTTCAGTTGTAGTGCTGAAACACAGTGTACCAGAATACCTCTTCATGACATTTTTGGAAGAGCTAAGTGTTACTAAGACTGGTTAATAGTTATCTTTGTAATTAGCCATCTGTTATAGATGCATTTATTGAATCTGAGAGGGGCCAGAACCCTTGCATGTCCTCCTTGCTCCTAACTTTTCTTGGGTTTATCATAGGGAGCTTTGTGCAAAAGCCATAAAGAACAAAAAAGGTACTTCTTTGAAAGAGCAGTTCCTTAAAAAAAATTGTTGTTGCACCATAAATAGCAAAAGTCGTTATAATTTGTCTTTTCTTGACTTCATCAAGAGCGCAGGCTTTGGAGCACTTGAGAATCTTTTTGGAGGTTGAGTAGGAAACTGAGAGGTCTCTCAGAGGTCCAGGCAAGACTCTGCCGACTTGAGACACAGAATTGGTAGTACTCATTCATAGACCCACTGCACCTGATGATCCAATATTGTCTGATATACCTTGTAAAGGTCATCAAAACTCGTGCTGGAGACTTTTCAAATCAATTAGAAGTAGACTGAGCGTACGAAATGGGACAGTTAAACTGTGGTTACTTTCTACTCCATAGTTATTTGAATGCATATCAGAAACTACTCAAAGAAGTAGGCAAGTGTTTAAATTGTGCTAGATTCCTAAATGTTGGAATAATAGCCTCTCCTAACCCTATTTGTAGGAAAACACAAACATTTTCATCTTCATGTGTAATCTCTTGTCTTCTCAAATTTATATATATTACAGACATTGATATATACACACATAAACATACACGTGTATCTTATCATATTAGGTTTTCAGTCTTCTCTGTGATCTCAGGAAAAATTGTTATGATCTGTAGAGATCCTAGTGACCTCCTGTCCTATATAGCCATAGCAGTGGGAAAGAAAAGTCCATGTCAAATCCTTAGATCCCTGTGTCTATTGTCAGCAAAATTAACCAAGCTAAGAAATTTAAGAGAGCCAAAGGCTTTGTTTCTATAGGTTTCTGAATCCAGAGGCCAGAGCTGAAGTGATTTGGGTGAAATGCTCTGAGAATCCAGCACAGGTAAATGACCCACCAGGAAGGTCCACAGGTGTCAAGGCAGAAGGTGAATGTATGATAATTAATTCTTTCTCCTGGAATATATGCCGTTAATTGACCTGGCGGCAGTTTCATTACCGTGATTCATAAGCTCATAGATTTGAGACCAGAAGCAACCATTATGATAATCCAGTCCTACTGCCTGCATAGCAAAGACCACAGAACCTCACCCAGTGGCTGCTGCATCAGCCCTCTAATTTCTGCTTGAATTACAGTGGTTTTCTCAAAAAGCCATCCAATGCTCATTAAAAGACTATGTGATAGAAATTTCTTTGAAATTTGCAGCTTATTTTTTGGTATCATATTTACGTTGATATTTCCACAGGATTTTTTTTTTTTTTTGGTCTAATGTGTCCTAGAAACATTAAGAAAACTCTCAGATAAAAGATTTTTTTTTTTTTTTTTTTTTTTTTTCCTGGAGCTAAAGGTATGTGTAGAGTTTATGGTAATATTCCTATTGTATTAGTAATATCTTTAATGGATCATTGAAGCTTTATCTCCTTTTTCCCTTCTTTCTATCCTCCCTCTCACTTTTCTTTCCTTGCATCCCCCACCAAAAAAAAAGAAAAAAAAAAAAAAAAGGCAGATAAAATAAAAAAGGGGTAAAGGTGGCAGAGAAAATTCACAAGTAAACTGAAGAATTTTAAAATATGCAGAATGTTCCTGGACACATATAATGGTAGGCAGGTACTGACATTCCTGCAGTCCTGGACAAAATGTGTGGGTTTTTTGTTTTATGATCCCACCTGTTCCCTCCAACACATCTCTCTCCTTGTTCCCTAATATTCCCCCTGTGTCTAATTTATTTGATTTGTAGAACGTGTGAGGATTGCTTAGGTAGATCATATCAATGACAAGACGGTGACACAAACAACTAGACAGGGCATCATACTGCTTTTTTGGAAGGGTAGATTTTGCCTTTTGTACAGGCAATGTTTCAACAAGTCAGCAGTGCTCCAGGAGCTGTACCCACTCCCGCTCCATAACCAACATCGGATATTCTGAGACAAACGCTTTCTGTTCTTTGCTCCTCTAAGTATCCTTTTATCCTACAGAATTATTTCATTAGTATAAACAGAAACTAAAGTATCCAAAAATTAGCCAGAATCTGATACACCTTTTGGCACTGACCAAGCCCTCATCCTGTGAAGGCGCCATGTATGGCGCCATGCTGAACAAAAGCTGGGGGCGCGGCCGCTGCTGGGGAACGGGCTGGGCATCGGTCAGCGGGTGGTGAGCAATTGCATTGTGCATCACTTTTTTGTGTATTTTTTATCATTATTATTATTTTCCCTTCCTTTTCTGTCCTATTAAATTGTCTCTATCTCAACCCGTGAGTTTTACCTTTTTTCCGATTCTCTCCCCCATCCCACTGGGGGGGTGAGCGAGCGGCTGGGTGGGGTTTAGCTGCCTGCCAGGTTAAACCACAGCAGCAGTGTCAAAACATCCATTGATTGTACCTGAATAAACATCTTGTTGAAGTGAGTGATGCTGTCTGTGGAATTGTTATGAACTACTTATGATACATTTATAGGGCTTATACTAAAAGTTCTTCAAAATCTGACACTTTTCAAATCAATCAGAGGTAGACTCAGTGCATGAAATGGAACAGTTTAGCTCTCAAGTATAGTTGTGATGCAGGTATCCAAATGAGCCAGTAGTAATAAAGATGTTATTTTCTCATTATCTCATGACCATATCATGTATTGGTCTAATCTGTGAATAAAGTATTAACTGCCATGCACTTTCAGAAGCTGGGAGAAAACATCGTGAGTTCCCAAAGGTGCAAGCGGACTTGTTTGTAGTTATAAGTAAGTCAACAACAAGCTGATGTGATTAAACAGTTACTCCATCAGTGACCTGGCCCTGTTCTTTTCTCCACCTGGTAGGTAGGCAGGCAGATTAAATTTATGCCATGTGTTTATTTTTCTTGCAGCAAAATGAGTTGCGTTTATATTTCTAGTCACCATGAGGTGGTAACAATCTTACAAAAGATATTGATTTGCGTTAAAAAAATGAGGAGTTAGCAGGAACACGACGACATGCCACCCGATGCGCAATATTTTATTTAAAGGAAATGGCAGTACACCATATTTTTTATTAAAAAAAGCTCAATTACAGACCTTAAAGAAAATTAAATTTATAGTTGAGCCTCAGAGTTTTGAAGCTACCAGTTGTTTCCTGGAAGTGACTTTGAAATGAGTTTTGGGAAATCATTTTAGTATTGACTTGGGCCATAATGGTTGGCTGTTGCTTTTTCATATAAGATTGATTAAATTACTCTGAACAAGCTCCAAGTCCATGTCCTTCTCTGAGGCCAATTGTGAATATGACCATAATACACTCCCTAAAAATGTTTCAGAAAGTAAATAATCTCTAAACCTGGAAGCATGCCATTATGCTCTTACAAGAATAAGCAAATGAATTTGGTTCCTTGTCTCAACAAACATCACTTCTTTTCTTTTATACCACACACTTTCTCTGGTTTTAAAAGGCTGGGGTTATGTCCTAGGTTTCTTCTATACACTACAATAAGAGACAATTTTGACTATGTCTTAAAGAAAGACCTAGCTAAGAAATAAGTGTATTGGCAGTAATAAGAATTGGCAGTTGTACTACTGATTTCAGCCTTTATCTGCCTCTCTGAAATGTAGAACCCCTCTAGTTATTTCTTCATACTTCAGTAAACTCAAGTGAAATCAGGGCCACATTATATCGGGCTCTATACAAGCACATGGGAATGAATGCTCTTAAACTAAAAAAGAAATGCCAAATATGCGGAGTCCATAAGCAGAGAGGTGAAAGGACTCATCCACAGCTGTTGAATGTGCCTGGGCTGGAGACAGAAGCAGAATCCAAGTCTTCAGAGACCCATGCCAGGGTCCCACCCAGTGAGCTCTGCTGCTTCTTGGTTACCTGAGTTGAGATAGCTCCCAAAACACTGGCTGCTCTGAGTTTTTATAAAAAGCACGGTATGTACTTCAAAAGACAAAATTAAAAGCCAGTAAGACATATCCCCAGGAAGCTACCAAGAGGTGACTGGTGCATGTGTCCCACAAAGCCAGAAGCAAGGCAGACCACAAGAAACGGTGAAAGAATAGGAGCAAGAGGAAGAAAACAGTAGAAGTTTTGGGAGGATTTTAGCGTGAGCAGATGCACAGAAATTGTCTTGAACAGTGACATGCATTCTGCAGTCATGATACAGAGAAAACACAGCAGCTTGGGCTACAGCCTTCCAAAGGACCGCCTGCTGCAGTTCCCAAATCTCCTGAGTTCTCCTCTGAGATGGAGCAGGTGAGTTGGGGAGCAAAACTCCACTGATAAAGTCTGGTGCAATAAGGGTAAAGACTGCTAGGGAGCATGACCCTGTGATACTGTTAGGAAGGTTTTCTATTTCCTTGACATTAGTTTCCACGCTAGGAAGTCCTGTACTGATTCTTTAGGCTGTAAGACCCGGGCAAGTCTTGGTTGACAGGCAGATGAGGTTGGCTCGCAAAGGCTGTGATTTTCTGTTCTTTCTGTTCTTAAGTGTCTTTAATTCCTGCTGACAAGAGTAATCTAGCTCCTCAGACGTCTTAAGTAAACAGGAATCCTGCAGGGTACAGGTTAAACTAGCACTGAAAGAGTGGGTAGCTGCAATGTTCTGTAATTTTTCCCATGAACTCTCTCTATCCAGTCCTTTGTTGTTCAAGGCAAAAATGTCTGGGTACCAACTCACGGTGGGAAGTGCCAAACTGTTTCCTACATCCCTACTCTACAGGTGGTCTTCTTTAGATCTTTAGGTTTGAAAGAAAACTAGTTTGCTCCTAAAACTGATCAAAGAACAAGGGATGATTTAGTCGAGGGAATGTGGAAAGAAGTGGCAGCCTGTGTCAGATTTTTGTTGTTATTATTTGTTTATTACTTGTGTTGAGTTTTTACCTTGGGTAGAAAGAAAAATCTTATAATTTACCACCTCAAATTTGAGCTGTAATATATTGCTTTCTGGTTTCTTTGAGCTTCAGAAAAGACAAGAAATTTTCTCCTGGTAAATGTGCTGGTTCATTTTGTATTAACTTGATTGAGAAACTGAATTTACTGCTGCCCCACAAACAAGGTAGGTATGAATGATCCCTCTTGCGCTTGCTTTGTTGATGAAATTTTAAATGTAGCTTGTTATCAAGAGAATCTCAGTTAAAGCTGTAATTTCTGTTTCAGTCTGGTTAAAATAACACTTTAATTATCTGTAGTAATTCTAAGAATTGAAGAATATCCCTTCAGGTATTGCAGTGTTATTTTAGATGTTCTGCTTAAATACCTAAATTCACATTATTCACTAATACTCTCCCCTCAGTGGGGTGGCATTCAAGCTCTGGGTAGTGTTAACATATTTTTCAAACCACAAGAATGGAGAAGATAGATACAAAATAAAGGAAAAAGAAGCAGTCCATTGAACTCTTAATTTATCAGCCAGTATCTCACTTCACATCATTTGAATGGTCTTATAGCAAAGCACGTACCTAAAAAAGGACAGCACTTTCTCTGAAAAGCTGAGGTCCCAAATGGTTAGGGTAGAAGCAGGTGAACATACAAGGAGAATCCTGGACATAAGGCACTGAAGCTCCAGTTGACCAAGGGGAAGAAAATAAACACCGTGCAAACACTGGGCCAAATACTGCCATATCATAGGTTAAGTCAAGTCTACACATGCTGCTGGACAGAGCTGAGAACAGAATTAGTTTTAGCCACTATGTCTGTCCCCCATCCTTTCACAGGACAGAGGTGGAAATGGCAAGCAGAACTTATGGGGTTCAAGGAGGTGACTTTGAAAATGATTCATAGTGAGTGAACATGCATTAAAGCAAAAACAATTCTGTTCGCTTCAGGTAAGGCACGGGCAGTCTCATTGCTAATGCTGAGGGTGATCTGTATTCAGAAAATAGCCTCCTTTTCTTTGCCTGCTGTCTTGTGCAGAGGCTGTCCCCGTATATGCACTGTGAAGTTTATGGCTATGGGGGTTTTCTAACTGTAAGCATCTCTGACACCCCAGTTACACTCTTGCTTTCTCTAGCTCAAGAGCAGATCTTCTTTCAGTAGGTAGTGGGAAAAGAATTGTTTACAATTCTTCTTGGCCTCACTTTCTTTCTGCAGATTCTGACTTTGTTAGACTCATTAACAAGAGCAAGTGACATATTTTCCATAGGAAAAGCCTTGCGATGAGACAAGATTGTTATATCTTGTTCAAAACCTCCTGCCATGAGAAACTTGACCAACACAGGGAGGCTTCCAAGAAGTAGTTTGCTCCCCAAACTGTTTTTGGAGAGAAGTGGTTTTCTTTTTGCAAAAAATATTATTGTAGTTTTGTTAAAAAATATCTGCTTTGCTTTCTGAAATGGACTTTGCCCACAAATATTGCTGTGAAGAAACCCCTGTATTATGGTCAGGTCTGCTCTACAGTGATCCAGATAGGAAAGACAGATGCTTCAATGACATTCTTAAGATGTATTTTTTGGTTCCTGGGGAGCCATATAAATAAAGACAGTGCAATGTGCAGCATCCTTTGCTCAGAGCCTGTGCCTGCTGTGGGAGATCACCCAGCTCTGTGACTGTGGAGAGACAACAGAAAAGCAAAAGGAATAGAAATAAGAGGAGGAAAGAGGATAAATGTAGGCAAGAAATGCTCAGGAGAGACCTTCCTAGTTCTTTAAGGGATTTCTAGTCCTTTAAGGGATTTCCAGCACACAGTCTGTAGATAATTTTCATCCATATCCAAACTGGGCAGAAACTCCTCTCAGGAACTGTCATCACTAACCTGGAACCAGCCGGCATCAGCAGCCCTCGCCAGCCTGCACCGGAGACTGGGATCAGACACTTAAATAACACACAAACCCTTAACGTGAGGAAGGACCCACAGAAGGCTCCCAGGTGATATACTGAATACCTTGTATTTTAGTGCAGCTGGCAGCGCCCTGGTAATGAAGTGTATATAGCACACCTAGCATAAAGTATCAGCATGTACAGTATAACCACTGCTCGGACACCTCTCTTGATGCAAGAAGCATATAAATAATAGCAGTTTAATTTCTGGTTAAACTATAGCCGTTTCCTGGGCAGAAAAAGCAAGCAAACGTATTTCAGATGGCACCTGTGAATGTATCCTATGCTTTTATTCTCTTTTGCTAGGTAGTCATTCATTCTTTGACCTTTCCCCACAACATCCTATTATTTTATTTCCCTAGGCAAAAAACCGTGATCCTCGCCACAGTCACTCCCTGGCATTCTCTTTCTTCTTCAGAATTTTCCTTTTTCTGGACAAGTGCTTCCCAGCCTTACTTTTTGTTTCGTAACCAACAGCATGCCACTTGCTTGGAGTGTTGGAGCTGGGCAAAACCAAGGTCATAAAGAATACTCATTTCACATTTAGCTGATGTGTTGGAATAGATTAATAATTAACAAGGAGCATGAAGTTGCTCAGCCCAAACAGCCACTGTATAAACCACTGAGACACCCAGGAGACGTTTTTCAAAAATTCTACCAAAAGCCAGGGATATTTCTAAATGAACGGCAGTTAGGTTGTCAATCCCATAGTTTTTCATTAAGATTGAAATACCTAAATGCTATCTGTATCCTTTGAATGCCTTCGGCCTTAGAACTCATTGGCTATGACAACTACTAAAACAGACCTATGCTTAATGTTTTGCTCCAAAATCCACCTTAAGTATCCAGTTACGAGAGCCCATAGGAATTACGTTCTTTAATTTGCTTAGATCTAAAGATAGATACCATTTTCATTTCCACCACTGAGGGTACAGGCTTTCTGGTCTTTAGTCAATGCTACTATTAAATATACAAATCAGACATTTTTGAAAAATGAAAAAACCCCACCCTGTAATGTCAGCTCAAGCATTTTTTTAAATCTAGTACTGACTGCTTGGCTTTATTAACTGTGACTGCAAATGCCTTAAAATATGTCAGCCGAGTTACTTTGTTATGGCGGTTAACAGCATTACATGGGATTCAGCATCTAAATCTCCCAGCCTATATTGTGTGTCAGAAGTGTGGGAAAGAATGGCTGGAGAGAATTGTGCGGAGCTTATCATTGTAGGAGGGGGGCTGCAATCATAATTCTTGTGTCTTGTCCTTAACAGGAATGAGAGAGGTTTTGTAGGCTGAGTCGTGAAAAAGAAAGAAGAATAAGCTTTGTTTGACTATTATGGCAAGTGTCAAACCTGGTGAATAATGTAGATAATTTTGTGGACATTTGAAGTGGAGAATAATGTATGATTAATGTCAGTTCCGCTGTTTAGCTTCCTTGTTGCTCTGTACAAGTGCCATGGCATTTTTCAGAAGTAAAAAATGGTACAGAACTATGTCTTGAGCAAGGACTGGGTTACAGTTTTTATCTTATATTTGTTGCTCTACATTTTTAAGGCTCAGTTTAAGTACCTTCTAAGCAAAATAAACACATTGCAATCTTCAGTCTTTTGGAGTAGGTTAGTACTCAGTTGCATCTTTAGATACTTAATGGAGTATAGATTGAAAACATATGTGGTTATATACTCTCAATATTGCGAGTGTCATTGTCCCTTAGAAATGTCTGTTGGCTTTACCTGAGGATGATTACATTCACTGTTTTCACCTTAGGTTATAGGTTGCAAGGTATGCTTTAATCTATGTATGTGATCACAGAATAATTGGAAAGGTCTCAAGAACAGAGGTAGTCCAATCTTCTTCCATTGAGAAAGGACTAGGAATACTTTGATTAACCTCAACTAATGTTTGTTTAACCTTGTGTTTACCTCAAATTAAAGAAACTGCGCCCAGCATGTATTTTCTTGGTGAGCAGTGAGAGATGGATCTGCTGCTGTGGCAGCTCAGACATCTTCTGTCTTCCCAGCACAGTCTCACCTGGGAAGTGCTGGAGGTATCAGTGTTAATGTGAGTGGGAGCTGGAAGGGCCAAAGCCTCTTCCCTTGGCTCCGCTTGTTCTTCTCTGTGTATATGTAAAAATTATTTATAGCTTCTTCCAAGATAAATCTGTATGATCTCATCTAATTATTGTATTAAAAAATCAAGATTAAAGATAACTTTTTGCATCAGACTTCCTTTGGCTCTTCCCTTGTTCTGGTCTGATACGGATACCAGGGAGCCACCCCATCACTGTCACGTGCCTTTCCTGGACAGAGGAGCCTTCTAACCCATCATTCACACTTCATATTCCGTCTGTCCATTGATTCAATAACCATGAAAATGTTTGCTAATTTCCAGCCATAAACTTTTCAAAAATCACAGTGATATTGCCCTTTCTTTCCTCCAGTGCAGGTGGTGGAACTCAGAAGACAGTGACTGATTTTAACAACTTCCATGTACCGGCAGGCACTGGGCATGCCTGCCCCCAGCACCAGCCCTCCTCTGTCTCCTTCTCTCTTTTCTCTCTGTTTCTTTGTCTCTGTGGTTCTGTCTGTCTGCCTCTCTTTTTTAAAAATTAAAAAGCTCCAATTTATTCTATCTTTACTCAGAGATGTTTGTTAAAACTCCTGTTGGTCTTGATGCCTGTCAACTCCTGCCAATTTACCTACACTTTTTTTTTTTTGGTCAAAATACAATAGTCCTGAATGAAGTTCTCTGGATCAGACTTCATCAGTGCCAAGTACCAAAGAATAATTACCTCCCATGTTTCATATATGACATCGCTGTTAACATATAGCCAGATAAGATTTGCACTTCTGCCACAACGCTACACTACTGACAGGCACTTTAGCTCAGGTCTTCTCTTGTGATACTATATAGTGCATTGCCACTTGCCCACTTTGAATGTCATCTCAATGAATCTTGATCATCTTTCCAATTTATCAGGATCATTTTGAATCTTAATTCTGGCTTCAAGAATGCTGTTACCCTTGATAGTTTAATGTACACTGCAAATTTTACATGAGTACAGTCTTCCATCATTTAAGTTAATGAAAGCACTGACAGACCTCTGTCTGAAATACCTTCCTAGCTTTAGAGCAAAGTATTAAATCTTCTAGGAAAGTGTATTTTCAGCCACTTTGGTAGTACTGCTGATTAGTGCTAGTACATATTTTCTCACCTTGCTTATATGGATGCTATATAGCTTTACCAGGGCAAATATAGATGCCCTCTTCTGCATCTCTTATCCACTAAGGAATTCTTCTGTCAAAGAATATATTGAGGCTTTTATGGTTTGGGTTTTTTTGTTGTTGGTTTTTTGGGGTTTTTTTGGTTGGTTTTTTTTTTTTTTTTTTACTTCAGGTGCTCAGGAGTAAAATATTTTAACAAAATCACCGTGTATTTTTGTTCCAAAGTTTCCTCTCTAATTTCTGTGCTGTGGTTGCAGCAAATAAGACGGAGAGCTTGAGGATTTTATTATTGTGCCACTGTAGGTGATTGTAGATATGAACAAGAACAATTTTCAAAGTGTCTGTATAACCATTGACAGAATAGGTTTAATGCATTCATTCATGCTGGTTTTCTGAGAATTAATTTACATTTTGTGTATTTGAGAGTCTCACATGAAGAGGTATTTTTATCATGATTTTTAATACAGCAATTTGATGAGATCATAAGGATTTACTTTGGAAGGAATTATAATTAATTTCTGCATATACAGAATGCATCATTCCACAAACCTAAAATTTATATCTGTTTGTCCTCCATAATGTTTCACGAAGGGGAGAGAAAAATACGTGAAATCACATAGCAATAGGATCTTTTGGTCTCTTCTCTCCCTGCCTTGTGACTGCTAATAAAATATTTTCAGTGGAAAATCTGTGAAGAAGGTAAAAGAGCCCAGGTCTATTTAAGAAGCAAGAATTTCGTTATGAAAAAATTCTGGATTCCATACACTGTGTTAAACTTCCTTTTGCCCTTTCCATGTTAATTTGTATTCTATTCTACCCTGTCCTAGATACGAGATCTTTTCCTCAAACTGCTTTCAATAATACAGAACATTGTTCGAGGGAAGATTTTTCTTCTTTCTGTTGAATGTATGATGAAAAAGTTGAATAACCCTCAAGCAAACATATTTTAAGGAAAATCTTATGGGGGTGGGAGGAACAAGCCCTGGGACGACTGCTGAGTCACTTCCTCCTACCATGCAAGGTGCCTTCAGGAACCCAGAAAGCTTGTCAAAGTCAAAACCATGCTTCACTGGTATAGCACATCTATCCGGGATATCATCAGAAGGCTTCCTGACAAATCTTTGGGGGGAAGACAAGATAATTAAGGAACTGACTTTAGAATGTGAGCTGTTAACTTGCACACTGAGCTCAGTGGAGCAGGCAACTTGTAAATGTCACCATCAAACCAGATATTTATTAGTTTGAACTGACACACTCTAACTTCCCAGTAAGTAGTGAGAAAATATTCCCTATCACTTGAGACATTTAAAACTGCAGCAGATTGAACACAGCCTGAAAAAATGTTCTCTTGAGCTGAATGCTCTTATGGAAGCCAGGGGAGTGATGAGATGAACAGTTTTGGTCTTTCCCTTCTGTTTTTGTCCCCCTACTTTCCTGCCACCACCTCCAAGATGCTGTTGGTTGTTTCTACAATCAAAATTATTTCCAGAGTGCTATAGGGTAAGTGGGTAACTCGACCTATACAGTAATGAGTACATGGAGAATTGGATGACCTAGTGGCCAGAGTACAAAATAATGGGAACACTTTTAAAAAAAAATATTAACTTTTTTCCCCTCCTTGCTTACCAGCTGCAGACTGCACTGGGAGAGAAACCAATCACAGACTCATTCCCAAACTGTCCAGATGAAAAAGACCTGTAGGCTACTTTGCTTATTGCCATAACTCTCTGGAATTACTTCCTGCCGTATATTTGAGTACTATATTCAGGCTAATTTGCCATAACTTTCCTCTAGAAACCTATTCCATACCCTGATAAATCTCATCTCTAGCTCTTCCTGCAACTCCCTTCCTGAAAAACTCGGTCCGTATTTTCCTTTGTCCATTTTCATTCTGAATCAGAGATGCTGCCTGAAATATTTAAAGGCTAAGGACCTCAGCAGGCACTGGAGAATGCCGTCCAGGGTTTCCCTGTTATTTTCTTTGCTCTGTGGAGGATCTGGCATTGTAATAAAAATTCCAGACAGGCAAGCAAAAATGATCCATATGACAGGACGATCTCCTACCCTTATCTCCTGGAGATAAGGACCTTTTTACCTACAACTTTGGGAAGTATTATTTAACAAGCATGAAAAGAGAAGCACCTTATAACACTGTTGGTTCTACCATACTGAATTAAAGAAATATCTTTCTTTATAGAATATAGAGAATAGAATTTTAAAATAACCGTCTTAAAGGTATGATCCATTCAGGCACATAGACCTGCTTTTGGGCCAAGAGGATGTTGAAATGGTTCAGGCTCCATTCTGCAACACCGAACCCAACACAGGGTGTTGGCTTATGTCATGTCATTGCACAGTGCACTGTCTTGGTCCAGGGTAGTTTGCATAACGCTGGCGTGGGCGTACACATACAATACACTGTGTTGACCTCAGACGAGACAGTCCCAACTGTAAAGTAGGACATGGCCTGATGATGAACATCATTCTCCAGGTGCTTAGCATTCCTGTAGGGCACTATGTATTACCATATCATCCATTTGTGAATTGGGAATGCTCATATCTGATTCTGTAAATGCTCATTCGCCTGTTCGACCTTGCCCATGGCACCTGACTTAGCCCCCATTGAAACCAATGGAAAGTTTTCTGTCCTTTACAGGGGAACTGAATCAGACTCGACTGGAGGATAAAATTAAATTCAGATCCAAAGCTATTGAGGATAGGAGCATATAAATCCTAGGTTAGAAGATTGGAATTTCATCTTCCATTCAGCATTAATTGTGTGTTGAAATTAAAATATTTTGCTATTCTCATGCAGATTTTTGAGATAGCGGTAGTGTAGTTCATCAGGTAATTTTCAAATACTGTAGCCTTAATAGAGGTACTGAATCCTGACCTTACATCTTTTAGCAGCAATCCTTGTAAGTGTCACTAAAATATAAAGAAAGCACTATTTCCCTGAGCAAGTGGTGATGAAGGTGTGCTGTGTTGGAAAAGCAGCACTCTCTGTGTGTGCGTTATCACTTTTGAGCTCTTTCTTGGTTATCTCTCTTTATTCCACGCAAGCATGGTATTAGTAGCCTGAAGCAATCTCTGTGTGCCCTTTCAATCAGAAAAACATCTTGATTTGTGTACTTATGTAGCACAGGCCAAGCTGAAGTGAGAATTTATTTCCTGAAGAAAACAGATTTAATGTGAAAGGTGATCCTCAAAAGTTTCACAGTTGCAGTTGCCTTGGGTAAGCACCAAGAAATATAGCTGCTTATTCAAGTGGGTCTACGATGCATCTGAGAGCTGCAAAGTCACGGATGGCAGGGAGGGAATGTTCTGTACACAGGTCCCTTTCTTCAAGCCCAGTGTATATATTAGAAGTATTAAAGTAGGATTAATATGATAACCATCAACCCCACACTTTCAGTACCTCACTCCGCATTGCTTCATGGTCCAGAAATCTGCCCAGGTCAGAGCCTTCAGCTCCTGCCCCTCAATAGTTATGTGCTCCCTCCACCTACCTTAGACTTTGCAGTCCTCTGGTTCTGATACCCCCAGACCCTTCTGAACTTCACTGTGTCCATAGGAGGAAAAAAAAAAAAAAAGAAAGAAAAAAACAACATTAACAAAATATTCACCACTCATTTAGAACATAAAAAAAAATTATGGCAACAAAAATGTTTATTGAAAAGTTAAGAGTAATCTTCAGTTTTCCTGGTTATACATTTCTTCTTAATCTTAATTAATATCATTCCTGAACCTTGAAATGAGTGCAAAAATAGACAGAGGACATAGTGAGTAAGTAGCATCGTCATCAGCTTATTGTTTGGAGTGCTGAGAGCTGCCTAAAATGATGCTGTACTGAGTATACTCTCCAACATGAAAGAGAGACCCACAGGAATACAGCTATTACCTCAAGTAATCTTCAGCAAAGAGGATGTGTCTATGAAATAACTTTTGGAGACCCTTGATAATTCGATACCTCAACCTCTGGTCACCAAGCTACTAGATCAGAAAAGAAATGTTCATAAGCCCTTTTGAAATACCATTCTTCCGTAACAGAAGTGCACTAAAATGTATGGCATGTGGCAAACAAAGGATGGATTAGTATGTGACCTAACGATTATATGAACAAAAGAGGGGAAAAAACATCGCACCACCTTTCCGTAAGTTCTATTTATCCATGAAATAACAATTGCATTCATATTTGCATTTCCATTATACAGAATAGCCTACCTTCTGACTTACCAACACAATGGTATTGTTTTATTTATTTAAGCTGGATGGTTTGCTTTTCACAGAATGAGCAGCTAGTAGAAAAATAGGATTCAATAATGCGAACATTTCACAGTAAATAAATTGCATTAATGCAACAATATAAAAGCTGTGCTCAGCAGTTTCTCTAGGACAAGGTCTGTTCTAGAACTACACACACAGCTTTCTAACCACTCACTTGGAGAACTATGAAGGTTATATCTCGTTATGAGAAATAATACAAAAATGCGTTATAGGATTTCCACTTAGGATTTTGTTTACTCACTTCTCCCCATTGAAAAGAGTTACATGTTTAATTGGCTGCTTTCAAGCAGAATATTTCTGTGGCTCTATTTCTTTCTATTTCTGTGTAAAACCTTGCAGTGACTAAGGACTACATAAGGAACAGAAGAGCATAGGCATTAACTGAATTTGAAAGTCACTGCATGCAGAGATCACCCCACCACCTCCCAAAAGGATTCAGAAAGGCTCTATTGGTATTATGCATTTTGACCTGATTGCCTGGCAGGTTCAGCATCCTCTGTGCAGAATTCCATCTCCTCTGTGGCTTAGTGTAGAGGATAAATGGTCTTTGCTCCATTTCTTTGAGCTGTCGGAGAGAAGGGGTCTCCCCTCCTCCTTCTTTGGTCTTCTCTGGTTATAGGATATCCACAGTCTCTCTTAAGAAAACCCTTTTAGTAGTTTGCTGTGGAAGCAATCCGCAAAACCTCTGCTTCTACATCCAAAGCAGATCCTATTCAAAGTACACTAAATCTCTATTCAATAGTCTGTCACCTTTCCTGCTGATGAACCGTTTACAAAGGAGCTACAAACATCTGAAAATAAATGAGGAGACACTCAGTTGGTGTCATGACTGTTGTTCCTTATGTCAAGTGATATGAAGTGACAACTGCTACCGTATGGCTCTGAATTTGTTATAGCAGAGTCAATGGCAGGGCCTTGTGGCAAGTGAGCACTTCCATAATGTGTTCCTTTGACTTCCTATCTTCTCTGTCTCTCATGCAGTGTTTCCAATCCATGGCCCAGTTTGACACCAGCCAGTCATTTCTTGTATTTTGCTGGCAATAAATACCATCTGTGCAAAACCCATGCTATTCAGCAATGATAATGTCCATCAGACAGAGCCAGCGCATTATTTTGCTGGCACTCAAACTTGTTTGGCCTTCGCAAGATAATGGATTTTTTTATATATTGCTTAAAGAATTATTTTCATATTTTGAGTTTCATAGAAACCCTGGATTCTTTCAGTATGAATGGAAAATCATTGTTGAAGGAAAGAACATAGTGAGGTCATGTCTTAGTTTGAAGGGTAACAAAAACAAAATGAAAATAAAAACACTTGCCTGTTTTTAATGCTCCCAGTTGTCCTCTTTCTCCTTGAGTCCTTTGTAACAACTGCAATCTTTTTATTTCTGATCCAGTATCAAGGAAAAAGAAAAGCCTCTTGAAAATGTAGTGCTTGAATATGGATAAGCATGTATTTTTTTTTCAGAAATTACTTAACTATTTGCATGTTCATAAAAGTACCTCAAACACTGAAGTTAGAAAAAAAATGATTGTGTTTTTAACTCTTCGTATTATTCATTATTGCAATAGGGTAGTTTAGGATGGTGAAACCAAATGGCCCAAGTGCTCCAGGTCTGTTGGCATATTCCTGGTTTGACATTTCTGGCATCTGTAGCTGCGGAGTGTGTGAGCAGTAAATAGTGGGCATCAGATCTGGGAGTCTTGGAAGAAGTTCCTCCATTGCGAGACTGGTCACGTTCTGCTCATGTCGCTGTGAGGACTTCACGTGCCTGTCCTCAACAACGTTTTGTCTCCAATATTGCAACCTGTGTCTCTGTCAGGAATAAAATTACAGAAGAAGGCAAAATGAGTTTGCAGACCTTTACGGCCTTTGATGAGGTGAGAAGTACCACACAAATGGGTTTACAGTTATGTTTTTGTCCTGTTTGTCACTATCCTGCTTTCTGTGATATAGCTATAATGGACATGCTCTGTCCCAAAAGAAAAGGTGTTCTAGAATCAACTTGACAGGTTTATTCTGTTTCATATGTTCCCCAGTTTCTTGTCTAAACTCATTATGTACTTATATACATAAAATGTTACCTATACTTATGTATAGGTGCGACTATATTTTATAATGAAGCATTCATGCTGACCTCATTTTTTATAGATAATGCTCATCATGATCGAATCATGATAATTAACATTGAAGTCAAGTCACTTCTGTCTTTTTTGAGAGTATGTTTCTGCATGCTTTATATAAGCATCTGGAGCATTGGAGCCATAACAAAAGTCAGTATCAGAAAGTGATGGAAAGCACTTTTATATTTTGTCTCTCACTAAAAAAAGCACACATACACGCTACACACCCCCATCTCTACAGTGCATGCACACTGACAGGCTCCCATTGTTCTTTCTTTAGAGATGCGCTTGGCATGGAGCACATCCAGGGTGAAAGAAAGAAATAAATAGAATGAAAAATACTGTTGCTATATTTGTATTTATCATTAGCAAGACAACTAGATCCCGCATTCTCTGCTGATTACAATTAATATGAAAGGGTAGAAATTATAACAAACAAAAAATTTCTCGCACATTATGCATGAGCATCGAGCTGATTTTATTCTAATGTTCCATGACATCCACACAATAGTCAGAAAGCTTGAAACAATTAAGCATAATAAAGTTCTAAATATGTAATTTTTCTTTTTAAGCCACTGTTACATTATAACCTTAAAAATGGTGGAATTTCATCGATGTCACTGTTGTTCGTGAAGAAAATTTACATATCTAGTTTTAATTATACATGATTTTTAAGTCTATTTTTATGCATATTCATCACCTCTTCTGCGAGGGAGAAATGCCGTTTCCTCACGGTATTGTCTTTAAGCACCATTTAAGTCAAAGCAGAATGAGTAGACCCTTCAGCTGTGTAAGGGATTTCATCTAAGACCAGCAGTCCCTGGGCTGGCCTGGCTCTCCTTCCATTAAAGCTACTGGAATTGTGATAAGTATCCCCAGGTGGGGATCTGGCCTCCAGTTTTTGAGCAAGAAGTAGCTACAACACAGCAAAAGTTGGAAAGCATTCACTTTGAAAATTTCAGACCTTCTGGAACAAACACTTTTTTTTCCCTGTCACTGTACCTTCCTGCCTGATGACTCTTCTGCTGACAGTAAACTAAATATTGAACACCCCTTCAAGGGATTTGTCTTTTTACTTCTGAGCTTTTCAAAGAAACTGATAAAATGTCTAATTATTTGAATAATCAAGGCAATGAATATTTGATCACTAACATCAAAGATGCAGACATAATTCAAGAGTTGAGGTATGTGCTTAATATTGCATTACTCATAACACGAAGAAAATTATAATTTCCTTGAAAATGTGTTTGTTAAAGGTATTTTTCCTCTCCCTTTTGGAACACTGGAATGGAGAAATATTGGGAATTAATTTGGATATACTTATTTAATGATCCAAAACTTGTCATTGTGGCATTTGACAAGCTGTTGGATAAAACAAATCAGTGGTTGATTAAGGAAAATAACCTCAAATTTGGACACATCTCCACAGTGCCAGTAATGGTCTGAAGTCAGACTAGACATGGCAATTAGTATTAGTTGCTGCACAAGCATGGAGACTGGATTATCCATTCAGTGTCAATCAAGTCTTTTTTTTTTCTGTTTTTGAGTAAGAGGCACTGACAAGCGAGTATGGGACGTTACCATTGCCACTACCTGGGAGTTTCTGCTTGCTTTTCTCTTCCCAATGTCTAGAAGATATGCCAATTTAGTCCTAATCCCCCTTTCCCATTTCATCCCTGAAGGCTCAGCGTCACAGCTAGCACTGATCATTAATAAATACACTTCGACTTTGACATGACCTAATGCTCAAGCTGGAGCTAGCCAGAAAACAAAACAACCATTTATTTTTTAATATTTCAAACACACCTTAAGCAGTTCGGGGACCTTCCATCATGAGCAGTTGCTACCTAGAGAACACTGTCAACTTTATAAAGCCCTGTGCATTTACCTGCCCTGACAGGTTGTTCATACCAAGATGCTGTGTTATTTTGGTTGCAGATAATTAAAATTATTAACTACTGTCTATCAAGATATAGAGAATTGCAAAGGCAGAAAGGTCACCTAATTGAGCCTGAACTGATCTAGGAATGTGGGTTTGGCCCCTTTGTTCCCTTCCCCTCTGCAGTCCCTGGAATAAATCTTCATTACAAAAGACCAAAGCAGGCTCGCTCACTCAGGCAGAATAGTACATAGAGTGCAGCGCCGCCCAGAGAGAGCCAAGCAACATACTGTGAGGTCAAAATCCAGTTCACAATCCCCCTTTATATCCATTTAATCAGTTTCTCATTCATTTTACTGTGTGCATTCCTACCGATTATATCTCTAGTCGTGCATCTCCCACTCACTTTTAATCTCCTTTGTTAATTAGTTTATGAATACACTGAGCATGACTCCAAGCTCCATTTATTAGCAAAAATATTATGTATTTTTAGCATTATATTTGAACCTTTTCTGGTCTGAATATCCTCACTGTGCAGTATCTATCTCAGGTGTTTGAGTGATTGTCAGTGCTCTTTAGTGGGCTGCAGACATCCAGCTCATTAATCCAAGTAACTGCCTACCAAGTACCCCATCGCTTCTGGTGCACAGCAATAATATTTGGGCTTTCTACTTCCTTAAAGCAATATAGCAATATTTCAACCTATATACTAATCCAGATCCACAGGCAGGAAATACATCTAGTCAGCTGCATTTACACAAAGATATTTATAGGGTATGTTATCACAATACTCCACTATTTAGTAGAGTTGGTTGTAAAATAAGAAAAAGATAAAAAATGTGTAGTATTTTAAGTTCTGACTCTAGAAGCGTTTTTTAATGGTTACATATTATCTAAACCTCCCATTTGGCTCTCCTGTCTGCTGGCTAACCTGATTTCTTTAGAATTTTTTTTAATAAGAGAGTGAAGATTTTTTTTAGTGTAAAAAACCCCAACAAATTTTTTATTTAAAAGAAGTGACTTGTGTTCCCTTTGTTCAAATAAATTTTACCTGAAATGGAAATTCATACCCTCCCTGAAAAGATAAATTTTCCCAAGGCTTCTACAAATGTAGAGCTAGACAAAGAAAGCGAGCTAATAACCGCATTGCTCTTAGGGACATTAGTACAGCAGCATGTGGCAGTGTCGTTTGGCCACCACATCCACTCACTAACCTTACCCAAAACTGAATGAGAAAGAAGGAAAAAGGCCACCTGTGTTATGTTGACCTCGTCGTCAATTAAAAGAATGAAATATTGCAGGGTTTTCATCTCTGTTATTATATCTATAGTGAATAAATGATCCAAGTGGAAGGATAAAGATATTAAAGGAGGATTATTTACCCAAAGAACTGTCGCATTTCTTGATGGTAGAATTCTTCACTGGGAAAAAAAAAACAACAAAAACAAACCTACATTTGAGGAACAATAGCTCAAATTGCAGATATTCATTAGCAGAGACAAAACTTGCTTTAAAAAAGGCAACACAACTACTATTATAATTTCTACTGTTAAGAAATAATTGCAAATTGTACTTGTGCCTGGACCTCCACTTGGAGATCAAAGACCAACTGTAATAAGAAATTATCTCTTCAAAAGACGACACCCCATTCTAAGGAATGCTGAAAATAGAAATGGGCAGTCCAGACAAAAAGCGTGCAGACACTCAACTATTGTAGGGGAGCAAGAGCAATGCTGTAGCTTCTTACACCGTGCTGCTGCAGCTGCTCTCTTTCATCTTACCATACATTAAAAGTAGGGTTTTTTTTCCTGTCTGTGCCAGCACTGCCACAACAGGAGCTCAGTGGGAGTCCTTACGGTGTGATCCAGCAGCTGCCTTTGGACACCACAGTGCCAGATGTCCACTGATGGCAGGAGGTGGTGGTGAGAGGGGTAACAAACTACAGCATCAAAAAACCCCACAAAAACCCTAACCATAGAATTCAAAGAACTAACATGAGAGAAAAAAAAGAAATTCAAGACCATATAGATATAGTTCGGCTAAAACACGAAGCAGGGAAAACAGCCAATAGATATTTTAAGGATGTGTTTGCATGGGAAATACTTAGAACTGAAATACACAGAAAAGAGCGATGAAGCAGTGTGTAAATAGGAGAGATGAAATCAAGTGAAAATTAAAAAAAAAAATGATTTGACAGCAAGTGCTGTGTGGTTGCTGTGTTATGGTTTCCCAAGGGAAACAGTCAAACCTGTTTCACTGGAAACAGTAAAACACAAAACAAGCTGGACAAAAGCACAAGAAAATGTACTGCAGAGGAAGAGGTGGTGCATGAGAGCATTTCCATCCCTGAATTACCCGTTTTCTGGCTGGTGTTTCACTGTGATCCTTTTTTTCCCCTCTGGAATCACTAGCCTCCCACCACACAGCAATCCCAAGCATCGGCGCACACCTCCAAAGATGTGCTTGGGAGACTGATGCCACCGTAACCTACCGGTCTGTGTCATTCAGGTCTGACATTTGTGTCCAGAGTCCTGCCTCTAGAAAGGGCCAGCAAATGGGGTCACATCCTCCTATCACAAAAGAAATAGCCAGAAATTAACTGCTCTATGAAAAGACATAAAAACATCATCCAATCTTGAAAGTGTGTGATAATTTCCCTAGTCTATTTTTATAAATGAATGGAAAGATCTTCTTTAACATTTTACATAGATTATTAGAGAACACTTAATTCATGCTGCTAAGTACTGCCTTAAAATATCTCTACTGGAGTCGTCAAAATGACAAACACCTGTATTAGCACTCACACCAAGAACAGGTTTCTACCACAGACCATAATAACAAAATGATAATTTGTGAGGTTCTGAAAAAAGACGGGACTAGTAAAAAACATCACGTAATTGACTTTTTAATATCCCAAGATCACTGCCGCTTAATAAGGCCGAGACTTTGAGAATGAAATTAAAGCATAAATCCCTGGAAGAGACTTTCACGAGCCTAACATGCAATTATTAGGTTAAAAAAAAAATCAGCTTTCAGGTTCTAAATGTCTCTCTGTCAATAGAAATGCAAGGAGAGAATGTAAGCACACACTATCAGAAACAAGAGCAGCTCAGCACTGGAGATGTCTAGGAAATCAAAAACTCTGATAATGTTCAAGGTCCAAAATTGCTCCATCCAGCATTGCAGTTTTACAAAAAGGCCTCAAATCAGAAAGTTGCTGGTACAACCGAATTTTGCTCCGTGATAGTAGGGAAGGAGCAAAACTTATTTTTAAGGTGCTCTCCAAAATCCTGGGCAGCTCAGACAAACTTTGAAAGAACTTTCCAGCGATTTCACAGCTCTGCAGAACTGAGACATCTCAGCTGGCTCCAGAAGAGTGGCCAAAAAGTCTGTCATGCTCCTGCTTTTGGGTTCTCGATGCAAGGGAAACAGCACCATGCAAAAAAAAAAAAAAAAAAAAATCAGTGATGTAAAAATCCTAAAACCTAAAAAGAATTGGTGAGCGATCCCGCCCGGCCCCCACGCAGCCACACACAGGAGGTCAGGTTTCAGAAGGAGAGAGCTCTGCCAGCCACCCTCTGCAGAGGTGACCTGCAGGCAGGGCTGCCCACAGGCTTTGGGAAACTCCTCCCTGAGGTCCCTCAAGGAAGAAGCTGCCTCGGAGCCAGAAGTGCCTCAAAGGCTTTCGCAGGGCTAACAGATTCTCCCCTTTGTAGAAGGCAGTCTAGATGCTTAATGAATCATGGCTCAGAGCTGTGTTTCCAGGTGCAGGGATGTTTTTCATGAAATATTTCAATGTCTGGGAAATAGTAGGGTGGGTTTTTTCAACAGAAGACTATCTTGTCTGATGAGGTCTGACCAGCCTTTTTGCTGTCTATAAGAGTGAGCTTAACACTGGTGATTTTTTTTTTTTTTAGAAGTTAACTTTAAAAAAAAAGATTAAATTAAGCTTCTAAAATAACAAATTGTATAGCTAAAATAACAAAAATAACAAATAAATAAAAAATATAACAAAAAAAACCCCAAAACCCCAAATTGTCTAGCTAAGAACAACATGATGAGTTGTGTAAAAACGTGAGAAAGTTTCTGACAGCAAGTGCCCTAGAAGTCTACGTACCATGGCAGGGAAAGCGGCTCTCACCACAGCCACTGTGGCTCCAGCATGGCAAGACAGATCTCCTGCGGCTTTACCAGTTCATGTGCATAGCAAAACCTGGGCAGGAGACACACAGTTGTTTGATGCCTCCGTGTTGTGTTTGGCCTGGACTGCCAGTCTAATTCAGAGTAACCTGGCTGTTACTGTACTGACTGGTAGGTCCAGAGGTGCGAATTGCAGCAAAAGCTACTCAGTCTGGAGGATAAAAAGCTATTTCTAGGCCAAACCTCTCTTCCTGTGGTGAGCCATGAACACCTGCTCAGCAAGTGAACTCCTGCCGAGTTCACTGATGTCTCCAGGCTTTGGATCACATTTATGCAGCTGATAAGCAGAAATTTGATCTCTGGATACTTGTCTGTTCAAACTACACAGATACTGCAAGGTGAGATGCCATAGTTTCAATTACTTTGCTTAAATTGCACACGTGTAAGAGAGGGAGCAAATAAAATAGATAGAACTGCTGTTCTACAGAAGACACCCCGAGAACCGGGAAGCTACAGAAAGACCGAAGGTGACAGGGGCTCCCTGGAGGGCTTTGCAGGAGTTAGGGAGAAGGGGACTTTTTTTCCCCCAGCACATCTGAAAGTGATAATCTGAGGCAACAAAGGAATAGCGTTTGTTTAATAAAAGGTGATTTTATTCTTAATGCATCTGAGAAAGGAATTGGAAAGCTATTTAAAGCACACTGGAACATTATACAAATAATACTTCCTTGGACAACAAAGGGAAGGTAAGGCATGTCTAACGTGAGAGAGGAAATTGCTAGAGAAGCGCAGATAATACTGTGGTCTTTTGTTGACTTTTTTAATAGTGACTACAATTGTAGAACAGGTCTGCGCGTTATGAATAGATGCTATGAATAAAATTCAGGTACCCTGCTAGTCAATTTTTCTTACCAATAAATACACACCCCAGAAAACATTCATCTGTGTGGCAAGTAGTATTTAGTCCATGTACTTTGTGCAGCTGATGGAAGTACAATAGGGATTCATTACAGGTACACTCATGCAGTGCAGCGTTTGGTATCCCTGACTGTTGTTAGGCACCTAACCTCAGCAGCCCAACAGCCGGTCGGCCAGAGGAAGGGTGAAGCAGAGCCCAGCGGGAGATGAGGTGTGCTGGCGCAGAGGGCGCAGGAATCTGTGATCTGAAGCCCACAGCTGGACAGCCGCCTGTGCCACGGAGCTCGCTCTCAGCTTGGAAAAGCAGATGTGGAGCAGAATCTCACAGCTTTTGGTCTTTCCGTAATGAAACAGGGGAAGCAGATCCTGTTTAACATCAGAAACAATACTTAGGGACTTCTAGTGACGTATTTACCTAATATTTACATGTTAATGCCACATGAGACTGGCTTCACATGGCCTGAGCAACCTTTGGTTCAGTTGATAGTCTGAGTAATGTTTCTGCTTAGTTGTTATTGTGCTCAAAGGCCTTCGTTCTTGCAAGAAACAAGTGGGCAGCTTCACGTTGTACCATTCCCAAACGGAAGGGGAAACAGGCCGATCTTTCTTCACATGACTTGACTGTGAATTTATTTCGTTGTGTTGGATTCAACCTAAGTAACTATCTTTACGTCCTGTCCAGCTGAGTTACTGCTTAATCTGAGCTGAAATCTAAGAAACCAGAGGTGTGAGATGAGGATTTAAAAAACATTATTTCAGATAAGGAGTCTGACTGAAACTAACCCCCTGCCTTGGTTTAGCAGAGTCACGTCTGGAGAACTGCCCTTCTTATCTAAGCCTTACCAGGAGGCAAAACAGAGCAGTTGCTGAATATTGCTCCTTGGAAAACCACACAAGTATTTCAAATAGAATTTCTAATAGTTGATACCTTAAGGTAATGAAAAGACTTTTGAAGAGCTTTTTTTTTCTTTTCGTTTTATATTTTTCTTTTCCTAAGGTCCTTCCTTTTCTATGATAGTTTGTTAAAAATATACAGAGAGGTCCTCAGAATAAATCTGCATAGCTTAGCTGACTTCAGTGGGTTCCTGACAATTGAAGTGAGTTGAATTTTTGGCCTTGTAATGTAGAGCATGAGAAGAGCCATGTCAGGTCTGGTCTAAGCCATTAGCCACTCTCTAGTAGTGACCGGTAGGGTATACCTAGGGAAAAAAATAAGACTAAGACTTTGTGACTGAGGCAGTGATTATATCTTCTAAAGTCCTCGATGGAAGTTTTTTCTTCCATCAGTTTGGCTGCTGGCTTTTTTACCTCAAATATATTTCTGGCTCACAGCCATGGATTCAACTAGATGTTTAACTAACTAGTTTAACTAAACTAACAGTTTAACTAGATGTTGGAAAATTATCTCCTGATTGTTTTGAACCTGTTACCTAATCAGTCTATTTGTTGTCCCCTCGTTCTATTTTGAGAAACAATGAACAATTTTCTCTATTAACGTCTTCATTTATGATTGCACAGACCTGTGTTGCATCAACCTCTTTTCCAGGTCTAGGCTTGCTTGGTTTTTTTCTTGACAAAGCAGCTATTCAGTATATTTGCTCATCCTTCTCCCTGACTTGAGTTCTTTTATTTCCTCTTTCAAGATGAGAACAGATCTAAATAAATACTACCCAGAGACTCCTTACTTTCTTTGAAGACTGCAGTGATATTTTTAATGGTGCTGTGTAAAAATGACATACGTGAAATACAAAGAAATTTGTTGGAGACTTCCAGCACTGAAGATTAAGTAAATATGATTTTACTCTGTATGCTAAATCTGCTGATGAAGAAGCTAAATTCTCATCAGCGGCAGTTACGATAACTAGCTTGCCTGCTTTTCTCATGCTGGGGATAATTCTGCCTTGGAGATGTTACTCGTTGGTATCTTTTTTCCATGACAGATGTTTAAGCTGATACTTCCTTACATGACAAGAGTGAAAATAGACCTAATGTGAGTTACATTTGATGGAAACCCCCTAACATCAGTAGAACTGGTACAGACCCCAAGTCCTTTATCTTACCTCTCAGACAGTAGTTTGGCAGCCCTATGTATGATAATGTAAGAATAATTGCGTATTACATTTCTGCTGTAACATACAAGCATTGTGTAATTCAGCATTAATGTCTGACAACCCAGCTGTCATCTTTCCAAAAATACTTGCTGTCTAACTACTATAGCTGCTACTGCTTCTACTTCAAACCAAAGGAAGAGATTCTGCTCCGGGGCATTTTGACAGGGTGTTACCTTTTGAAAAGACAGATGTTTGTGCTGGAACTGTCTGATGGTTTTAAGGCACATGTTTCAATAAATAAGTGCTAAATTACTTGCCAGGTCCTGAGTTAAAGTTCAGGCTAGGATGTCTTCTAGAGAAATATGTCAGTGACACACAAAACTAAGAGCAGCATGTTCACAAAAAAAAGTTTCAAATCACCTTTTAAACAACATGGAAAGCCAAGAAACTCTGGCTTTAAAGCTTATGTATTTGAAAGGACACTGAGAATGTATGAAATAGATGGAGTTGCCATTCTCTGCCCTTCTCCGTTTCATTTCCCAAGAGAAATACTTCAGGGGGAGGGCAAATAATTCCTCACCTTATAAGGGATTTTATTATTTGAAGTAGTATGATAGTCCTTATTGACCCAACTTTGATTTGTAAGCTGATGATGAAATTAATTTGGCCTTTGGCATAACCACAATTAACTTCTCCGGAAGGGAGGTGATACGATGTCTTGAAGTAAAAAACATCTCTTTGCAAGGAGCAGCACAGGGCCTTACGTGTTGTTTAAGGCTTCAATAGACTCATGTCAGACTGAAGTGGTTCATCTGCCTCCGGCTGGTCCTCTGCAAAGGGTGGAATTTCACCTTGGAGGATAAATTATGGAAATTCTTCGCATCAGAATGACTGACTATTATCTGATGTGGAAGTTTAATTCCTCATTCAGATTCCAGATAATGGACCAAACAAAGAACTGGAGGATGACACTGATTGAACAGTGTTTAATATTCTTTGTTTAGAAAGCCTGGTTAACCTGTCACTGCCAAATGAATATAAGTGTTGTGTCTGTGTGTACTTTAGACTCTGTCTTGTATTAATAAATGGAAGTAGGATAAACTACTTGAGCTTTAAAACTACTTGAGCTTTAAAACTACTTACAAGGCAATACATTAAATACTCCCTTCCCTCTTTTAATCTGATAATTACTTATTGAGTGAAAGGGTGGGGAGGAAGAAAGAGAAAAGAAAAGCAAAATAGGGATCCCAATTCTTTTAATATTCTGAAAGTCAGTCTTCTGCCATTAAATTACCAGAACACCAATATGAGGACTCTAATTCTAGGAAACTTGCTCAGAAGGATCACTTAGAGTCATTCTGGGATTATAGATAAGCAAACATAGGACAAATAATTCAGAAAATTAAGATGAGAAATGGGGAGGCAGTTGAATAAAAGAAGTACAATGACATTTATATGTATATATATGTATGCATATACATACAAAAACCTTATGAAACTTCAAATTTGCAAGCTGTTCTGCGTAAAGATTTTATATCTATATAATCTAGTTCTTGGGACAAAAAAAAAACCCCACACTTTAAGCGGAACAGCTTTGCAAGTTAGAACCTAACAGTATTTCTCCTTATACCTGTTCTGTTAACCACATGCTTAATTTTAAGTTTGGACAATATGAAAATAAAATGAATGAAAGAAGCTCAGTTGTCTGATGCTGGAGTTGTGATACAGTCTGATCCTGTCTGCCTTGTTAGGAGCTGGAAAGGGTCATGGGCATTGGCAGCTGCTCATTTATTCCAGATACTGGAAGAAAATTTTGTTGGAACAATTTTGATTTTCTTTGCCAAAATAAGACTTTTCCATATGAAAATTACATTTGTCCTTCCCCTTGTCTTCTTTGAATTATGCTTCTCCCACTGTACCACCTGCCCCAGCTGGAAAGCCTGAAGCAAAGACTCCTTCCTTACCTCCTCACTTGGACGCTCCTGCAAATGCCACCTTCTACACACATGCCAAGGGCTACACACTTCTTACATGCTGCTTTGGTTTTTTTCATAATTGTTTGTGGCACATATTTGCAAGTGAGCAAGGCATCAGCAGCAGATAGTCAGCAGGGCAGTAGAGTAGCTATCGGTAGATCAAGTTTTTCTTCCTCCTTTTCCTCTGACCAGCTATTCAAAGCAGTGTGAAAAGCTGCAAGTATTCCCTGGGGAGGAAAAAAAAAAAAAAAAGGGAAGAAAAAATTGAAACATTTCAACATTAAATCACTTTGACTTCTTTGTTTGTTAAAAAAAAAAAATCACTTAAAAATGACCTGTATTTTTTTTTTCAGAGCTCATACTGGTTTAAAGTAGAGGAAAAAAAAATTAAATAAAATATATTAATTTCATTGGATTAGATGGGCACCTTTGAAGCAATTCTTACTAGTTTCCCCACTTACTGAGCATGGGCTTGCTTGCAAAATTCTCCGTAAACGTGTGGAGCAGATTCCTTTTGTACGAGCCTGAACCAGAGGATGCGCGCTGAGATCACACAACACACCCCGCTCACGAAGGGGTCTACATGATCAGACCAGAACTAAGGCAGAGTAAGCCCCAAACATGCAGGGGACAGACCTCGGCACCAACGGCTTTGCTCTGTAGATTCACTCTTATTGCAATACAATCCCTGGCAATGGAGACGAGCCAGGTCTCGCCTGTGCTGTCCCATGGGCAGGCATTACCTCCAGCTACGTGTTTGCAGAGGCCAGGCACCTCGGTGGAAGCCGTGGAGGCACAGCTGCTGTACAGACACAAATATTAAAGAGCTGATGCATTTATTTGTCTTTGAAATTTGAATGATAGCGACGTTTTGAGAGAAAAATAGCTTTTGAATTTCTTTAGGGCAATCTGGTAACGTAGCTGTATGTCAAAGGATTTGCTAACAGCTGGAGATATTTGAAAATGCACCCTCTTACTTTTGTTAAGAAAGAGTTGGCCTGTAGCCCCTGCAGTATTGCAGAGATTTGAGATAATCTTGGAGAAGAAATGTGCTTGCTTTGCACATATGTTCTAATTTCAGAATAAACTGCAGCAGGTGATGTGCTCTCCAGCTCCACTCCTCCCTTATTGTCTGAGGATCTGGCTTTCTTAGTGGGTATCTCATGGTACACTGGAGAAGGGTGTGTATCCTAGGGATGACAAGTACCAGGTTGCTTGTCCCAAGCAATAGCTATATGCAGAGTATGCATATGCAGGGTCACTGTAAAAAATGACAAGCTCAAGAAGAATCAAGCACACTGCATATGCAATTCAGACTCCTTCGCTCGCCCTCCATTGCAGTGCAGAGGATACACAGACTTCCACTGCTCGTGAGGGAATTGCAGCTGAGCCAGGCACTCTCGGAGGCAGCCTCCGCAACCTCTCTGCAGGCGGCTTGCTGTGCGGGCTGTGCGTGTGTGCTGCTTTCCATCGCCTCCTCCAGGGAGCCTTACAGCATCTTCGGAGAGCATGAGTGACAGTGCCCTGACAGTAATTATTAATTATTTTCCAACTTTGACAATTAATAACGAATAAGTCCTATCTAATCAAATGGGATTTCAAGTCCATGGTCTAAACTCAATTTACTGTACTTTCATAACAGCAATTCTTTCCTTTTCCTTTCCCTGAAGGCACCCTCTTCCTTGAATTCTGGGATGTGAAGATTAAGCTGACAGATGGTATCAGCAGAAGACTGATTATGAGTTTTAAAAACCTTGATATTTTGGCTTAGTACACCATTTTTCATGCAAATACTGACATGGATATTAGCATCCAGTTCACAAAGTATAAAACTATGCCATTCTGTCACAGTTTACATTACAATCACTTAATGTTTCATTAAAAATACTATGAAAGACTGCTCTGAAAGGGATAAAAATCAATGGTGTATACGTCATTTCTGCTGCTTTCCTGTTCTGGTACTATATTGTAGTGAAAAGGGGCTATATATCTCTTTAAATTACTCTGTTAAACTAAGTGAGTTGCTGCTCACATTTTTGGGTCCTATCCTTACCAAAAGGATCAATTTACATCATGACACACTACCTGGTGTTAAGGTAGTGTAAGTAAGGCAGTTAAGTGTTAACTCTTCTGGAATTTCCCTCTATGGGTCTTCATAGAGTACCTCCACATGGTTAAGGTTGAAAGCTTGTGATGAACCTGGACTGATTTATTTCTATATGTCTAAATGTATACCACATGTTAGTTGGACAAGGACTGTGAGTGATATGTGCTAGCCAGTGATTTAAACACCAAAACCAACTGATAATCTACATGACAATGTTTTCAGATGTCCTCTCTTAATTCCGATACATCAGAGTAAGAAAATAAGGAAATAAAGTCCAGAGAAGCCTGAGGAACAGTCATGGGTAGGTAGAAAGAAAACCAAAGCCCATCAGGTATTTACCTGTGGTCGTGGTGGTGGCTGTTGATGACATTTCTTGGTGGCACGCTTTTCTTCACTTTTGTGAGATGTTTGTGCTACCTGTGGAGGGGGAAACAACTTTTAAGTTAAAGAATTAGTGCTTAAAAACTTAAAGTCTAATTTTTTGGCCAAAGAAAAGAGACCACTGTCACTCCATGCTACCCTTCCTCTGCGAAAAGATTTCCCTGTCTTTTGTAGTATAGAGGCTCTTGCGATGCACAGCATTGGCTAAAGAAAAGGAGAGATGGTGAAATATCCCGGGAACTGCAACCTAGGCAGGGGATCCATAGGCAAGAACAATCATTAATCACATTAATCACGCTAACAAAGAAACAGAGATGACACTATTTCTAAATTATTTTTGTTGTCAACATTTTCAGAAAAGGCAAGATTAGCAAATATCAAGGTTTGGGTTTTGGTTTGTCTTGGTTTTTTTCCCCCTGGGAAAACAAACAAACAAATAAAAAAAAATCTCAGCACTTGCATTGAAAATTACACTCTCTGGTACAGAAGTAATGCTCTGACTTATTTCAGTATCACTACATTCACATCACTTTTTAAAATTAGGGAATAAATGGAAGGAAATTTCCCAGTCTCACACTGATGTGAAGTCAAATATGAAATAACCTATGTTTATTGTAACAACTTCAAAATCTTCCATTTGATTTGAGTATTTCTCCCTCTAAAGAGCATTAGCTAGTTAGCTTAAAATTAAAACCAAATTCATGCTTTGTAATGTCTTTAAAAAGTTTTCTAATGGAATGTCTTGATAATTTTCAAATATTTTCCAAAGTGTTTTTGAGTCAAAAACCTTCAAGACAGTATTTTTCATAAATGTCAGGTTTTTAATATGCTAGATTTTGTTATTTGAACCAAGAAAGGTGTAATGCAAAAGGTCTTGACCAACTATACCTATCTTAATTTACCTCTTTCTCATAGACAGGCAAAAGGCACAATCTCCTCCTTCTCATCACATAATCTCCTCCTCCTCATCACATTTATTGTCAGTGAACAAAACATAAGAAGGAAAATTATTCAAATCTCATGAAATGCTGTTTTCATGAGGAACTTTTAAAAGTTTGGACACGCAGCCGCATTATTCAGCAAATCAGTTAAGTGTTACACAATGGATAAGCCAGGGCAAGCTAGTACGTGCTGTTAAACACAGACAATAAAATAATGCAACTTAATCGTCTCATCACAGACTGCGCTAACTCACATTAGCTTACATGTTCCTCAACCTGAGAGCAAGCACTTGGACAAGCATCAGGGGCTGACTCACCAAACTGTAAGCTGATCAGCTCAACAAGCTTGCAATTTCTAGGCTAAGAAATCTGTGACACCTCTCCTTCTTGCTGTCATTTTTTTTTCGTTTCTATGAAAAGTGGACATCGATCCCAATTCCCTGCCTCCTGCAGCTTCTGACATACTGCAAAGCAACTGTTGGATATAGGAAGGATGACTAACCTGTACGGATCAGTCTGTAAAAATGGTGGTGGATATTACGGGTGGTGAAAAAGAAACAGCATTGCCATCCAAACCATGTTGCACCATAAATAGCAATGGCTGGGTTGCAAGTATTGCTTGCAGGTTGTCTTCTTTATTCAGAGGTATCAAAATGTCCAGTGGGCAATTCATCACCTCTCTAATCCTATTAGCAGTAATGGAAAAAAGCCAAGCCATTTTCCACAAATCTTCATTAGCTCTCTTTAAATTCATATAGCATCCAAGATTAGAGTGCAACCTTAGTCAAGAACAGCGACTGGCTGTTAGTCAACCAAAAAATCCAGCCCTGTGTTAGAGAGGCATTGCCAATTCTAGTCCTAACGCACAAGGACACCAGAATATCAGAGTTAAGTTTTTTATTTGGAGATGTTGAAGCTTATTTGTTTTATTTTAGTTACACATGAGTTGGTAACAAGATTGTACTTGGAGTCCATGATATGAAGGCAAGCTTCACAGTAACTGCTAATAGCCATTACCTTTGTCTCTGATATCAAAAGCTACTTGTGAATGCTTTAAGATTTGAAACACTGATATAATAACCAGTAGCCTGGCTGACTTTGCAAACTCCTCTTGTAAAATTTGCAGAGACTGCTGTACATATTTATGGTTGGTATAGAGGGTAGGAAAAAGTATAATTTCGTGCAATGGCTAGAAGCTAATGCAAGACAAATTCAAATTCAAAGGGGTATATTACAGATAGGCAGCCGGCAGGACAATTTACCTAGGGAAGCAACGTACACTTACACACCTAAAATCCCTATAGGGGTTACTCCTTTCATTCGAAGAGCAAATATTTTAAATCTTTTCTTCCAAAAAGTCAAAATACTGTCATCTCAAAAAGAATGAAAAATCAGAACGTTTTTTCTCACATGAAATATTTTGACATCTTTTTGCAACATTACTTCAGGCTTTACACTGGGTCCCATGATGTGCCGTGCTCACATCATTCCAGGAGGAGCCACGTGGGAACATAGTGTGGACAATGTAAAATAAAGCAGCTGCCTACTGTGTAGAAAATAAAGAATTTGGGGATTCATGCTACAACGTTTAGGGCCTCCTGTGGTTTTTATTTGTCAAATATAAGTCAGCAGTCTTACAATATCATTTAGTCCTAAGTGACCTGTTCTTTTCTGGAGGGATTCAGCTGTATGGCATACAGATGGGGGCTATTCGTCGGTTTGGAGATAAGGATGTAAGTGAATACTCTGCTGGATCAGCCCAGCTGAGAGGGAGAGGTGAGCAATGAATGAAACCTTCTCCTGTCTGTTCACGGATGTGCCTGCCATTTATCTCACACTGCATTCTGGCAAACAAAACTCAAGGGAGTATACATTGGAGCATAATCAGGTTAATGATCTGCAGAGATTCTTATGTTAATGCTATCTTTTTATACTAAAAGTATGCTTTTAGCTAAATGCATTTTCAGTTCCCTTCCTGGGCACACAAATGAATAAAAAGGTTATAATGGCACTTTCATTATTTTAGGAACATATTTACACCTTAATGAAAGGGCTCTTGGGAGGCACAAAAGACAGAGATGCAAGTGCCTAAACCAATAGAAAAATGTTTTGTGGATTGTGTAAGAGATGGAAACATAAACCGCTCACCACGTTATCATCTTCACCTTAAAGAAAAAAACCCCAAATGGTAATGGGATTTATAAAACAGCAGTCAAACTTCATTCTGTCGTTGTACCATACAGTCTATTTCTGTAAGTTATAAGGAAGAAACCTGCAGTAGTTTCTTGTACAACCAGGAACCGAGGAATTTGTTTCTGTCTGTGAAATCACACTGTTTTCTTTTGTGACAAATATCATCTCCTAAAACAACGACTGACTAGTTTTCAGATACATACAGCCATCAAAAACCTTGAGACACCAATGTATTTAAAAATTTGGGGCTCTCTGATCTTAACCATTTTAAAGGCATGCATTTTTAAGGAAAATTTCAATCAGGTTTATCTGCTGTGGCACATTCAATTTACTTATGAGTTTATGGAGTGGCCAAGTTCTGGTCTTGCATTCTTCTGGACAGTTCTCAGGTCAGTAACCAGCAAGATGCAACATCTGAAGTCTAACAGAGGAATACAGTACGATTTTTCCCTTCATATGGCCCTTCTTAGTTTGGCATTTGGTAACAGAAAAAAAAAAAACACATACAAAAAAGGAAAACTGGGGATGAAATCCGAAGTCCAAATTTAGAGCAATGTAAAACACTGAAATATGCCAGCATTTGATCTAAGGAGCCTACAGAATTAACATAGTGAGCATATGTTCGTGTTCAAAGATAACAGACATTTTTGATAACCCTCCCTAAACTTAGTTCATCTCTGATTTACATATTTAAATGTTCTTTTTTTTTTGAATGAATTAAATCAGGGTCACCTTCATCATTTGTACAGAAATATACACACAGCTTTCATTTATATAAATGTTTAACTACAAATATTGCACCTCAAATTTTACACAGTAAATCTGTATCAAATTGCTCATTTTCTTATCCAGTAATTTTTGTAATGTATAATTATATTTTCTTTTCCTGCATAGGTGTCAAAACTCTGTCTACATAAATGATACTTGAATCTCATTCCTCCACATCTGAGTTCACTAATTGTTGGATCTCCTCTCTCTCCTCCATAATCTTCTCTTTTAAACTCCTCAGCAAAGTCCATCCTGGACAGGAGCAATCTAGCTGGTTTAAAGTTTTTATCAGAACTCGCATATTTCCATTAATAATTTGGGAACATCCTAATTCTTCTAGCAAAAGCCATTTCTGCTAAACATTTCTGACTAGCTCAAGTATTAGCCACGACTAAAGAGTGTTTGATCTGGACAGACCAATAGGGTGATCTAATAGCATAAATCCCATAATTCCATTAAAAGTATTGGTACATGCCTCAAAATGCCCAATCCTAAAATTATCTTAAAATATTGTGGAAGCTTCTTGAAAATACAGATGTGTCTTTTTTTCTTGTTATATATCGTACTCACAGGAACCATGGTATTCATGGGAACCACATAGGAACATTCACCATTTTACCTATAAAGAATAAATTTTAAAGCTCATGCCTTCCTAAGCAGCTAATTGTGGTTAGCTATGGTGAATAACTGAGGCCTAAGTACATTTTGCTAAATGTAACATTTAAGATGTGACAATTTCTGTCTGGCATTTGGCTAAAACACAAAGCCATATTTCCAAGCTGGCCTTTGCTGTAGACACATTTCCATCCAGAACCAGCTAGCCCCTCTGGCTCACTCACATCTCCAGCTGCGCTACTGACTTGGAGTGTAACACCAGACTGGAAGCGGGGCCTGACAGTGCTCTGTAGATATCTAAATCCTTCTTGTAACTGATGGGAAAAGTATCTTCTCCCTTTAGATTTTTTTTTCTTTGCTAAAGTGAGCCCTGATTAGGCTGTTAAAGTCAAATTCCACATCAAGATATCACAGATACTCTTATTAGGATGGATAGATCTCATGGCATTTGTATGAGAAAAAGCTGGATGTCTAATCAGGTCCAGTTTGGAGCTGTACTTGCGTTCCACATGTAATTATCCTCTGCAGGCCAGGGAAACTTGCCAAAGGCACTGCTGTAGCTTTTTACAGCAGGTTATGTACTTGCATTTTATATATGAATCTCTAAAGATACTTCAGGGCAGTACTGGAGAAGCAAACTGCATTAGTTGCTGTGCCAGTGGATATGCAGCTTCCATGGCTTCAAACAATGTTTTCTCTTTATTGGGAAGTTTTAAAAATCCTGCATCCATTTTTACACTTTGGTTACACTATTAAAAGCAAACAAAATACAGTGCGTGGCGTTAGGAAGTATGCATTAGCTCTGTTATCATTCATGCTCTTGGTTAACAGAGTCCCTAAGGTCATTTGTCAGCGTTACGAAGCACCCACAGCGAGTGCAGCCAACCATACCATTCACTGTGCTGAATGCTGTGCATACCTGCGTCCTGAGAAAGGCTTGGGGCAGTGGATGAGCTCATTATAGGGTTAGATAAGCATTTTGAGGCTTTTTGCTGTTTTCATACTCAGTCCTTTGCACTGGCTGCCGGAGGCACTTCCATACTGCCAGGAGTGAACAGGGATTAATTTGATTCTTTTCCACTATGAATATTAGAAAATATACCAAAGTATCTCCAAGTATTGTGACACTAACTGCACCTTCTGTACATGGAATAACTGGGATTTCAGAAGAATAAAATGATCCCTCAATTCTTTTCTGCTCACTACAGCTCCTGGTCCCCGCCACTGGCAGAGCCATTGCCATTGAAGTTCTTCACCTGACAGTAAAAACTGCAGCAAAAGGTGCTCGGGAACTCGTAGGTCTCACTCCTGTAATCCGTTCCCTTTTCTCAGACCAATCCCCTCACTCACTCCAGTCTCGGGACTTTCTTCTCTTTCACTTGTCCTTAACACCACATTCTCTATTACCCACCTCGTTTCCTCCAAAATGCAGAAGTCACACGTGGGGCCGTTCTCACCCTGAGATGAGAGCAGAGGAGCCGACCAGAGGAGAGCAGCCCTGTGGACCACGCTTTCATTGACAGTTCACCCAGGAAAAGCCGCTGGAGCTGCGAGGAGAGGCAGAAGCAGAGACAAAGGCACGTCAGGGCTGGAAGAGCACAAGGTCCATCCTCGGTTGTCTGGGAAGGTGCATGTGCAAGTTCCAGATTATATGGCACAGCTACCGGAGGGGGAATTTTTTACGTCGGGGTGTATTGAACAACATTATATATTCATCAGCTCTACAACCAATGGTTTGAGAAGACAACACCATTAAAACAAGGGGTTTAGACTCAAATGCTGTACGTTTTAGAAGTGCACGAGTGAGATGGGCTCAAAGTACTGCACTGAGCATGGGTTAAAATGTAACCTCTACCATAATGGTTAGGACTACATGGGACTCTGACATTCTGATATAAACCCCTTCTGCCTGTATATTTATTTTCTTAGTCCTTGAGAAAGGGACTAGCAAATGTTCGGGGTAAAATGACACAGAAACAATGTTTGGCTTTTACTACTGAAACTGAAGAATGAACACTATCCAAAAAGGAGTAAATATACTTTCAAATGTAATATTTAGTTGATTGCTCCCAAATGGAATGAATCATTTATCAATGCAGTGGTTCTAGCGCTAAAGAAAATACCTTGGTTTTATGAATGACATGCCACTCAGCAGACCAAAAAAGCCCACTTGGCGGGCAGTGTGGCTGCAGGCCAGACATACTTATTTATTTTATATATATATATGTTTATTAACATTTGTGAAAAATAAAATGCTGCTACCTGCGACCTGTATGTACATGGAAAGTTTATTTTCTTATGATAACTATTTGTTATTCACAGCAAATAAAGCACCCTGTGGTTTATGTAAAACAAGCATTTCCAGCTCTGTAAAGAAACAACTTAAAAAGTAGTAATCTGAACGGTTTCCCATTACAAAATCTTTCTCCACATTAGACACATATAAAACCCCTCCAGCCCCCACCAAGAAAAGAAAAAAAGGCCAATCTATTAAATTGTTATTAGGCCTAGCTACCCTTTTCTGTTCATGACAAAGCTTTCACCATACCACTGCAGGCCATCCCTAGGTCTGAAACCATGAAGCCAATCTGCAATGAACTTGTCTCTATGGTAAAAACCTAAAATATCACTTCCTTGGTGCCGTTATTTTCCCAAGGCATTCACAAATTGCACAGTTCTGCTTTCCTAGGTTATCAAAAGCTGCCTATAAGAAAGCCCTAAATGGAAAAGTGAAGTTAAAGAAAAACCTTTCTAGCATTCCTATGCTATGAAGACTAATTTAACTTATTGTTTAATCCAACAAATAAGCAAATATTTATTGAATAGCTAGTCATTAAATTGTCAAATAATTGTATATTGGGCTTAACTAGTTTAGTTGCCTTCATTTATTTACCAGCCTTCATTTATCTTCAAGAGTATATCATACTCTTCATCTTTTATCTCCTAAATATCAGATAGCTTGATATTTACCTGGTGCCACCCTATGTTCAGTACATAGTTTTATTACAGAAGGGTGAAATGGATTTTGCAAATATAAAATCTCCCAGGTTGCCTTCAGATAAGTACAATACTTAAATGCAAGAGTTGTTATAACGAAACTAATAATTATACCATACGCAAAAGAAAATGTGGAGGATGGAAAAGGAGTACACTGCACCAGGGTTGTATATATTAGCCGCAACAGGCGTAAAAGGTTAACTCTTGTCTCACTAAATCCAATGGCAGATTTGCCACAGCAAGCTGACGAACAGGCAGCTACTTTCCTGACACACTAGTTCCTCTATAAACACTAACAGTTGGACTAACTTCAAAGTTGGCTTTTTTAAGCCTTAAATATATGTTTATGCAAACAGCCACCATTTCCTGCACTAGGTGGGAAATTCTGCAAATGTTCATCAATTGAAAAAATAGTGAAAGCTCCTGCAGTTGCCCCAGCAACAAAGACACTTTCCAGCAGGCATTTGATGCAGCTTTCACGTCTCATTGTCGCTGTATTTCCATGTTTTGAGGTTCCAGCAAAGGGATCAAAATATGCATATTTCTTTACTTAAAAACAAAATAAGGAAAAAAAGAAAGGACTACATATAGTGAATATTTTGCATTCACCAAGAATTACAATTCATGATATTCCTCACCTCATTTTTTTCATTATCTGGATTCTGAAAAGTAGGCATGCTGCTGCCTCAGTAATATTTACAGCACATGGTAAAACTGAATTCTCTGTGATCAAAATCCTTCATTTTTTACGTGCTTGTTTGTTTGTTTGTAAGCATAATATTGCTCTTCAGTTAGGCTGCATAATAAAAGTGTGCATAATAACAGCTACTTCTTGGTTGTGTTCTTCATACCACTGACATTTAGAAAATGAATTTAAACTAGCGTAATCGTTTCATAGACTGTTTTCAGTAATAGTGGATGGTCACAGTTTCACTCCTAGATAGTATTTCTTGAGCACCTTGATTTCCTAGAAAGACTTTGTAAGGGTTAATTAGAGCTACATTAACTAGAAAATTAGATCAATTGGAATATGTGCCTAAACGTCTTGAAAGTAAACTACCACTCGTTAAGAAGCGATTATTATTATTGTCCAGTAAGCTTCTTGATAAAGGAGAAATGAAAGCTGTGGAGTTTCGGTGTATGAAAATTATAAGGTGGTTTATTTGCACATACATGTCCCAGCCAAAGGCCATGGGTGATCAGATGGCTCACAGAGCATGTCCTCAGTCTACAACAGGGTTTTAGATGACAGAAAGGAATTTTGCCCTGACAATCATCTCTGATCATGAGCCCTGACCCAGAATCAACTCTCAGGCTCTTCGCTTAGAATTTCGTATGACAAAACTATATTAAAAATTTTTTTCCAAGGTTGTGCATTTTGCTTGCTTAATCAGGAAAAATAACAGACACGGTAAAAGTGATCATTTCTTGAAACACAGCATGAGTATTTTCATCATCTGTAAAGGGGGCGAGATCAATAGTTAATTACCTCATGAGGCGGTTGGGAGAACAGCCTAACAACCCCGTGGAAAGGGCTGCTGATCAGTTAGAGAGAGATCAAATTCTGTTCTTATTTAAGATGTGTCAACGCCTCAATATGAAGGTGTGACTTGTGCAACCATGCGTGCTAGACACCTCCCCTGGGCAATGAAAACAGTGGTTAAGAAGTCACGCTTCGGTATGGCCTTGCACCGCTTCATGAAAGGTGCGAAGCACGAGGCACGGACGTGGTGTTAACCCCCACTCCAAGTCTGCACTGCAGCATCGCTGCTACCATTACTCAGCCTGGCCGGGCTGCTGCTGATAGAGGTGCCACGAGTTACTCAGACTACCATTGTATCTTCATTCTGCTGCCAGGACCTACCTTGAAATGACTTCTTGGAATTATTCCAGATATATCACAGTGTAATGCACCCAAGAACTGGAAACAAAGCATTTATTGAACTACATGGTTTATATACTACTTTGTGTCCACAAACTAAATGAATCATTACTTATCTGCTAAAAAATGTTTAGTACGTCTTGGATACTACATATACAGCAGAGTAAGACATTATTTGAAAAAATGAAGCTTGGGCTTCTAAAATATCAAAATATTTATATATATCATATTGATATACATTTTGAATTTCTTCTCTTCCTTCTTTGAAATTATGTTTTATATTTGCAGTTGAATCATTATGCTAAATTCTCCTTGGCACACAAATTCCTATCTTTTTACAAGTCAGTTGGCTGCTTTATAGTGCATCACTGTATTTGGAAAACCGCAGCTGGTGAGAACTGTCACAGCACAGAAAAATACAGAGAATATCAGATATTTTAAGTTCTGAAGTGGGCAGTTAGGGAAAGACAGTGGAGAACCCTTGTCAAACAAAAAGTGTATATGCAGAAATTACTCTGTGCCGAGGAACTCTGGATACCTCAAGAATGCTGCCTGCGGAGACAGTGTACTTTAAACTCCCCCTAATAAAGCAACCTGAGATACAGTCACATCTGAAGAAAGGTCTCACCTTGGCATGCAGGATCATGCTTCTGCCCTCTGTTCAACTAAAGTCACTGTGAAAGCTTCAGGGCACTTCCAAGGCGTGTGGCACGCTTAGGGGCACACTCCATGTGCACTGGCGGGCACTGATAGCCTCAGTGCATTTTGTAAAAGATGGAAATTGCAGCACATAACATCTCACAGGAGATGCAGTGGAGTTACCAGTGCATCGAAAACCTGAAACAAGTGACAAAGCAAAAAATGAGCCAAAGTCTGGTCAGAAGCTTAAAAGCTGAAACAAAGAAGGTAGGCATTAGGTCTGCATTGTAAGAAATCAGTGTTCTCTGTTGCTGTTTCTTAGTGATAATTATCTGTTGAGCTATGCTTGGAACAGAGGTCTGAAAATACAAAATGTGGTGGAAAAAAGCAAATACCATCTATGGTGCTGGCTGTTGATACTTCTAGTCTTGTTCTTCCTACAGCCAGCAGTGACACTACCATCTCTAGACGGCAAAAGTTATCACTGTAGCAATGCAGTCTAGAAAGATTGGGCTGGTTGCATCAATGTGGGAAGTATTATAAGACCAAGAGCTCAATTCATTTATCATTTCTGGAGAAGACAGCTTCATTCACACTACACCTGATAATCACTCTGCAGATCCACACAAGGACACATTGTCATTGTAGCTCCTGGAATTCAGCCTCCTTCACCAGCAAACTTAAGGTTTGAAGCCACTAGGATTTATGAGGATGCCTCAATGAATTTTGGGCTGAGTTTATTTTAAAGAGAGCTCTCTTTGACATTACTATGCAGTAAAGCAAAACTTCATTACTATTAAAGGTAAATTGGAGTGTGCCCAGGTGGCCAAGGCGGCCAATAGCATCCTGGTTTGGATCAGAAATAGCATGGCCAGCAGGACTAGGGAAGGGATCGCCCCTTTGTACTCGGCACTGGTGGGGCTGCATCTCGAATCCTGTGTTCAGTTTTGGGCCCCCACCCCAAGAAGGACATCGAGGTGCTGGAGCATGGCCAGAGCAGGGCAACGAAGCTGATGAAGGGTCTGGAGCACAAGGCTGGGGAGGAGCGGCTGAGGCAGCTGGGGTTATTTAGTCTGAAGAAAAGGAGGCTGAGGGGACCCCTCATTGCTCTCTACAACTGCCTGAAAGGAGGCTGGAGCCAGGTGGGGGTTGGTCTCTTCTCCCAAGTAACAAGTGACAGAACAAGAGGAAATTGCCTCAAGTTGCGCCAGGGGAGGTTTAGGTTGGATATTAGGAAAAATTTCTTCACTGAAAGGGTTATCAAGCACTAGAACAGGCTGCCCAGGGAAGCGGCGGAGTCCCCATCCCTGGAAGAATTTGAGAGATGTGTAGACATGATGCTCAGGGACATGGTTTAGGGGTGAACTTAGCAGTGCTATGTTAATGGTTGGCCTTAACGTTCTTAAGGGTCTTTTCCAACCTAAATGATTCTGTGATTCTATGGTCTCATTTAACTTTAGATATTTATAAAATATAGCTACCTCCATAGAGTCATAGAACTAGTTTTCTGGGTTCCTATCTGTTGTAGTCAACAGAAATCTGACTGATTCATTCAGTGGCCTCTAGGGTACTATTCATCTGCGCAAATGCAGACATCTACTTTAGGATGATGTGAAGTATACTTTAAACAGCACTGGCTAGATTTTTTTGTTTGGTATACAAAAGAGCATAGAGCACCTAGATCACTTGCATGTATTTATGTTATACTCCTTATATAGTCACCTGAATGCCATCCTAAAGGACTAATACATTTCAAGTACAGATTAGAATACTTTATGGACATCCACAGGTAGAAAAAAATACTATTTTACCTAATGCCATACTTCGGGTCATAAGCCAACCACCTTAGGGGCAAGTAACAGCCTCCAAAGAAACAACACCCTTAACTGTCTCTGACAGAGCTTGTAACAGCTTTTTACAGCCACCAGGGTAAGGGCACTAGACTGGCTGTTTAGCTAGAGTCATGTTTTGTCCTGCTGACTGCGTAGAGCATTTCAGTATAGAAAGCCATTCCTTCAATGGAAAAGGCCCCGAAAATAGAAACATTCATGTGGACCATTCATTTTTAGAACAGTTAATCATAATTGATCCTTACACAATGAATACTAAATAAGAGTTATTATTAATAATGAATAATAAGAATGAATTACAATGGTGTGTTTATTAGGCTATCAATAATTAACAGGGATTTGCCATTTATTGTAAATACTGTTGCTGTTTCTGTTGCAGCTTTGGATGGCGCAATTTATATGGTAATTTTATATGAAACAGCACCAATTACAGCATGGCTATTACAATAGAGTAGAAGCAAATGATGACTTTATCAGTTTTGTTAACTTTTTCATTTTATTCATTGTTAGCACAGCCTGCAATGTAAACATGATGTAGTGAAAGGAATAAAGAAGTTTTGTGCAAGTCTAATAACTTTGGCTAGGAGTCTAAGTTCCTCCAGGCAATCACATGCAGAAATAAATACAATGGGGCAAAAATAAAGGCAGGCAGATCAGCATTAGGATGGAGCAGAAAGAAGGGTATCAGGGTTTGTTAACTATAAATGCCTGCTAAAAGTGCCTCTGAAAGGATGGAGAGGCAGAGTAACATCACCACAGGGAATAACAGCAGCCACGACAATAGATGGACCGAGCAGGGCAGGATCCCTCCATATGATCCAACCATGTGGGTATTGCCAGGGCTGGATTTAACAGCGGTGTGGCTGGAGATAAGCACGCGCACAGCCTCCTGCCTCCTACAGCATGGGATCCAGACAGCACTGTCAGTGGGTGTGGGGCAGCGAGAGTGCGTATCTTTTAAGCTTGTTGATTCAGAGCCTGTTTGAGCTTGTGCTATCAACAGAAATACAAAATTATCAGACTATGGGAAAAGCTAACCAGAAGGACGATGACTTTCACAGCAGGAAAATTCAGCATAACCACCTTCTACTGGAGTACAGCTTCTATTAAAGTCTAAGTCTGTATTTTTCTGGAGGAATAGTCTGCAGTATATGGCCACTACTCCTTTGGAAAAAAAAAAGAATAGTTTTCCTAGTAACAGTGAAGATCTTGCATTTCAACTGTATCTATGAAAAACCAAAATATCATTGAATGAACATACACAGGAGTTATACTGACTGGCACAAAAAAACATACTAAAAGCATGAAATATGATTTAAAATAAAGGACTTGGAAATATTTAAACATTCCAAAGATTGGGAAATTTGCCAGGTACATCTGTAATCTGTCTGAAGGTTAACATTACAAAACGCAACTAATTTCAAAGGAAAAGCATTTCCAATATGTGTTCCAAACATCATAATTTGTGAATTAAACTGAAGATATATGATAGAGATAAGTAGGTAGAATACACATGATCTAGTAAAAAAAATAGAAGAATGTTGAATTTTTATTCATTGTATTACTTCAAGAGAATTGTCACTAATCTGTCCACAACATTTAACAGAGTCTTGATAATTTTAGGAAGCAAAGCCCATCTTTTAAAATATTTAAAATAATTCTACAATCTTGTCAGAGCCTGCAACTTTGATATTAATAATCTGTGTTTTCAGAAATGCCTTAGATGAACCTGCATGGCACACAGATGGCAAGTCATTTACATGAGAAAAATGAGAACTGGCCCATCTATGGGTCCCTAGAGGGTGCCATGACCCATTACCAGAGGAAAGACGACCTTTACTGAATAATAATTGAGAACTATTACTAAGATAATTACAAAACCAATTGACTGCCAGAAGGCCCAGACCTTGGATCCTCAATTTATACAGCAACTGCTCATGATCTACATGGAAAAAAAAATGCGCTTAGGGTTCACAAACACCATAACCTCAACATCTGCCTGCCATCTAAAGATAATGATCTAGTATTAATTAATTTGAACAGTGTAGTCATTGCAGAGGTAGACTGCATCACAAATCAGGCACTTAACATAACCTGAAGTTATCATGTTTTCGTCCAGCCTGTATTAACAAGCGGAATAGCATAAGGTAAATTAAACTGTTGCAGGTCACAACATGAAAATGAATTAACTTAATTCTCTTTAACAGGGAGCATGATTGCAACTCTGCACTGGATGTTGTACTGGTAAACATGATAAAAGCTCTTCTTAAGTGTTTTGCAAAATGCTCCTATCACAACATTTCCTAACACATATATCTTCATCAGCTTTTTCAGATTCCTTCCTCTACAGGAAGGAAGAGAGAGACTTTATTGGCTTTTGAATGAGAACTTTTTAATGCGTGGATTTTTTTTGTCGTTTGTTTGCTTTCCACAGAGGAGGTTCTGGGAACAAAACTATTAATGGTTATCTGTTGTAAGATACCACTAGTGCTCTGTGGGTGGAATCCTGGACAGCACTAAAAATCAATGAAAAATTCCCCTGAGCTTCTCCCATGTCTTCTGCAGGGATACGATATGTAAGAAATACAGCCGGCATGCCATATGTGTTGCTGATTGGATTTCCAAAATTATCCTTCCTTACATGCGAAGGACATTTTGAAGAAGATTTCAAAAGCAGAATGATCTAATGACTTAGCGCCAAGTTTCACACCTGGGAACTGATGTTTAGGAATGTAGAACATCAGAAATATCCGGCACTCTCAAAAAATCATAGCTAGCCTTCCTCCTTAAGAAGGAAACAGCTGAAATTACTGTGACAAAAATGTTTTGGATAAAATGTGTTTTCACCTAAAACCTGCTTCTTGATTTTTAATTCCACCACTGAGTCCCATAGTTGGGATTCTTTGAGGACTCTCCACTAAAAGGAGCTTACAGGTAGCCATTCTTCAAGGGAGACAATTTAAGTTGCAGCATGAAATTATATAAAATTCAATTCACATTTGAGACCTGTAGTAAAAAAGAACTGCCAACACTGACAGAACACTTGTTCTGCATGACAGAAATGCTAATAGAGACAATTTCTTACCCAAGAAGTACCTATATAATATGATGTGGTGGAGAGAGGAGATAATACATTCAATTTACAAGATGCACAAGCTAGGATTCAAATTCATGAAGAGTTTAAAAAATTAACTGCACTTTTAGGTGAACTGTCAAATTCAAATGTGAACTGTCAGATTCAAATGTGCAAGCCAACTGGGACCTGAGGACACTGTGACTTTTGCACTGAACCTCAGGCATCCCACCAGCTGGCAGGTCAAACCCACCATTAGGTCAACAGCCGGCTGAATACGAGCTGCCAATGTGCCCAGGTGGCCAAGGCAGCCAATAGCATCCTGGTTTGGATCAGAAATAGCATGGCCAGCAGGACTAGGGAAGGGATCGTCCCCTTGTACTCGACACTGGTGAGGCTGCACCTCGAATCCTGTGTTCAGTTTTGGGCCCTTCACTCCAAGAAAGACATTGAGGTGCTGGAGCGTGTCCAAAGAAGGGCAACAAAGCTGGAGAAGGGTCTGGAGCACAAGGCTGGGGAGGAGCGGCTGAGGGAACTGGGGTTGTTTAGTCTGGAGAAGAGGAGGCTGAGGAGACCTTATAGCTTTCTACAACTGCCTGAAAGGAGGTTGTAAGTGAGGTGGAGATTGGTTTCTTCTCCCAAGTAACAAGCGATAGTAAACAAGCAAGAGTAAATGGCCTCAAGTAGCACCAGGGGAGGTTTAGGTTGGATATTAGGAAAAATTTCTTCACTGAAAGGGTTATCAAGCACCGCAACAGGCTGCCCAGGGAAGTGGTGGAGTCCCAATACGTGGAGGTATTTTAAAGATGTGTAGACATGATGCTTAGGGACACAGTTTTGTGGTGGTCTTGGCAGCGCGGAGTAGGTGCACACATTTTTGTATTAAATCAGTGATGCAACAGTAGCTGACACTCTTCTCAGAAAATAATCCTCTAAGTTCCTTGATAGGGCATTTAGGACATGGCTAGTGTATGGCTTAACCCCACCCCACCAATTCTCCTGAACATTCTCGTTGTCATACATCCGATACAATCTCTGTGCAATTTCTGACTTTCTCAGACAGAACATGGAAACTTTAAATCAAAATACGCACAGTATCCTTGCAGTCAAGGAAACACCTTGCTCCAGGAGTGGAGCTATTGCCACTGTCTGGTGGCACCTTCTACCCAGTGCTTTGTGGGGAACCCGTCTGTGGAGATTCAGACTAAAGACAGTCCATTCGTTGTGGATTACACCTTTGTGCTGTAATGCATCCTAGGAAGGTTTTCTTTTTAAAATTTTCTGGCAATCACCCTATTTCCATTGATAATCCCTGCGATATAGCAGTCTTTCCTCAAGAGATTTAAGCTGTAGGATGGCACTTATGCAGCTTTTGACTGTTGTAATTGTAGTAGAGATCAACAAAATTGGATGCTGTTCTGTCATCCTTGACTGGGCTCCTGGTGCTAATCAGGAATTGGAAATTGCACATTCAGATGGATTTAGAGACATATAGTATGTGACAATTCAGCAAGCAGTAAAGAACATTGTTTTGAATTCTTAAAGGTTAGTGATGCAAGCTGCAGTGACTAAAAATTTTTGAGCCCTGAAAGAAAACCAATTAGGTATAGGAAACAAACACATCCCAGTAATGTAGTCTATGTTTTCATACATTTAAGGCCAGGAGAAGAGATTAGTTCATCTACACTGAGTTTTTGTTTCACAGATACTTACATTCCATCCAATTATCTCTGATATTGAGCGCCCATAACTTGTGTTCAGCCAAAAAATAACTTTCAGAAAGTAGATAGGCTGTATCTGAAAGCCTCCAGAGATGACGTCTACTGTTTTCTACTACAGTGTAGCCTGTTCCAAAGTTTAATTACCATCTCGGTGAAACAGAGAGAAGAAAGCAACGGCATGTGCTTTATTTCTAATTTGAAATTGCCTTGCTTTAGCTCCCAGCTACTGGTTCTTGCTACTTGTTTCTTTGGTAGATTAAAGAACACTGTAGTATTTCATATTTTCTTTGCAGAAAGGTGTTTATACAGGTTTAACTTTCTTTTTTATAAGCTCAACAGAAATCTCCCACTGGAATGCATTTTCTCTGCCTTCCAAAACCTTCTTGTACCTCTACTTTCCACATATCCCTTTTTTTTTTTTTTTTTTTTTCTGAAGCACAGATAGCAGGAACATTCCCAGTATTCTGCTACTCATCTGCAACAGTTAGAGACTTTAAAATCACCGTACTACTTTAAATTCTGCTTCTATCCAGAACCTTAGTGTAATCTTTACCATAATGAAAACTGAGCAGATTTTGCCATTGAAATCATGAGGGAAAAGAGGTGAGGCATTAAATGCAAGTAAATGTACTGAAGGAAGCAAAAACAATAGGTCAGATTTAGAGCCCAATAGGCTACCTGGCAGAGCGAGCAGTATAAGCAGCACACACGTTACAATTTTTTCCATAGTACTGGAAAAAAGCATTGACTTCTTACCTAAAAAACATGCATAGATTTCCAACAAATCATATTTTGGAAAGATCTAGAAAGGGAGGAGAAAAAGAGAACTCAGTGTAACTTATTACAGCAATGATGGAACTTTGGTTTTGCATTTACTGTTATGGTAATGATGGTATCTTTCTAATATCCCAAGCTGTGAATGGATGACTAAATAAATGTACTGTTCCCCAACAGCCTAATATCAACTTTGAAGGTGACCACAGTACTGACAATCAATTAATCGTTTATTAATTCCAATTAAAAAAATTGAACAGTTCAGCTTTTCCTCCTGCTAGTCACCATAAATGGTTAAAATGTAAAATTACCGGGAGGAAAGGTAGGGAATTCATAGAGGTGGAATGAATTCAGAAATTATGAAATCACAGCTTAATTTTAATGGAATACAGTCAATTAAATAAACATCATATAAACACAAAAACAAATCTTGTTAGCTATGAATATACTTACACGTTTGTTAAGATGACCTTGGTTTGTATGATACAAACTGAGCACCAGATGGACAACAGCCTGAGGGAATTATTTTTTTCTGCAAAAGTACCAATATTCAAGTTAATTTTTATACTTACATTATCTTGTTCTCCTTCTTATGAATTTATACTAGCATAAGTTTTCCTTTACTTTTCATAATCACCTTCTTCCTGGAGCATCTTTATGCTTATTGGTTTGTTCTATTGGTCTCTCTCTGTGCAATGATCTGTGTTTCTATGATTGCCATGGATTTATTATTCTTACAAGAATAGCTTTAGTTCTGCAACTTTCATGCTTCAATTCTGTTAGAAATCTTAAATATCTATATATATTTCTTATGGATTATCAGTCACAGTCCACAATTTTAATTCTGAGGTTATAAAAAATAAAGTGATGTGTGACATGCAAACGTGTCACTTATGAAATAGTTTTAAAAGATCCTTAGTTTGTTTTTATAACCTATAACTGCACTTGTAGCTAAGCACAGCTACCAGTCAAAGACTTAAATGCTTGTTTTTATTCCTAGAATGACCAATAATATAATTGTTTAGGTGAAAGCAAACTGGGCCAAATCTAGCATCTCCCCAAATCTGACTCAGATTAAACAAACAAACAAACCCAACAGAACAAAACCATAAGAATTAGGGATCACTTCAGGCTGTATTCAGAATACAATCAAAGTTCAAACAACATTACCTCACAGTCTGCTGCCACGAGATGCTTTATTTGGTGAAAATAATTTTCTGCACATCCAAACACACAGAGTCTACGTGACTGTAGCCCAAGCATCTTTTATAAGCTAGTAACAACTGGGAGCAGCTGCAGGGGAGGCAATGGAAGTTTTAGCCGTAGCATAGATATGGTATGAAACATACCCTTTCATTTAAGATAATAAAATCATGTTCAGAAAAAAAAACATACTGAAAAAAAGATGGCTAAAAAGGCAACAGTAGCTATAGCAATGTCAAGTAATGTGTAAATTTAATTTGTTCATTTGTTCAGGTGTACAGTAAAAGAAAGGATCGTCACCATGCCAACCCTAGGGCAACTGTCTCGTTCTTCTCAGGGTGCTTTGGAAACCTGTTTCCATGAAGAAACTATGACTCACTTTGTCATTGGAATTTTTATGCCTTTGCTGTATAAAAATACTGATTTTAGTGATTGTTCATATGACAGTCTGAGCTTTTTGAAATCAATCTTTTCTTATGAAATCCAATAACAGCTTTCCCCAGTGGGCATATTGAATTTTACCGAATCCCACATCAGTTGAAGCTTATTTCTGTCCACATACAAAGCCTAACAAAGACAAATTTCTTATTTTGTGTTCTGATTTGTGTATTGAGACCATGGCTCTCCTTTGACAAAAGAAGTGAAAACAGAAGTAGGGTATGTCAGCAAGTCCCTTATTTTTTCTTTTTTTCTTCATTAAACTGACCCCAAAAACTGCCTAAGCACTATAACGACAGCTTGTAGGGATTCAATAAAACCTGAACTAAGCAGTTTAATTTGTATTAAGTATCGAGAAAAAAAAGTATATATTTCAAAAACACGAATACAAAGCATCTGCAAGCTCCTGCACTTTCATTGTGTGTTTGCACATCCGCAGAGAGCATTCAAGTGCTGAGATGAGCTTCTGCACTTGGTCAGGGAAGAACTCTCCTGCGTGCATTCGTATTTCTGGGGAATAAAATACACAGTCACATAGTGGTGGACCTATCAATGCCGAGTAACCTGCACTCAACAGTTGGAGAGTCATGGCTCTGAACTATAAAGATGGAGAAACCACTGACAATTAGTGTTTTTCTGTAGGCAATAGCCAAGGCAAATACAACCTTGTATCATCGTACTTCCCAGGTACTGTAACAGCAAAAGGAATCACAAACCACTGGCTCACAGCACAATGGCTTCCCACCTTTTTCTGCCTTCCCCTGCCTTCTGCACTGCTGAGCAGCCCTGAGTTAAGGCTGATCATGCAGGAGCTTGCTTCTTCCCTAGGAGACCCCTAGTTTAAGAATGATGCAGATGATAGTCTTTGTTCAGTTTATGGCAAAGAGACACATCTATAGGGTGCGATACCTCCAACAGCTATAAAAAGAAATAATTAGATGTTTTTGTTTGCATTTCAAATTAAATGAATTGGATCAGATTGTGGTATTGGTTACCATTTGGTTTCTGTAAGAACGCAGTTGGAAGGTAGTTAATATTGACTGACTTTTTTCAGTAACTTCTTATTTCACAGTTTCTGAGCATGAAATCAAGCCGTTAGACAAAAGATCAGATCTGATGATAAAACCCACTTAAAACCGTCTTCTCTCTTATACAAGCAACTGTTGAAATTAATTAAAATAAGCCACCCAACTTTTGACAGGACAAGTCAGCAGCCTCTCAAATTCTGGTTCTAGCACTCACAACCAGAAGTAGATTTCGGAGACCTGCTCAGCTGCTTGGATGCAGCAGTTGGTCCCTAGTACCGACATGAGGTTGAAAACACCAGGCTTGACGCTCTTATGATGGGATTTAACATGAAAGGAAAGCTCTCAGGTACTTCTAGGTTGCTATGAAACCACTGACATTTTCTGTTGGAAAGTAATTTGTCCTTAGTACAGTACGAAATTAGAAAGTAAGTAAATGGTATGTCTGCAATATTGAGGACACTAATTACATAACACTACCTGAGCAGACCACTTCATGCTAGTCATGACTGGAAAACCTTAATGTTACATCTCTTATAGTCTATCAGCAATACTGACTCTAACATGGCCAGTCTGGGGCAGGAACTCCATGGGCAGTAAAGCTGCTGACCTTGCCTCCATGCCATTTTTCACCAAATGAGAACCTGGCCCAGAAATGTTACTAAGCACCACCATGTCAATTAAGCAGTAGTGAAACACAGACTTCAATGAACTTCCAAGCACCCAGCTAGGTGAGATTGCGAGGTTTCTCAGAAATACTTCGGGTCCAGTACTGCTCGCTACTTCACCGGTAGGAAAGGAGCAGGCAAACAGGTAAATGAAGGCGGGAAGCTGAGCAGAGCCTTCGGTTCAGACGGGAGTGCTTCTGGGGCTGAGCTGAGGAAGCTTCGTTCCAACTTCACCCTAACGCCAATACCTTCAGCATAGAAATGGCTTTCAAAAAGAATCTTGAGAGTCCAGCATGAGGACAATCACTCCTTTAACAAAATTATTATTTTATTTGCATATTCCTGTATAATAAGCTAATATCTTCCATTCAACTAGCAGTTCAGGTCACAGACCTGAGGGTAAGAATGCTCCTTTCCCCAAAGTAGTTATCGGCTGCTTGAGTCTCAGAGCAAAATCAAGTGATAGAGGTAATCAGGACAAACAATTAGATACTAAGATTTCCTGCGAGCAACAGGGCAGCAAGATGTGTTTGGACATTAAGAACTACACAGTTGAAGAGTATTATGGGGTCATAAATATAACAGGACAGCGTGATTTTGAAAGCTTTCTTGTTTTTATATGAATAATAATATAGTACGTTCTTTTGTATTTCTTTCCTTTGTGCATTGAATTTGGTGTGTATACTTCCACATGAATAATGCAATATAGCAAAATTGATGGCACAGTTCTTTTGTTAAAGCAGTTATGAAATGAGAAAACAAAATCTACAAGGAAGAGTTATGAAAAAAACAACATTTCTCTAACAATAAAAAGATGAAGTTGCCTGGCCGTTTACATTTGTCTCCTGTGTCATGAATATTAGATCAGGTTCTTTTTATTAATCCACTGATAGTTCCGTAAGGCAACTCATTTTTGATAAACTCTGTCAGGACTGCTGTAAATACGAAAAAGATTTATGAATTAATTTTCATACATAAATGACAAAATCCTCTGATACATTTGAAATATCTGCCTTGCAGTTAAAATAGAGATATATGTGCGTGCATGAATACGTATTAATTCAACATTGAGATCAGCCTATTCTTTTAGAACATAGCTTAATGTCAACTGCCTTTTTCTGTAGGAAAGAACAGTAAACTACGAAGATAATTGGCATTGAGGGCATACTACAAATGAAAGAAATGGACAATCTGTGATCTGGAAAGTGCGCTGGACTAAAGGTGTAGTGGGTTTTATTTCAAAAGCGTTTTTGTTTTCAGGTATCAATGGGCTGTGTATATGCCAGTGTGCTGTAAAAACACAGATATCTACAACTCATTACTATTATTACTTGAATTATCTTTATAGCTACAAGTCCCAGTCATGAACCTATTAAGCTAAACATAGCACAAAAAGCATAAGCTCCAAGTAAGTCTGCATTTGAAGCGTACGTGGATAATTCACCCCAGCCCTGAATATCTCTGTAAAGCCAAAAACACCGCTAAGCTCCACATTTTCTGGCAGCAGTAAATCACAGAGCTGGTTCAACCCCTCCATTTTCTTTCATTTGCCAGTGAGACAGGGACTGCAATGGGCCTGCCAGGACTGCCACTGCCATACAGCCAGCACATACTGAAAAGCCAATGAGCTGCAACCAGATTTTTCTTCATTTCCCTTGTACCACAGCAGTGACCCGCATACCAGTGCATCCACGCCGACACTCCAGAACTGCAGCATCTCCCTTTTGCTCTGCATCTTTTAGGCATTTTACAAAGGAAACTCAGAATCATTCCTTTTATTTTACAGATTGGAAAACCAAGGTACAAAACCATGTAGTGGCTTGCTCCAGAAGGATCAATATTCATTCTTTTTAATAGCCCATTAGCTAATATAATAGCCCCTTGACAGGAGCATTTTTAGGTTCCACAAGTGAAAGACAGAATTAACCAGTTCATTGCTAGATAGAAAATGAGGCAGGTATGATACCCATGAGGTTTAGTTCTGGATTACCTTCTTCCAATCAATTTATCTGTATGGCACTTTGTTGTACTCTCTGTTTATGGTGTGCTATTTGATGCAGTGTGTAAGCTCCCTGGAGCAGGGGCTGTAAAGCGTGGTACTATGCACAGTAACTAGTGATTAATTCATAAGAATCACAGATTAAAAAAAAAAAAAGCAATATCCTGTAAGAAGAAATAAAACAAATTGAACTTCATAATCTGCTGTGTTCTTAATCCTCATTGTCTGGAACCTGAATAACTTCCAAAAGCACAGGAACAATTTAGCTACCCTTTCCGATCTGCAATGTGTCCTCGTATTTTCTACACAAGGACACACTTTGCGCTGTGAAGTATTTTGTTCTGACAGTGCTTTGACTTAGTTTTAACATACCTATAACCTGTTGCTTCGTGTAGAGGGGTCAGGTTGAAGGCCAGCACGGTAAGGGGATTTGTAATTCTTAAAGGATCTTAGTCCATAGTATGAAATTGAGCTTCACAATGGTCCTGCTTAGCAACCTGCAGTTATATCCTAGAAAGTCTAGTCATATCCAAGCGTGATGTAAACCAACTTGATCTGCACTAATTCCGGGGTTACACGTATTGATGTAATAGCTATGTATTCTTTTAAATAACAGCAGTGTAACACCCCTGTTCTGTTCTACTGAAGATCAGAAATACTCTTGTACATGAAGAGAAAGCAATAGATACACTTAATGAAAAAAATTTCTTAAATAAGCAATCCAACATAAAAACGAATAGTTGAGGAAAACTTTTTGCCATTCAAATACAGAGTTTAGTTACACTAATTAAGTTCAAGTATACTTCTTTTCTATACGAACTTGATATTTCATATTAACTTGACTGTATCCTGAAGGACAGACTAGAAATCTATCAATAAACGCATTTGTCGTGTTTACCAAGTACACACCCCAAGCTTATTCGGATTACACTAATGCATCTTAAGGTTATTCAGAAACGTGGCATGTGTAGGCAGAGACGTATTGACAATCCATGTCTGGGAGCATTAAAAATAAATAAGTAAGGGAAAAGATCAGTGCAGAGAAGGATTTTGTATGTCCAAGTTCATGCAGCATGTCAGGGACAGGGATGTGTCCTCCGCTATCCTATATGGTGAACCATACATTATCTCTTAGTACTAACAACACAAACAAGTATATCATTAGACTTCTCATTACAGTCTCAGAGAGACTTTGCCAACTGTGACTTCACATTCTTTTGATCTGAAATATATTAGCTTACTTTTTTTTTAGTTGTAAAGCATGTTTACTGACAGTATAGATCTCCTGTTTATTTATTTACCTCATTATTCATTAATTTATGTTATTATTTTTCATGTTAGTTTGACTTACATTAATAATTTTACTACAAAATTGTTCAGCCCCATTGTACTAAACCCTTCCTATCAAAACCTAGTCTTGCAGTTGGTTTTGAAAACTGGGTAAGAAAGTGTTAGGTCAAATCTAAACTCTCCATAACACAAAAGACAAAAAACTAGCAGAGTGTATGTTAGCTTAATTGCTAGGCCAAGATAGCGAGGCTTGCAAAATCATAACCTCTTAACAGCCACTAATACGGAAAACCACCAATGCATACAACAAATAATAAAATACACGTCAATACATCACTGACTTTGTGTTATCAGGAAAAATACTACAGGCTTCTAAGGAAAAAAAAATTATGAGAAAAAATAGAGAAGCTATAACCGGTTAAAAATAATTTGAATAAGTCTTAGTTTCTTATTTTCATAACATTGATATATCTCTGTTAGCAGCCAACCAAGGAATCAGCAACATATTTTGTTAATGTCAATGAAACTATTTGGGCTATCTTCTGGTTTAGTCAACCTCAGAATGTGGCCCACTGTCAACTTCAGCAGGACTCTCACAATATATTTCACAGGTGATTAAACTCAACACACGCAATGTCCTTAGGGCATTATATTACCTGCAAGCGATATCTAAGAGATGGAAGAGGAAAAAGTAGAGGCTCTAATAAGAGCTGAGCAGAGTGGGCTTTCACTACATCTCACTTAAGAAAGTAGTTTCATTCTGTGTTTCACTACAATGTTAAGAAATACACAAAAAAGCACATTGCTGTATTACAAAATCTATCTGTCCTCTGTTCATAATATTATTTCTTTTGATGCTGAAGGAGCTGTAGAAGGAGCACAGAGATAGAAGGGGCTGAGAGAGCTAGAACACTTCTATTAACCTATTAACTCACAGCCCCTGAGGGCTTGTTCATCATGGTGCCTATCAAAGTGTCAGTCTTTTCTATTACCTTTTCCTTCAGAAGATGTCTGTCTATCATTGTCATGCTCTCCTAGCAGGATTATCCATCATTTTGGGTGAAGCCAAATCATTCATTTTCATGGCTGTCTCTGTTAGCGAGTTAGGAAGGAAAAAAAGTGTTTTATTCAACAAAAGAAAAATGATGGAATTGCCCTCTTAATCATTTTCTTTTATTACTTAATCCAAAAGGTTGGGAGGAGGCTCTGCAGTTTATTATACCAGTAGTCACCGACACCATTATATTTCAGGATGTAGCAATATGTCCTGCTTTTCAGCAGCTTATAAAACTAGCCATAAACATTAACTCCAGGCAAGAGTTTGTCATACTGTACTCATGGCTCTTGATTCAGAGCACTCGTTGACTTATATGGTTAGTACCGTGGTACCCCTTCCAGGCTTCCAGTTCATACTTGAGGTAGGCTGAGATAACTAGAAATCACAACGGGTCGTTGTGATGAACTGCAACCTTGCCCTCCTGGAGCTGCGTGCTGCTGGACCAAGCGTGCACTGAGATGTTGTAGATTTTGCTAGGGATTTTACAAATGCCAGTTTTGCCTAAGTGTCAGGCTCAGAGCAGCTTGATCTACATTATGATATAGATCATTATTATGATATCAATTATGTCTTGTGAGTAGCAAGACTACACAGGACACACACTACTTAGCAATAAAATTTGTAAAATTAAACACTTAAAGGAAAATAATCATATTGTTAACCTTCATCAGCTTCAGCCATACAATAAGGTGAATAAAACAATATTAGGTGAATCTTCTAGAAGTTTGGACACTATATAATTGTTTTTGACTGCTCACTGTCCTAACACACTTTTTATTACCCCCATAGCTACTAAAGTTACCAGAAGAATCTCCATGATGAAATATGTAGATGTTTTAGAAAATGTATTAAATCAGGCAAAGAGCCCAAATTGCACCCTATTCCATGTCAACGTCCTGTAAAAGTCAGCCTCCAGCTCTTGAGAATTTACAAAGGGGCTTGGGTAAAGCAAAAATTGTAAAGTCTGCTTTTTTTTTTTGAATTTGTCTTTTTGGATTACTCCAGGTTGAATAAACCCTCATCAGTTCTTTTTTTTTCCCTATAAGTATCTTCACGTTGATGCACTAATTACAAGAAACTGAGCTTGTATTGCCGATATTCCTTCACTGATGAACACTAAGTTTACATCTTCTCTTCCTCACCTCTACCTTGGCTGCCTATTTTCTTAAAAGTTTTAGCAACTTAATAACTTTGAGATCACCTCTCCCATGTTAGATTTGGTAAAAACTGGCTGCACATTCAGAATTTATTAGCCATAGGTAGGCAAGCAGCTTAAAACAGACTAAAAATAGTCATGGGTGACATACTTGTGATTTAAAATACTTGTGATTCACAAGTGAAATACTCGTAAAAATGGGGTGATAATTGCAGTTGCTGTAATCACAGGAAAAAGATAAAGTATTACAGCAAGGAAGAAAACATCAGAAAAGTGTGACACAGTAAGGATAAACTCATCCTAGACTCAGTATTGTGAATACCTTGCAGCAGCATACTGAGGCAAGTGCCTTCTTCTATCATGGTCTGATTGAAAGACTAATGAAGGAAATGAGAATCACTCTTTTCATTTCACTAGGATTTGGATTAGGCTGTTGGGGAGGGAAAGAGATACTGGATAAGTCTACTGGATAAGTCTACGTTGCGTTTGGTGTAAACTCCCATCACACTGCCAGCCAGCTGGGTACAAGTTGGCTCCAGAGCAGAGGCACAGTTAGCACGGCACGGAGCCCAAGCTAATAAGGTCTGCGGTAAGGCAGAGTGTATTATCTTGAGCTCAGAACTGTACTGCTGCAGCCATAAGGCTCCTGGCCAGCTTGGCACTTCAACTGAATAAACATCACATCTGCCTGGCAAAGTGCTCCAACATCTGCCTGAAAAATCCCACATAAATACACCCATTGCTGAGCAGTTACAATCATGGCATATTCCTTACGATCTAAAATGTGACTGCACTACAAAAGCTCCTAAATATTTGTACAGAACTAGAGCTCAAGAAATAATTACTTGGCTAATTCTTGATAGTGTGGAGATGATGTCTTATTACTCTACAATGGCAATTGTTCAAGTACTACTAAAGAAGACACTTCAGAAACATTGAATGTCTTCTCACAATCACACTCCCAAGAGCCATATTTGCCAGCGATGTCCATAAACGGTTTCAGGATAATTGCACTAACCTAATAAAGCTGTATGTCAAATTCCACAGAACCCTTGAAAATCAACTGGCACTTTTAAAATGCAAAATTAGGATCTTTGGACTGATATTTGTACTTTTCATCTTCACAGGGTCCCTGCTCCGCCCAAGAACATGTATATTCAATATGACGGATTCTATAGCATTATTGAAGTATCCAGAATGATTCTTATTTTGAATGTGCTGATTATACAAGCTGTGATCTCAGGGTCCAGGTCCCTTCACATTCCTCTCAGTGGATTGTAAGGAGGTTTCTTTTTCTACAGATATCCACTGGTACATGAAGGGTCCCATCCTATGCTTTTGAACCCAATGAACACCATAAATCTGCAGTTTAGTACCAGGTGTTTTGCAGGAGGAAGACCATTGATTTCTATCTTGCTTCTGGAATATGCTTTTCTTTTCTGTTGCTCTGTCAACTGCATATTTGTGTCTTGGTAGTTACATATTTGAACATCAGTATGCTAATCCAGACTGGGTCTTAGTTAATTTATCTCTCCAGTGCATAATATGGTCTTCCAATATGATTTCAGTTAAAGGATTCTGAGCTAACGCACCCATTCCAAAGAATCCCTAAATATTCAGGAGTCTATTGTAGAGTTTGTTCTCCACAATCCTCCCTTTGCTAATAATTATTTGGGTTTTTTTTTAATAGATTGTGGGAACATTTGGAATACTTCCTTTGAGTCTTTCAAAATTCCTTATGTTTTCCTTGCTTTTACCCACATAGATCTCAGTAATATCTACATAGCAAAAAGTTCACCAAGTTCATTATCCAGTTTTGATATTACAATCAAGGACAATAAGGCAAAACACTGCAGAAGTTAGATTAAATGCACCTGCATTCACTCAGCAGGTGAACCATGCCCCTGACAAGCAGCAGAAAGTGAAGACTCACCTAAATTCTCCAAAATTATTGCCAATCCTGCCTAAAAAAGCCCAATTCCCAGCTCCAGCTTTGGGTTGACAATCTCAGAAGCAGGGTTCTACCACATGGTACTAGGATCTGGCCTGTTCTTAAGTAATATATTAACAAAATTCCTAAGAGTAGTAATTTGTGCTCATTGATATGTAAAAAAACAGAACCAGTTTGGGATAAATGCTAGGTGAAGTGACAGTATATATACCCAACCTGGCCTACATGCAGTCAGTTCCAGTGCCTGTGCATAGGATTTTCCCCATGGTTCTGGTTCCAGCCTTTGCACGCTTAGGAACAGCTCAGATCTATCCACCTTACACGCATGACGTGCAACAAAATCTATTTTGCTCTTGACCTTTGGCCTCACATAAAGAAAGAGATACACCAGCTCTTCTAGGAACATCATTTTCAATTTTACTTGCCAGTGAAGTAGCAGATATTGAACTGCAACTGGGATAAATGTTTGGAAATTCTTCCCAAACAATTTTACGCACGCTATTCAGTTCTCTTTAAAATGCGGGGGTGGGTGGGGGGGGGTGGGGGTGTGGAATCTTAAGAAAAGCTGCCTTGAGTCAGGGTCGTATATTAGGCCTCACATTTGGAGGACACCAGGTCTTTCCTCCAGCACTACGATTCTACAGCACCTTGAGAAAAACAGCTGCTCATCAAAAAGGAATTCCCTTCTGCAGCCACAGCAGAACAGAAAAGTGTTACACATGGATTTACCAGCCACATGTCCCACACATATGAAGATCACAGATGGTACAGTTCCAACCAAATATAGGTGTTCCGAGTATTTGCTGCTACAGAGAAAAACACAACCCATACTAAATTGACAAAAAAGACCGACGAGGAAAGTATTAAACTCAAGCAAAAGCAGCAATGATGATACAAATGGATGCAGGCTCTGATTGTCTGGATCAACCCAGGAAAAAAAGTTGCAATTCATTAATAGCTTCAAAAGCCACTCTCCCTATAAAGAAAAACAGTGGTTTTTTAACTACGGTTCATAAAGACAGGGGACTATACTCATTCACTCATCTTTTGAAACCACTGGTTAGAGTGAGAGCAGGGTTGGATGTGGCCACAAGCGTCTAACTCACTCAAATAATTGTTAAAAGAAACCAAGGCTGGCTTCCCCTAAGTAGAAGAGAAGTCTCTTCTTCTGTGATGCCCCTTATTCTAAGTGCAGATTCAGTCAAGCTGATGAACAACAGGCGGCTTAAATAGCAAACTTTTTCTTTAACTGTTAGTACGAACTCAGTGCTTCACTGCCAGAAATTTAATTACAGTTAGAGACACTGAACATTAGTGGAACATCATTTTTCTTCTTTGCTTTTCTAAACAGATCTAATAAAGTAAGCAGAACCTGTGTGTAACAAATATGCCTAAAAATGAGTTTGCCCCATAAGCCTGATCAAAAAATAAGGAGATGTGATCCCCTCTCTCACCACCTTCTCACCCTATCCCTCAAAAGGGCTACATTAAAACATGGAAATCAGAGGAAACACTGCTCTGAGCCATAAGCCTCGTTCTCTTATGCCCTGCCTTAGGCGACACAGGGCCATGTATATGCCCCTTTTTCAGGTCTGACAAAACAACGGCCTCTGTAGAAACTGATGTCTTCATGGATGGCTCTCAGAGAGGGAGAAGGGAATTCTTTCTCCTGCTTTTAATTTATCAGCCCGGGAAGTAGCAATCAGGATATAACACCGGCACAAGTAAATTTCTAGTGCTTACGTAAACGAGAGGAATAATTATTGAACGGGCTGTGACGAGTTTATAAAAGCACAATCAGAACAATTAAATACCTGATCTGGCACGTAGGATGTGGTATCAGTACACCCTTATCACTGCGCCCCTGAGCAACCACGCTCCCGTCTTTGACAAATTACCCTTCACTAAGCAGCGACAACATTTGACCTAGGCATGCCGACAGCGGGGGCTGGAAAATTATGCCCCGGGGAGTGTCACCTTCTGAGTAGACAGTGAAAAATCTCTATAAAAATTAAGGGAAGGGGGGAGACATCTGCAAGAACTGTGTCCCTTCAGCTTCTCCAAAGCAAATTAGAGCTCTTGCTCCCTGCCTTCAAGGGAGTTTTGCTCTTCTGTTTCAAAGTTCCTCTGTGTTAGTCTCAAAAGCGTAGTTCTTTGAAGAAGGCTCTAAAACATTGCCCTTTTTAAAGTGAAAATACAAAGCTCAACATTTTCAACCAAAAATCCATCTTAGCATGGTCTTCTCCTCCTCACCGTCACATTCTACTTTCTCCTTAATAGTATCTGTTTTTATTTCTTTTACCCTGCTTTAAACTATTTTATCTCTAGAGTGTTGCTATCTAGTAATCCTAGTTATATTTTACTGTCATTCATTTTTACTACATCATATAACACTCTACAAAATCATTTTATACAACACTTGGGTGTATCTACATACAATACTTAGATTACGTTTTACCCCTCGTTTTGTATTCTGCCTTCAGCACTGTGCAATGCACAGCGATTGTCAATGGGAGGATTTCTAGTGACTTAACCGAAAGCTGGATAATGCCTTTCACTGCTGGGTATGAGCTTTACTTTGGTATTTTACCAAAGTAAATTTACAGAATTTAATTTGGGGGGGGAAGACAACAACAACCACCACCAAACTCCCTCTACTCTTCAAGTAAGGTGTAATTTTTCTTTTTTTAAAAGAATAGATTTACTTTCTCTGTTGTTAATGTTGTACTGATGGCAAGGGAGAATTAAAAAAAAAAAATAAAAAATAGCCTCCTTTCCTCCCACCACCGTCCCACTCATTCTATAATCGGGTAGCAACAATTGTAAATTTCTGTCATTTCTCAAATAACAAAGGATAACATCCAAGAACAGTAAATTCTGGGAACCATTTAGTTAGTTCCACTTGTGATAGCCCTTGTTTTTAATTTTGGAGACCTCCAGTTTAATAATCATTGACAACCAAGGCCTCGCCTTTTTGATCACTATATAATGCAGGTCTGTAGAAAAATCTGTGTATCTGTATGTATGCACTGACATATTTATATGCTCATCCATTTATACATTTTTATCCTAGTCTCACACAAATTTAAACTGTTTACATTGTGCTATTACTTCTTTTCACTGGTTCAAAAAAGCAGTAAAAAAATAGTTGCCAAAATAGTTTAAAATAAAGGAGGAGATGCAACAACTATAGTAATCACCTAAGTTGGGACCAGCTTTTTAACAAATAAAAAGGTAGAGTTTTTTCAGACTTCTCCACTACTGTAAGTATGACTTACAGCTAAGAACATTTTCTAGCTGTCAGACTTCAACCTGTTATTTGCTACTGTGGAGAATTTTTCTGTCAGCCTCCCAGCCTGCTTTTCAGGGGGCTACTAAAGGAAGGTAGAATGGGAGGTAAGACAGATCCTTACCTTTGTAAAACAAGCTATATTTCAGAATTCTAAAATAAAAATTCACCCTAGGATAGACACTTAATAGTCTCCATCTCAACTGCAGTTGAAAATTATGCAGTTGCGTGCCAGCAATCAACTAACACTGTAAGGTCACCATAAAAAACAGATTAACGGACTTGATATGCAAAGACTCACAAAAATCCTGATGCATGCACTTTTTTGGTGGTGACAAGCCAGCTGCGCCTGCAGTGACAAAAGCAACTACAGAAGGTGGAGCGTAAGGGTAGATCTGCTCCCTGTGATCAGAAGGATCGAGCCAGTACCAGAGACAAAAAACAGAAGAAAGAACTAGCTGCAGTCCTACCTCAGAGTGTCACGTGGTATTGTACAAAGAGTATGTGTTTGTATGGAAGAATTGCATATGATCTAGGAGTGGTGGGGGGAAAAAAAATAAAACACCAGGATTTGACAGCTCGCAAGGGCATGGCAGGAGGGAGAGGATCAGTAACAGAGGGTCTTTGCACTGATGAGCTGGTGGTGGGAGCAGCATCCAGGTGTGTTAGAGCTGAAGCATAGCTACTCTGCACACATAAACAAGAGAGAAAAAAGTGTGTTTAATGGTCTTCGCCTTATCTTCTTCTTCCAATGAACCCCTATATTTCACACATACTATTCACAGCAGCACATCCTTCTGCTGTAGCTCAACAGGTAAAAAAACCCCAAACCCCATACCCCATATAAACCAATCAATAGAGAAGTAACCCTGCTATGACTAGACCCCCACACCACCACACAGCACACGGCGACCCAGAGCCAGCCCACAGGAACAGCTGTGTCTTTCGCAACACTTGACACTGGGAGGGGAAAGAGGCAGCCCCACTGACAGAGCGGGGCTCTGGCACGCTTAGCTTTTTGCTTCTTGAAACAGGGACCTCTGTAGCTATAAGAGAGATCACTTTCTGCCTTGCAATCATGCAGGGTCAGATGAGGATAACTCACTCATATCCATTAGTACTCTCCTACTTCAAGGACGGCTAGAACAAACAAGTAGACCAGGCTGAAAGCAAGATACTAGAGTGGGTCCTGTGCATCCACTGTGATTTAACCTACAAACTAAATACAAAACACTGCAAAAGGGAAAAATAAAGAATTGAAAATCAAAACCTTATGCCTTGAACAAACCTTACAGATAAAAAGCAGGCAACTTTATTTTGGACAATAAAAACCCCTCATTCCTTCATTAACCTTTATTCTTTTTTTTTATTAGCAGTCCTGATACCATGCCTCTGAGCTGAGCCCAGCAGGCTGCCCAGGCAATGACATTTCAGAGATTGGCAAAGCAGCACAGTCCATCTCAGTTTAACACTATCTTGAGTTTTTGTCATTCACAGCAGGAAGAAAGCTGGCCAGTTCCTTTTGTACTTTTGAGAGGGAGCTGAACAAAAAAGGCGGGGGGGGGGGGGGGGGGGAGCAGGGAGATAGGCAACTTGATTAGAAAGAGAAAATTGACTGAAAAATATTCCATTGACATTTTGATAGTCTGGGAAGCAGGCATCACATCTTAGGCAAAACATTAGATTATACTGTCTCAGTGTGGAGACTATGGGAAAATAAGTTAGAAGTTTTCAGATGCTACATCTTCCTCATTTATGAAGAACATTAGAAAAGACTATGACAGGTTATTTTAGACCCAGATAGGCATAGGGCAGGAAAGGACCACAAGAGCTCTTTCAGTTCATCCCTTTGCCCCAAGACTACATGGATTATTGAATGCCATCTTTTTACTACTCTATCTATATAATGGTTGGTACCATGAAAAATACTCAACTGTCTTTAAAGCGTATATGCCAAACTATGGAGATCTCTGTATTCAACAGGAGACAAATGCTTTACCAGAAGACTCCAGGGAGATTAAACACGCAATCTCTGGTTTGGGGTTTTGACTGTTTTGATAGGAATAACTCTACAGTAATTAATATTACATTTGTGCTTCAGAAACAAGAAGTTGATCCCAAGTAAGAACCACATACTGCAAACGAGACAATCCCCGGTGCTCGCAGTTTACAGTCAAGACTAGGGAGAAAGGCTGAGTGGAAAACAGGACTCTCTTCTTCACCAAAGGGCTCGTCTCAGGTATATAACTTCATCAACTTCACATGAACAAACATGAAATCTGTGGCAAAGTCAAGAATTCAATTCAGATCTCACCAAGTTCCAGGACAGTGACTTCTTTAATACTAGTGTATAAATGAATAATAAAAAGCCCTGTGTAGGGATGTTTCGTATAAAGATTAAATCAGAGCTCTTATGGCTGGAAATACATCTATCAAGACAAGCTGTGGTGCCTGTTGTCTGCAACATGAGAAATGCTAACTATATTTTAAAATATTAAGAATATTAAGTTAATTTGGACTTCCATTATGTCCTATAAACTCAATACAATAAAGAGGAAAAAAAAAAAAAAAGGAAAAGAAAGAAAAAAGGAGAAGATTCATTCAGCCAAATCTAGTGATAACAGAAAAAGACTTTTTCTCCCTAAGGGCTCTATTTAAAGTTCACCAGGTCTCGCTTATGGAAAACAAAGAACACATGATGATGAAGCCAAGGTGGAAGACACTGTCAATAGCAAAATCAAAATGAAAAAGGGTGGTGAAAATATAATATCAATGATCTATAAGCCTTTAGATAAAAAAAAATATTTTAATATCAACAGACATAAACTTGCAAGGTTGAATTTTAAAAAGTCATTCATGTACTACATTATTTGAAGACTGAGTAGTAGCCATGTCATTTTCCAAACACATTTGCACTATGAATGGAAAATTATTGCTTTTAACAGAATTAATTGTGTTGCATTGCATGTTTTCATTTTAATTGATAGTCCAGCGGTATGGCTGGTTTTTCCATTTCTTCCATAACAGAATTGCTTAAGCAGACACAAGTTAAGCTCAGTTCTTTTGATTAGCAAAAGCCATTGCCTCCAGTGTTAACTAATTGCTTTCTTGTAATGCTGAGAAGGAAGCATATCTCTTTGTACGTAAGTGTTCTAGCTTACTTAATGCTCTAAGTGAATTTTCAGTCTGTTTTCATAAAATACGATGGAAATAAGGTATTTTCCATCTATAGAATTCACACATATTTGATATATTTTAAACGGTTTGGACCTAAGAAGGGTTTCTATAGCACTATTGACCTAGAACAGAGTGAACGCATGAAAAGATTTTCTGCATGAGGTCACACTCTAAAAAAATGTCTGCAAGAAATGAGACAAAACATAGTCCAAAACATTTAAAAGGGAGTCTTAGTAAACTGTTAAATGCATATGCCTGTTACATAGGTACTATTTTCCAAAGATTTGCAGCAACTGCTGAATGATAGCTGTGACAGGCCCCTTAGTAAGATAAACAGATATGTCCTTAACTGCTCTGACAGTGAATACAATTAACTGCCTTGAGAAAAGGAAAGAGAATTGTTACTTTGATAACACTGTTTATTAAGCCTGGGTTGATGTAGCCTTGGAAATCCCTGACTAATATGTTGACTCAATGCCGGGAACTCAGTCTGCATTTAATATGCTGGAAATGGAGAAGGGCAACATTGAGTTATTCTCATTTCTTGTTTATTTCCCACGACATTTCAATAGGAGTGTTGTGCTGTATTAAAAATAATAGCCTCTAAGGTTAGGTACAGACTGGTGGCCTTGGGAGCAAGCACCTCCAGGCTGGAGAGTCTGAACATGCACCACAGCTACCACTGACTCAGTGCAAGATCCAATACTGCACCAGTCTTTGCTGTACCTTATTTTTGGGGGGACAAATTCTATATGTGAACCAGAAAGGTGTTGAAATGAGCAGGTCCCAATTCTAAACAACCTAAGGGCTGTAAAGTGTGCTACAGCCTGCACCTATTTAACGTAGAAGCAAAACATGACAGACAGTCTGGGTTTATGCTGAGCATTGGGTAGGGAACAGCCTATTGAGTCCAGTTAATCTCAGACAGGATTTACTGAGTCAGAGGGCAGGGCTGGCCATACGACTTTTTCTACTGTGTTTTCCCTGCATAAGAAAAGAAAGAAAAAATTAATACAACGCCTCATTGGTTAAAAGGCTTATATACCAGTGTTAGAGAGGATTGTTCTTTCAGTGATTTTAATCTGCTTGAAGAGAAAAGCAAGTGTTCATCCCAGACACTTTGAGCTCTCTATTTCCTTTTATCCCTCAAAGGATATTGTTAAGGTTTATTTGCAGTTGACCAATAATTTTTCCTTGCATCAGAAAGGATGACTGCACTTCTACAGAATTAGAAACATTCTTCTCAGAAGGATAACAGACTTCATTCCCATCTTCTCCTTCAAAATTCAGAGATGGAAATGCAGAATTGCTTTTCCTGAGGGTTTGTCTAACGGTGCAGCAAGGACATAAATGAAGAGTCACATCTCTTAATTATCCTGAACATATCAGCTACAACTCTGTTTTCTAATCTGATACCCAAATTACAGCTTTCTAGAAGCCATGTTGTGATAACACCTCCTCCTTTCCTGTGAGCTAAGCAAGATACATCATATACCAGAAAACTGCTGGACCAGTGCTTCAGAGATAAACAAAAAGGCTCCCAAAAGACACTTCGTCCTATTACGCTATGCTGATAATCAAGGTGGCCATAATTACTGTATTGCTTCTTTATACTACCCTAATTTGTCTTTTTATTGTATTTTTCCTGCTTGTACTAGATCACATCTCCTCTAGGATGAATGCCACCTGCTCACTCTTGTCTCAGCAGGACGGAAGCTGGTCCCCAGTGAGGACTTGGGACTATAAAGCTTCAGGAAGCAGCATATTTTTAGAGACAAATGCTTTAGAAAAGGCAAAGGTTTCAGTATAAATGCAGAACTGACAGCTGATACAGGGAGAAAAGCCTGTAAAAGGCAGAAGACACTTGGGAGGAATTCAAATGAAGAACCAGAACCAGCACACAGACCCTGACCCAAACTCTTGTGGCATTGACAATGATACTCCTGTCATCACCAGGCTCTGGACAAAGAGTGTAGAAGACACAGCTGGATTCAGTAAGGCTGTAAAGCCTCTTAGAAATACTTCTCAGGGCAGGAAAGAAAAAAAAAAAATCAACATGGTTAACAGTTGATTAGGGGTTGTAAGGTTTATACAGAAAGCCTACATACACGGGCACGTTTCTTACTTCTTATCTTTGACACTTAATATTGCCTTTCATACATCAATAAATCCCCCCTGTATACACATAAAAATCACCAAAATCATTACAAGAATCTTTAAATAGACTGAAACCTCTGCTGAGCTGTTAAGGCAGAAATAACAATGGACGCTCTTACTTTTGCTAGACAAAGCAAGCCATCCGTCTGTTGGAAAAGGCACCTTCACTTTACATGAAGAGAGGACAATGAGAGAAAGGAGCAAACGCAACTTGTTTGAGAGCCCAGAACGTGAATAGGATGTGGTTAGCCCCATCTGAACACAAAATACTACTTAGCACTGCAGTACACAGGGTCTTTTCTCAATTTAAAACTACAGGACAAACAGGCTGAATAGTAAGAGTCCACAGTGACAATATACTTGATCTGCAATACAGAACAAATAGAGGATCATGAAATAAATATTCCCATTGCTCACTAAGAGAAGCAAAAGGCAGTCTGAAAAGATAAATTTTCCTTAATCATTCTTCTTTGAGTGATTTTTGACCAAGTTGCCTAACTTGTTACCCGGAAGAGCATCCTTTCCCTCAAACTTCCTGTCTTTAAGGAGGAAAAAAAAAGGTTTTGTACTCAAATTCCAAAACAAGGATGTCACTTGCTTTCATTTCTCTTGGTTTCTAAACATGCCTGCTTTTGTAAATATTTCATGGTTAGGTTTGAACAAGCCTCTCCTAACTGTAGACCAGCTTCATGAACCAGAGTTCTGTAAATCTTCCCCGACGTGGTGGTGTGTTTTTTTTTTCCCCCAAGGAAAACGCTAACGCCAAAGGCTTGCTTGTCACCAGTTTCTAAGAGAAAGATGAACGCGTTTGGCCCCTTGCATCGCTCCACCTAACTGGAAGGTAGAGACCAGCTCTGACAGTTTTCAAATGACATCTGCTTGTTCTTCTCTACTGCTGATGGGGCTAGAGGTCTGCTTTGCAAGGCACACAGTCTCAGTTCCTCTAGCCGACTTCTCTGTCGCTGCCTGTGCTTTGCATTTGGGGTATTGAGTCAAATAAGTGTTGTTTTGCCATTTGTAAATCCTCTTCAAAGTGTTCAATCTGCAGCAGGAGCAGGGCATTTACCTGTCTTGATCCTGTGTGGGATAGTCTCCAAGCTGACAGACGGTGCTGTCTCATCCATCTGCTCTGTCGACAGCTCCTGGGAGGACAGTGCGTGGATGGAGTACTTCAGCCCATTAAGTGGCCAAGAACAAGCTGCATGAATTTATTTACTGCTTTAAGCGTATAAAAACCACAGAGAGAGACTCAGGGGTTCTCTAAATGCTACCCCATGAAAATATGGGAAGAGCACGGTCAGTGGGAGCCCTTGGGAGTGCTCTTCACACACTGCTGTATGACCCACCTGTTTCTCTACTAACAATCTGTGTGTTTCTACAGTAAGCACAACATCAATCTCATTACAGGCATAAAAGAAGAGACTCCTCTAGTGCATCCACAGATTTGGCTACAGTCCACCTCTCTGTTTTTCCAGAGGTGCATGAGGCACAAGTGAAGGATTCAGCATGAGGAACATCAGCTGACAAAGAAACCTCTGTTTCCAGAAAAATTCCTGCAGTCAAAATCCTGCTTATAAAAACCCATTACAAAAAAATACTCTTTGTGAAAACTTTTTTTGTGTGTGCTCAAGGATACAGAGTACTTCACCATGTGAAAGCAATACTGCAGTTCCTGTATATATTTGCATATATCATGATGTGACATCCCAAAGCCCTCGAGTCGGGATTTTCTGTTCCACTAAAAATAAGAAAAACAACGACCCTTAGTGAGTCTGTGGCTTCTAACTCACTTATACAGATGGTCTTGAAAATTCGATTGCCAAAACATGATACAATACAAATGATAAAGGTTTCAAAGAGTTATCTCCAAATCAGAAGTCAACACTTGTACTACCCAAACCGCAGTTGATAGTTATGGAAATCCAACCGCAAGCACTCAATTTGAGAGGAAGGAGAAGGGAAATATACTGGTTTGGATTCTGAAAGAACAGTAGTTATTTATGTAAATTTGCACTGCAGTTATTACTTTAAAATATTATCATATCCTTGTCCCATATTTACTGCTACTTACTCCCTTTAGGGATTTCGGTAATTGAGTTCTTCTTGTAAAGTATGCCTTTAACTTTTTTGCTAACTCTAAAATAAATGAATGAATGACAGCGGAATACGCTCATGTTGGTAGAATACACTGTTGTTCGTTTCCCCAAAGCAACCATTTATAGTGCTAGCAGAGACTAAATAAATGAGAGGGAAGGATGAAGAGTGCTTACACCTGTTGTAACTAATTTCCAACTAAGCTTTATGTTAGAAGTTGGGTTTCCAGGGAAATGAGCATCCTACCACAACACAAGGTCATTTTTCTCCTTTGGGATGAAATGTTTACAAAATATATAGTTATAAATACAAACTATGTAAGTTACAAAATAAATATAAATACATCTGTGCTTGTTATTTTAGGAGCCAATGAAATTCAATAGCACAGATTATATTCAACACAGAGACAGGAAATATTTCAATAAATAATCTTAAAACTTCCTGCATACAAAATTGCTCTCCTCTAAAAGTCACCCATTCCATGCAGAGACAATACAAGAAGATAAATTACACCTCAAAAGATACTGCTGAGTATGTGACAAATGCCCCTGCCCAGAGCCACATTGTAACCCAGAAGCAGTAATAATTCTATAAATATCTTCCAGGTATGCACAGCCTCGCAGGGCGCCTTCCAGAGCCATTTCCCTTACTGTCACAAAGGGCCATATTGTTTGCAATCTATCTATACGTATCTTCTATACAGAGTGAAGACAGCCTCAGCCCATCATTTACTAAGACATTCCTCTCCTTGGAGAAGAGGAACAAGACAACAGCCACTCATAGGAGGAGGAAAATGCAACTGCTAAGGAAAGGCAATAAAGGCAGAGGTTATACCTCTGGTAAGAAACTCCCTAGCAGGAGACTACTAGTACTAGAGAATGCAATGAAAGATAGGTAGTAGAACCTAAACTGTGAAAATTCAGATTAAAATAATACTTACAAACATTTAACCAAACCTATAATGATTAGAAAATGCAAACTGTGAATACTGTGGGTGACTCTATTTGCTGTTTCCGAGAAGTCTTTGGATTAACTCGTACTGATGAACAAAGTTAGCAGCTCAAGATCTCTGTATAGCCTTTGGCGAGAGGGGAGAACTTCCAGGAGTGAAAAGGGAAGCTTATACCACGGAGGGGAAAAACCCAACTCTTTAAAGCCAAACCTGGCTTATCTACTTCTAAAAGACATCAGACATAATGGACTGAAAGCAAATATTACGGGGTGAGATCCTGCGACCTCCAGTACGCAGGAGATCTGACTAACCTGTCCTATCAGCCTTCTCTGGCCTTAACATCTGCGTGTGTATGAATTTACCAATTTAGCAGTAACAACAACTCTCCTTTAAAAAGTCTCTGTGGAACATTTTAATTAGTTTGGTCTTACGGCTTGTCTAAAATGTTTGATAGCACAGCGTACACTAAAGCAGCGTTATGAATGCCTAAAAATATAAAATCTAATTATGGTATCTGTGCAACTGGAGTAATGAGAAGTGAGTGTGACTGATAAGAAGTGAGACGGCAGGCTAACAAGCTGAATCTCTGTAGTTCAAAGGACCAGAGGTCTAAATGGAACACCTGTGGTATTGCTTGGAGGAAGATATGTGGACTAGGAAATATGAACATACGGCATTTAAAAAGATACAGTATGAACTGACTACACGGCAATGCTAATTATTAGAGCAGGCATTTAACATATGGATAAAATAAATAGGTAATAAGAAGGTACGAAACTGAAGATGATTGCTAAGAGAAACACACATGATGCAGTGAATAAGAAATTACCTCCTGTAGATAAGAGAAAGCTGTGACTCCAGTTCTTTGGATTCATCTGCTGGACAGTCAGACCTCACTGAATGCTACACGGTCACTACTACACAGTGTTGTTTGAGTAGTTATTATTCTGCCTGAGCAATTGCACTTACAACACGCCGAGTGGCCAGTGAGAAAGAGCTGCCAGTATCAGAGACGGGGAAAGAGAAGTCAAAGCAGACATCCTCTGGTATGAAGAAGACAGACGAACCGAGCGACACAACTGATGATTTTGCCTTCCTTTACTCTCATACACTATCAAATCAACTAATGCATCCACAACTGCAACACACTGCCTTCTAGACTGTCAGCATCTGACCTGACACTTTGCAGAAATTCTTGCCACCAACCAAGACTATCGCCCAGTGAAACACCAACGCGTTTTCTGTATTCCGTTGGACTCTCTCAAGATCATTAATTACTGACCAATTTATACCCTGTGAGAAACCATAAAACCATAGTTTTTAAATAAGAAATTTATGGTTCTACTGCAAACCAAGATTGCTGTAGAAGAAAGCAGTACTACATTATACAGAAGATGGCAACAGCACAGCAACGTTCCCACCTTGCTGCTTCAACCAGCACATCGCATCAAGTTGTATGTGGCTGCACGTCTGGGCCTAAGCAAGACACCACATAGCTTTACCCTCCCTTCTACCCTTGCATTGTTGCTGTGGGGTTACAATACATAAGCGAGGGGAACTGTTTCCTATGTACATACAGCGCAGGGAGGGAGGGAGGTAATGAAACGTGCACGAGCTACCATTAATGCTTGACGAGCTTTTCTTTGCTCAGTTTCTTCAAGTTGCATTAACAATAATGCTTATCCCTGTTTTTACTGGTCTCCTTAAATATTTCTTCCAAGTTATAGAAACAAGTAATAAACAATCCATATGTATTTTTTTTAATTCTCCATTTGTAAAGCTGAAGATCTTAACCTTATCAAGTATCGAAGCTGTAGAACAAGTCCTATCTAACAATATTCAGTAACTTACTTGGTTTCTTACCGTGCTGCCTCCACACTAGTATTTTTAGCTCAGTGATGATGTTCCAATCTGTCTAAGTTGTCATCCAAGACACGGGGAATACCAGAAATGGTACATTTTGATTTGACAGTACCACAGATTGTTTTTTAAAAATAACCAAGGAAAAGACTTTACAGCATTGTTTGAAGATATTAAATTTCCATAGGGGTCAACAGAGGTGCTTCTCATATGCAATTTATTCACTAACAAGTTTCACGGGTTTTATGAGACTATTCACCTTCCTGGTTAATAGAAAATCTGTACTTACCATGGCAACACCTATATCAGATGGTCATACAGTAACACTCTTGAAATATACCATAGATTTATTCAGTCTTCATAATCAATCTGGTCATAAATGTCACAGTAACTTGTCATTAAACTTTCCCCTCTAGCAACTCTAGTAGTTGTTTGATGCTTTCTGCTTCTCTGTCACACTCTTCCCTGTGCACAGCTGCAGTGTTCTGCACGCAGTCTTTTCTCAAATCTGTCACCTGCTGGGTATATAAGTCCTCAGTGATACAGCATACATAGCGGTGATCTAATGACAACAAGCTGTTTCACACGCACCTACTGGCAATAGCAGCAGTGATCACTTTAAGAGAAGGTTGATGACCAAGTGGAAGTCAGCATGGAAGAAATGGGAAAATCTTGATGTTTAATAGCAGGCTAAGTTATTTGTCTGCGTTCCTCACGTGACTCCTTGGATTTCATTTCGGTTGCACTAGCTGACAGTGAGAGCTGCTGCCTCTGCGAATAAGACAGATCTCTCTCGCGCCAAAAGCATTTGAAAGAAATGCCCTGTGCAAAGTGAATTAACGAGACGGGGTAGAATCCAGACTTCATCAACTCCTGTCTGTCATGAGACCCCCAGTGTATTGTAGGCCTAATTCTTTCTACCTTGCACCTTGCATTAGTAATCTGCATCTGTGCAATGTGGGTGTAAAATGCTATCACATAAAAATGAATAATGTATTTATATCCACTGCAGAGAGGGAAAAATGCCAACAGAAAGAGAAACGTTGGGACCTCGGAACCGGCACGTATTTTGAACACATTTTTTATAAGCTAGAAAAAGTAATACATCAGCCAGAGGTGACATTTTGCTAAGGGTGAAAGTTAAGTCAGTACAAAGGAAGGTGACAAAATATTTAAAATTTTCTGAATGAACTAGGAGCTTAGTGAATAGTTTATGCAATTCATATAGGAAAAAAAAAGTAAGGCAATGGGACTGGAGCAAAACACACAAAAATTGAATATATTCTTTATAAGAGCACATGCTGCAAAACACTGAATAGGAAGATGAGGAGGTTATGGTAGGTAGCATACTAAAAGCTTCTGAACTGTATGTAGTACACTAAAACTTTCGAAAATGTATGTAGCAGAAGTAAAACAGATTTCATCTGCATAACCATGGGTAATGATTAAAGTCTAGACTACTAGAAGTATATAAGCTATCTGCAAACTCTCTTCCAGAATGTTAGATTGATCACATCTGATTCTCTTCTACATTATTTTAAATTTACAGCAGTGTCATGTTATCGATTGCAGCACAATTATACTGGAGCCAAGCCAGAGCAATTCAGGAGAGAATCAGGCTCATCATTTGCACAGTACCCTTTCTACAGACAACTCAAAGCTAGCCTAGTGCATCACATCCTTATACTTATATTAACTAGTAGAAAGATTATTAAATATTCAAAATTTTAAATTTAGTTCACTGTATTTAGACTAGTAGTAGTGAAACCACCCTAAGTTCACAGAATCTAAAAGAAAGCTACTTTTCAATGACAGAAAAGAACAAAGTTCCCAGCTGCAGAGCCTTGTCTTTGTTTGGATCTTATAATTTAAGGAATCATTTTCTAAAATTGCCGCTTGTACAGTAAAATGACAATGATTAGGCTTGCTATCTTCCAGTCTCCTGCTGTGCAAGACATGCACTCAGTGGGCCTGGGATACAAAAGTAGCTGCTTTACAAATAATAACACAGCTTAACTATCATTTAATAGCTTCAAAAACATCATAGTAGTTACGAACCCTTTGGAACAAGGACAACTAATTTCAGCATCTCAGTTGTTGTCATGTTTAATCACTTTCTAATGCTGGTGGCTGTTTTGGTTTGTTTCTTTGTCTTTAATTGCTGGAAATTTTTAATTCCTTGTTCAAACAACTTAATTTCACAGTTTTTAGATTAATCAGTGATCACTTGAGGGGAAAAAAATGATTGAAGTTCATCAGGATGTAGCGTGGAGAATCAATGTAATATTGCAGAAAAGCATTTTGATTCTACCTTCCTGAACTACGTGGCTTTAAACTCTAACACTTTAAGGTAATATTGGGAGAATTGTCTGGGTACATGACTTTCGGGGATCCTTTGTTTAATCTACAGAGCCGATCTTCACTGCCAGCCTCAGGGCTGGTGTGCTTAAAGGGGTGGGAAAATGACTCCCTCCCTAGAACAAGAGACATCTACGGGCTTGAAGGTTTCATTTACGCACCAGGGCAATTTGCCTGCCCATCTCCTCCGAGTGCCTTGTGCAGTAAGGTCTCCTTCTGGAAATATTAAAATAAGGTACATATACATTATTTTGGTGAAGAAATTCTGAAAAAACCTGTTAGCAGGAATTCAAATGCAACATAAGAATGTGAGCTACTTCAAAGAAAAAAGAAATCTCTGAAGAGATCCTATCGTGTTCTGTTTTCCACCCAGAATTTCTACTTGCACATACAGCTGACAGAGTATCTTGATGGTACCACTAAGACCACTGATGCGGTGAGATATGTTGCCATTGGGGTCTGCGGCACCCTGCCTGCCCAGGCACCCTGCAGCAGCACAGCTGAGGGTGCAGGTGGCTGCAGACCTACCTGCACTGAGACAGAAAGGAGATCACCACGTACTGCCGTCACCAATGCACACCGTCTCTTCAGATTGATGAGAGCAACGTTGAGAGCTTTAGAAACTTTCATAAATAAAAACTGTAGGCTTCAGTAAGTCAGGCAGTCAAACCAATGGGGTTTCTTTCACCCCTATTTGAATGCAAATCAAGCGTTTGACCCAATAAATATTTGTCATTTCCCATTTCCTACACGCTGAGGGAGCCAGTACTTCCTACCCATTAACTGAGGCTGTGTTTAGGAAACATCTATCCAAAGGCTAGAAAGCAGAATTTATCAGCATCATCTCCTTGGCATTTCTTCAATCACAACCTTTTACCACTGCCTTTTTATTTCACTGTCTCCGTAAGTAAAAAAGAAAATAAGAGAAATTTTCTTGTGGTTTTAGAATGGTACTTTTTTTTTTTTAATAAAATTTTACCTGGGTTTACTTGCAGGACCAGCTCTGAATTCGAGGCCTATCTAGCCATTATTTGGACACCAGACAATAAATTCCCCATTCTAAATTTCTATGTACATGCAGGGCCTTTAAATTAGCTATAATCCAACCAGCAATAAAAATAATCATAAATCACTTCTGTGAACACAAAAATACTGAGACCATTTGGCAAGGTCCAGAAAATCACAGATCCAGTTCGCAGACTAAACCTTTCCAACACAGGTAGAGCATGCCTACTCCTATAATTAAAAGATACTGAGTGCCCACGTGTCTTCTCACACCATTAGCCTCCATCAGCCTATCCACTGGCAGCAGTCCTTTATCAGCGTTTTAATACTGCTATTAAACAAGATTGCCTATATAAATGCAGTCTTTGTTCAAACCCCACCAAATACAGTAGCAGGTTCAGCAACGCAGTAATGCATATGAGACACTGACTCATTTTAAATTATTTTTTGTTAGATAATTTAGCACAGAATCCTCAGTGAGCCCTTTTCCAAATAAATTTCTGTATTGAAACATACCTGGGGATGCTCAAATGCATAACTAGAGCATTCCATATAATAGAGAGAAGCACAAAGGTATTTAATGTTTTATTTAGTCTGAAATTAGTTGTATCAGATGCAGCTACAGTGACACCAACATCTTAGATTTTTCTCTCTCTTTCAATGGCTCTAAACTGGTTCATTTCTACCTATTTACTCTGATTTGATATTTATCTGATCCAGGTCAGAATCTGGCCTAGTGGGATCATATGAAACATAAAGCAGCCCAGGATTTGCACCTGACTAGTCTGTCTCATATCACTGTAAATACCCTTATGTTTAGTCAATATATCTTATATTCCTGTAATTTTAATTCATTATTTTAGAGGTTGTCATTGTCATTTCTAGCAGCTTCTCCCCCAAAATTCCTTAGCTATTTTCACATTATTATACTGTCATTATCTTGATGCACTCTTGCATCTTATGCTATAGATTTTATAAAACATGAAGCAAACTGTGTGACTTGATACTGAGAAAAGCCTAAAAGCATCAAAACATGTGCAAGGGATTAAATCTATCATGGAAAATAAAAGCTGTTACCCATTACTCCAGAATTACCTGTATCCCTGAACTAGAAAAATCCAAGATATCTAGCCCAGTTGGGGGAAGAAAAAAAAAAAAAGCAGAGTATCTAGGGTACAAAGTAGAATTCTGCATCTCTAGTTAGTTCCCAATTCATTTCTGAGCTTACTTATGCTCAAGGGAGTATTTCAGTCTTAACACATAAAACACTGAGGACATAGGAGATAAAAGAAGCTGAAAGAACATTTGATGGAATATTTCTCAAAGGGAAAATTTGTTTTTGAAGGTCTCTTTTCAAGCCTTCTTTAAACCTTTAGGTCCTGTGCATTGTGCTTTTCCGTAATTTTTTTCCCATTTGACTTTCACTTCTGTTTTTACAGGATGTGAACTCTCTTGAGCATTTCAGATCTGCCTTCTTCATTCTTTTTAACCTGAAGGCTTTAAAACTCCAGAAAGTAAAAGAATAAAAAAGAAATCTGGAGATAGACAGAGGAACAAAAGAGGCCACAGGGTGTCTTGAGGAAAGTAGGAAAAAAGACTATAGGAGAAAGAGAAAGATGATAATTCCAAGAGAAGTATGCAGTTACTCACCATCTTCATCATCCAAAACCAAAGTACTTAACAGTAAAACTCAGACGAACCATGACTCTGAATTTGTTTGGACAGTGCATACATTTTTATAGATCCCAAAAGTCTTTCTGGTATTCCATCTTCTGTGCCTCCACGCCACAAGTATCTATACAACTTCCAAACAAAAAATCTAATCCTTTATTGTCATTCACATTTTCAAGCTGACCTGTGGTAGTTTTTAGCTTTCCTGCTTACCTCCCACATTTCCATTACAAAAGCACTAAAAAAATTATTTAAAATTGCACTGGTCTAGAAATAGTTCTTAGTCCAATGCAGGACAGAGAGATTTTTCATACAGGTGGATAATTATGCAAGAACAGGCATATCCCCCTAGCTAGTTAGGGACTAACCTGAACTGAGTCCCACATCCCTGTGTTTTGGGGATCTGTCTCTCTGGGACTCTGAGTCTGGGTTCCCTGGCTCACACTTCTCCAGTTTAGTTCGAAATCCAGAAGCCCTAGTTTTACCCAGACATTGGATTTTGGCTCTCTCCTCCATGGTAAGAAGCTTGCAAACCCAGAGAACTTTGCTACGAAAGAAGCACTTCAGAATTGCAGCCTCCGTGTTGTGGAGCCAAGAGCATGCCTTGACGTATGCAGCTCCTCGCTTCAGTCGAGGTTGCTGGATTTTAAGGTTACCCTTTCCTCCAAGGGTCAAGGACTCCTATTTCATGTGGAAACAAACAAACAAACAGGAAAAAGGAATGGAGGAATCTTGGTATCTATTTTTGAAATTTTGTTCCCAAGTATTCTTTTCAAAATACTATCCCTTCTCGTAGAAAAGAACTTACAGTTTTTAGGAACTTTAGTTAAAATTGAATAAAATTCAAAGACTTTAAGGTTCAAAATCATTTGTTACACAGACATCAACTCTTCCTGCTCTTCAGCAATCAGTTTCACGGCAGGTTACTGATACACTGGCTTGATTAAGCTAATGATGAAACGTAGATAGTATCTTTTTTTGCCTGTATACTTAACTGTACTGCAAATTATTTATTATTGGGAGGGGAGGGGATGGCAATCAGTAACTGCAGTTTGGACAGATTATCCTTCTCTGCTTTGCTAAGGTCTGATGTGGGGAATATTTGATTAATCTGTCACTGACAGATGCTTTTCAAACCTGCCTGTGCAAAATCTATGCAAGACTCATTATGCTTGAAACAGTGCATAAGATCTAACAAATTAGCTTAGGACCACAGCATGAGTAAACTAACATCGGTCTTTCATTGTAAGAGTAAAGCAGACTTTCAAAATAGGAATATTCAGCAGTAATAGCCAATATTTGAATTTGTCTTCTTGCAAACAGACAAATATCAAACAAGGCAGGAACATAATGGTAGGAATTGTGGAGAACCTGTTTGTCTCCCCTTGACAAATTTTGACTTGTCAGCAAATACCAGAAACCCAAAAATTTTGCACATCCCTCACACTGATGCACAAAGGTCACTGCTCATCCTTAGAGGACTCCCTGTGCCTCCATGCTTTACCAGACTGAATGTTTGGGCAGCTCTCCATCCCCTGGAAGGTGGGACCACCTTGCCTCTCAATGAATCACAGCAATGCAACGCGGAAAAGGCTCCCTGGCTGAGGCAGACAATGAAAGCAGCAGTGTTCAGTCTGTAACTCCCATGTAGCAGCTTCTAGGTGTGAAACAGTTCTTTCTCTTAGTCTCAGAATGAGATTTCTTCTCAAAAAACAGACTATGTGATATATTCAATTTTAATTCCCAAGTTTTCTGATGAAGAACAGATTATGGAAAATTCTGGACTACTTCTGCTAAGAGGTTGTATGACTCAGTGGCATACTTCCACATACTCAGAAATAATGATTGCTAACAGGTCACTAACCCAAGAGGAAAAGGACAGATAAGTCACAAGGAGATCCTGGTTCATTTTCAAATTCCACCAAAAATTTCTACACCTGCAGCTCCATTTACCCATTAATGACTTAATTATTCTAAATTACATAATTATATTTGTTCATTCTTTTTGTTCAGCACAGCACCACTAAAAGAAAGCCTTGTTTGCTCATTCAGAAGAATGCCTTAAAAAGTTTAATTGCCTGCAGCAATTAGATCTGGAAGTCTTTCAGATAGCATATGACTTGCGTTCTCAGTCAACAGTGAAATTTTTCTCAAATAGTGGAAATCTGAGGTAATTTATAAGTTATAAACCAAAATATTTCCTATCACTGTCTGGAATAGTATAACTAAATTAGGGTTACAGTTCCAGATCATGTGCACAAGAATCCATAAATAAACAAACCTAGTAAAAAAATTTCCAACTAATTTATTTCCAGGGGAAAATAATGTTTCAACACACATTCACAGTTTAGTTACCAAGAATATTGCAATTTTTAAAGAATATCGAGTGATGAAATTCACATATTTTCATTATTACATTTTCTAAACGGAAAGCCCTCAGGTTCAAAACTGATTTACTTTTTGAAATTTTAATAAATTGTTCCTTAAAATTAAAAAGAAAAGTATCCCAAATTATCTAGCACCCCACAGTATTTTTGTATGAACAATTTGCAAGAAGCGTTAAAATTTTCATGAGAATTTCAGACTGAAATGATTGAACATCATAAACATACAGAATTGACACCTTTTTGCAGGCAATCATTTCAAAAGAAATTAAAAATAGATTTCAGTCTGAAAATATGCAGAAGATTAAACAAGGAGATAAAAAGTGAAGCACAGCAAGTACCATTCACCTGTTTTCTCCTGATGTACAGGGCAGGGACATGAGATGGTCAAAAAGGTTTTCATGAGTTTCTCTCCCCATATCTGCTAGAAGCGGTGCCCTGCTGCAGAACAGGAAGAGTCACGCGTTCTGCCTCTTCTGGCCCACTTTTTTTTTTTTTTTTAATGTAATGTCAATTTTTCCATGTAAAATACTGGAGCATGAGGGAAAGGGAAAGAAAACAAGCCCTTCTACTTCAATGCAACACTTTCAGGGAACTGTAGCATGAATATTTCATGCACACAGTCTCATCTATCTGCTCAGCTTCTGAGCTGACACTATAGTTTCCATCATGTCCTTACAAAAAAGGGAAATGCAGAGCACAAATATAAAGCCTCATGGACTTATTTGGTCAAACTATCACATAAAAAAACCTACCTGTGAATGTAGTTTACAAAAGGAAATGAAGATGAAGAATCTCAGCAACATATAAAACAAAACAAAACAAAACAGCATATTCAGTTTTGGACAAAACCTTAGATTTTTAGAGATCTGACTTTTTAAAAGCAAAAATCTTCAAGCAAAATTGTAGAAAAACAGGACTTTCTGTTTAACATTTCTGACAAACAGCCTGTCTTAAGTAGTGCCCCTACACGTTTTTTCTGCTCTGTGTAAAGCAGAGATTGATCTTGGATAACAGGGACAGAAGTGAACTTTGTCCTGACTGAATCAAATTCTATCTAGTATGTACAAAATTTAATATATTCCATTTCATTAATAAGCAAATACAACTAGGCTAAATAATATAAAAAATATTGACCAGCAAACACATCCATGTATATACTGCAGAGCTCTGACCAAAAATATAATATTAACTCAGATTTAATGAACACATACTAATGCTTGTAGCTGTCTCTGATTTTTCACAGGAAGCATTGCAGAATATCATTAATGTTCCAAAAATAGATGCAAGTTCAGAACACCATTATCTTGAAGAATTTAATAGGTCTAACTATTCTGTGAAGTACAGCAAAATGCCATTTTTTAGATAAGTTTATGAAAGACTTTCTTTCCAAATCTAATTATAGATATTTAAAGGTGAAGCAAAGGGAAGAGGAGATAACACCTGTAATAGAATAAAATATCCTTATTGGTATATTCAACACACAGTAATTATCAAAGAAAATGAATTCTCAACAAATGGTTAATGGAAAGAAAAAGCACCTTATAAATTTTGTTAGGAAAGCTGAGCATTCTTATCATACATGCTTCAACGTAACAATTTAACATGTTAGTCTTGATCTGACCCTGACGCTAGTGGGACAGATCCTTAAAATAAAGCTCGCTGCCACTAAGATGAGCAGTGCAAATACAACCATATAATGTCCCATACCTCTGTCTGCTTTTGCCTCTGATGAGCTGGGAGAAGAGATTTGGGGCTGCTCTATGTTATACCAACTTCTCCTGAGAAAACTTTTGTACCCAAGACTGTCAAGTCTTGACTTGCCAAGCCATAACGCAACACTGGAGTGAGGATTTCACACATAGCACTGTTCTACATCTAGCTAGCAAAAACACACACTGGTGTTCATTTCAAACCTGTCTGAAACAGTATTTTGGCTTCAGTAGTGAAGCAGCAATAACTGCATCAGAATTTCCCACCAGATGTTTTATACCCATTCTTTTTTCAAAATATTTTAAGCCACTTAAGTGCCTGTAAAAATGGGTTGTCCTTGGGAGGTGAAACAGGATAGGTAAGCATGGTGCAGTAATGGAAACACAAAGACACCATTCTATACTATAAGATAAAGACACTATTCCTGTAGCACTATACCCGGTCTATAAAAAATTTGCTGACAAATTGGAAAAACTAAGGGAAGTTTTTTTGTAGTGTCATATATAAGACAAGAGCGAGAAGCAAGTGGATTCCTGACCATAGAGAGTTCTTTAGGCAAAGTCAGAACAAAATTCAGATTTTGAAAACATAAGCCTTTTCTATTTAGATGTAAAGAATACATATTTTGTGTGGATAATTAATGGTTAAATTGGGCATACAGGGATGCTTCATCATTCGATGTCTTGAAAATCTTCGTTTCTAGCTCAATTAAAAGTTATAGGCTTGATAAAAGAAACATTTATGAAATTCTACTGGTTTATATTAAGCAGATTGTCATGCCAGATTATTTTTGAAGGGCATCTCTCATTGGATTCTGTCAAAAACTCTGTGTCCGCAACATACATACTGAACACAGCTTGAGTGAAATGTTCCCATAATGCCATATGGATTCTAGAAAGCACCCATCGCACTGCTGCGTCTGCTGCTTGACACCATAAATCCACATTTGGTTGACCTTGGGGTTTCATTTTGTCAAGAACAGAGTTTGGCTCACTGACATGAAATAAGACAAGTAACCATCCTGAAAGTGAAAGCAGGGTAGGTGCCCCCTTCACCTGCCCCCCACCTCTGCTGAGTGTAATTACCTTGAGACTTTCCAGATAACCTTAGCAGAGAGTAAAAAGAACAAGATGTCTTAAAAAAACTCAACAAAATATTTCTGAAAAGATTTGTAAATCCCTGGGGCTTTTTGGCTTACAAGTGCTTTGATTTATTAAAAGTTGTACACATTTACTTACAAAAGTTCATATTACAGCTCCAAGTAAGCTTAGATCAAGTTGCTTTGGGAGAGATTTGGACTCAAGTGAACCAGCCTTTCGGCCTGCCAAAGATGAAGATACTCAGCATTGTCATTTCCCCAGTGGGTCTGGGATCAGCAATGAGTGGAGAAGCAGAGCCATTCCTGCCTTAATGTCTTTCGACAGCAACAGTCAACTCGGCAGTTGAGAACTGCAGGTGCTAAGAAAGCTCGCTAAAGCAAAGACATCTTTCTGAACAAATGCTTTCAGTACAACAAGAAGGAACAGAAAACACAACCAACAACGAAATGTCCTAAACAAACAAAAAAACAGCCCATAGGCTTTAGCAAGACCAAAGTATCCAAATCCCACCTGGATGAGTGCACACAAGAGCAGAGCACAACTCCTACACTTAGGGACTGAATAACTAGCATTATGCATTCATTGAATAAAACTGAAGGATAGCTGGTGCTAACTACCATGAGAGCTTTTCAAATAACTTTGTTTTCACAAGAAGCATGCAAAAGACTGAGAGAAAAGGGAGAAGGGGCACAGAAGGACCAAAACATTTACCATACAAACCCAGAAATCACAAAGCCAGTCTCTGACCAATATTTTATCTTTAGAAAATTCCAAGAATCACTTTAAATGCCTAATTATTTTTTCTGTTTATTGCTCAGGTCATTAGACAAAGTACTGTGTGCCAGACAAAACTACCTTCCACGTATCACTCCTATCAGATAAGAAGAGAAAAGGAAACGCCCAGAAAGGGAACTGCAGCATACTGTGCGGTTTGAGAAACAAAGAAAACAGTCTTCAAAAGAGATAAAAATGAATCCGAGATTCAAGAAAAAGTCGTTATTAGTTGTCTGAACTACCAGATCTTTAGTGGCCATTTGACAAACTATTATACCACAAGAGGTCACAAAGCGCGCCATTGGGAAGGTGCGTGTTATCTTCATTCAGCAGGCGGGGAAGCTGACACTCAGCGAGGTGAAGCAACCTGCGTGCGTTTGCAGTGCAGGTCATCGCAGGGTGAGGTGCAGACCCTAGGCTCCCATGCCACAGCACTTTTCAGGGACACCGTGCTCACTTTTTGCTAAACGTTGACCCCATAAAACACTGATGACAACTGGGAGTCCCCAGTGAACCACAACCAGTTTATGCAATCGTAGGGTATCTATGAAAGGTATCTCAGATAAAAATGTTTTTTCCCAACAACCCGAAGTTTCAGTTTATCAGTTGCACCCAAAAAAGCACACAGAGACCAGCTAGTTTTCACATTAGCTCAGTAACTGCATTACAATCACCCAAATTGCACCACTGTTTTTGTTAAATATGGTTTCAGCTCCATATTCAGATCTAAGCTGCTTAATAATATCGTAATATGGTAAACCTATGCTGCGTTACATACTGCAACTAAGCGTAAACACAGCTTTAAAAATATTCTAGTGACTCTAACTACAGTCTCAAAAGATGGCTTTAGAGGACACAGAAGGAAAACATACATGAAAGCACAGCACTTTTTGTTGTAAATTATCTGATTACAGCTCCACTATAAATCTGGGAGCTGTACAGTTTTTCTGATAAATATGCCTGGAAACAGTCGAAGAAAGCTGTACAGTGCCTTAACTCTCTTACTATCAGTTACTAAAACCTGATGTCATTCTGATAACGAGCTGGCTGAAGCCAAGATGCTGTAGCTCATTATCCCGCAGAAGTCTCCTGACTTACCTTCAAGATGCGCACAAAGTGTCATAGAGCATGTTGGAAATGATTTGTGCCACAGCACTGTGGCGTGTTTTACAAGGGACAGTCAAGGACTAAAGTAGAATACCAGCAAGAACTTGCTTTGATGTGTTGTCAGTTTAGATGAAATTAAGAACACGTACAGGTTATGAAAAAGTGCAATTATCCCATGAGGATTTTATTCTACACTGTGAGAAGACGTATAATTAGATTCTTGCTATGCCTGACTGCACTTTTGGAACTTTCCAATTTAGGTTTGATTACCTGATGATTAACAAAATTTCAAATTTCAGTTCTGATCTTCCACCATATTTTGTAAGCAGGAACAATTTCCATGACTGTAGAAGAACCTCAGCTCTTCCTGAGAAGAGACAATCACTCAACAGGAGGAGAAAAGCGATACTATTCATGCCCCACACTGAAAGCAGCAGTACAGGAACTGTCGGGATCATAATCATCCCTGTTCATAACCTCTCTTTAGTCTGCAAATGAGCTAGACTACCTGAGCTCAAAAATTATTCTTCTAGTATCATTCTGCTAGTGCATGTTTCTCCCTGCACTCCAGAGATGCAAGCCTTCCCTTGACATTTTCTTTCCACTACTTATGTCCCACCCTGTAACATAAATGCATACCTAAGAGGAAAGCAGCTGCAGCCCTGCATCCAGATGAGCCATAGACTTCAGAGAATAAGATCGCTGCTCTGAGTAGCAGCCTTTGGGGCACCCTTATGCATGCCACATCAGGAAAGTGATAAACTAGCCCAACAGCAGACAGTTGAAAAATCAGCCTAAGATAACTTACGACACCTACCACTACAAAACCCTCATTAAATTCACCCAGTCAAGGCTGGCTAGGGAGCACCAAAGGATTTAATGTACAGCAAAGGACATATTCCAATCCATAAGTACATAAGACAAATGAAAAAAGAGACAGTCCGGTTAAGGCAGGATGTGCAGAGTGCTGGAGAAAAGATGGTAAGAAAAAACTAAATCAGTTTTCAGCAGAATTTGAAAGGGAAAATGGTAGATAGACAGGGAGTAGGCAAGAGAAATACTGAGAGATAATGATTAATATCAAGGCCTCAAATCAGTAAGAATGGTTCAAGGGAGCATAAAATGCAAATAGATTAAATTTACCTGATTTTTGGTCCTCACTCTGTGTAAATCATGGAAAACAACATGAGTTTGACACAGAGAGAAGCAGGTTGTGCACTAGTACTTTAGATGGACAGAAGAAAGACTGGAGGCAAGGCACTGTGCTTTCTGTCGTCTATCCAATGGTGTTATACTGTTAACAATGTAAGAAAAGCCGCATTTAGTGCACTAGGACGAAAAAAAGAATCTCAATTTTCACCAGTAAAAGAAAGCGCTGGAAAGGTTGGATGAAATACAGGGATATAAAATGGTTCATCTTTCTTGAAAGAATGCACTAAACAGAACTGAAAACTTCCCATCTCTTATAACCCATTATTCTTGCAAAATGACTGAAACAGTTTGCAAAACTTGGGTAAGCCTCGCTTTTCACTATGTATTTCCTTTACACGTTGTATACACATGTACACTTAGATGCTCATAGGAAACCCTCATCACAGCTACTTCTACCCATTAACAGTATCTTTATATACGAGAAAGCCCAGTAGCTGCATGTAGCAGATGGCCTGAATCATGCATTGTTCTTCTGAACTATGGTGCTGTCATAATTGCAACTAATTTAGGCACTAGAATGGGCCGTTCAAAATGCCTGCTAACCAGCATCTACCAAAGCCTCAGGTCCTCCCTTGTCCCCCAGAGCCTGGCTGCAAGGCTCAGTGCAGGACTAAGTGTATCTCCAGCCAAACTCAAGGAAAAGGAAGGCCTCACGATGCTGCGAAGGTTTGCCGAGCAGAGCAAGAGATTGTTCCTTCTTTAAAAAAAAAAAAAAAAAAAAAAAAAAAAAGAGGACTACTTAATGCTGGCTGCTGTGGCTTTGTTTTAAAATTTGTTACCTGATCACTGCAGAAGAGAACAATATGAAAACCTTTCAACACAGAACGCAGAGCACAAGCAACAAGTTTTTGGTCATTACCACAGGTTAAATTTAGATTACCAAGAGATGTCATTATTCCAATCACACTATTCTTCCTCTCCCTAATGTTTACAAGGATCCTGCAAATAATGCCAGACTTCTACTACCTGAGCCACCTGCATCCCAGATTTGAAACACAAAGAATAGGAATGGAGCATGACTGCGACTTTTACTTTGTGTGTGGGGTAACTGATGTGGGAGAAACATGTAACAATGAAAGAACGATATTCTCACTTTACCAACTGTCAAAGTATTTGCTAAGGAACACACAGATGAACATAAACATCTAGCAACATCTCTGAAACTCACTGTGTTTGGAATTGCAATGTAACGTAAGTAAAAAAAAAAAAAACAAAAACACAAAAGGCAAATCCTCCCCAGCACATTGCTTCTTTCAGAAGACTGGTACTCATTATGTTGTGCCTTCTGTGCTCAAATACAGAACCTGAAAAAGCTATTTAATATGTAAAGAAAGAAAAAGGTACTAAGTTTTTCAGCCTAAAGATGCTGAATGCATCATTTGCTGTTAGAGCTAATGAGGAATTCAGTTAGGTTTGGCCCCTGTAGGATTTTCTGGGATTTGCCAAAATGAACAAGCAACAATACATATTAACGAGCAACTCCAAAGGCTTGGATAAGACACATAGCTCAAATGCACATGGAATAGCACAACTGTAAGTCATACGTGTTGAGTGTACCACAGGTTTAGCTGGCCAACAGATGTGTTTTAATGCCATTTTAGCTGTGTCTGTACTATAATTCTGCACTAAAAAAACAGAGGCCTTTGGCCGAAGGACAGATTGCTGCACCTGCACCCCTTAAAATCACTGCAGCAAGCACCCTACTGCTCCTCCCTACAAGAGGAGAGGCAGCAGCGTGGCTGCAGCTTCCCCTGGCAGCGGGGGAGATGCAGGCAGAGCACGGGGTGCCCTGGAGCTTTGTGAAGCACAGGGCCTGCAGTGCCCTACGCAGGGGCCTGTTAAGGCACCCCAGGCCATGGCGCTGAAGGTTACTCTGTACCTCGTGCACAGCAGATCTTCCCTTCTGCCGGAGTGGTTCCATCACATGTGGATGGGTTGCAGGCTCATGTAGCGAGTTCCATTGCACAATGTGCATGTAAAACACCCTTCGAAGAACATGGCCTGCTTTGCACAACTTGCAAGACAAGCCTATGATGATATATGTTTTAAATTACACTTCCTGGGAACTGGTGAATGTAAAAGATATGAATATTACCTGTGCACGCACACACCCAAGAATACCCTTATGAAACAAGGTGTAACACAGCAGTAGCAGTGCCCACCCAAACCAGGGGCATCTGGAGGGCCGTGGCTATTTTTCAATAGAGTTGAGTGTCCTGTTTGCAAAGGATAGAGCCAAGGACCTGAGAGAGGAGAAAGCCAAGGACATTGGAAAATGCAGCAGCTGGAATGTGGCCCTAAGCAAACTTCAGTGAGATGATTCCCAGCGTAAATACTACCTGAAAAGATGAATCGCTAGCAAAACCCCACCTCCTTCTGCATTCAGAGAAACAATACTTTGACGCTGTGAGAGTATTACCCCCTGTGGTAAACAGGTGGGATAACCTCAGCGTATCCAGTTTCAACACTAATTTTTCTAACTAAAATAATCCTTTAGGTCCCAACTTTACGTTAACAGCTCAGTTTAAGAGCACAGAGCAGTATCTTCCTTCATGCCAATTAGTGTTCAGCTGTGAAATACATATGTAGATATGCACAAAATTTATGTGCATGCAAGACACAAACTTCCCAGTTTCCCATCCTCTTACACGGTGGGATGGCCACTAGTCGCAGTTTCTTCAGACTACACATGGTACATGTATCTTACATCTAACCATCACCTAGTTACGCCACATTCAAAATTGAATCCTACTAACGGTGTAATAAGATCAGTCACCCGAGAAAGGGCAACTATATGCCTAGCAGGGTAAAAGTCAATGATTTAAAAAAGGCGAAATAAAGCTATTATCCAAATTAAAAAAAAAAACTCCCCAAAAAACGAGAGGCAGAATTCTGATGTAACAAAAAATCTGTATGCACATTGCTCTTGCATTGAGTCCTTGCATGACAGGCAACCAGATAACTTGGAAGTAAATAATGGAAATCAAGCCCATGATAGTTCTCTTTAAAGATTTTTTTTTTTTTTATAGACACTTATTTTGCATGGGAAAAACTATGTCCCACTGCTCCCCCCTTATTTTCATATGATCAACTGGAGTTTTTTATTCCAGGGAGAGGAACAGAAGGAGAAGGAGGTTGCTGATGGGTTAGTAATTTGCATATCTATATTTCTTTTATACCGCAAGTATGTTCCATTTGTTCTGAAAATATGTAATGATCTAAAATGGGGACAATTTTAATGAATTGGGTTCATAATATTTCATATCTTGCTGCCAGACTCCTAGTCAATCAAACTAATGTTATAAAGGAACAGCCAACAGCCAATTTTGACATTCTTTAAGCAGGTCAGTTATAAGCCAATTAGCTCTACCTACTTGGTCTCCAAGGTTTGAATAAAATATAGCCCATTTTGATTAGAAGCACTACTTCCACCAGTGTGCACATGTCTTAAAATAGACTGCAAAAATACTTAAAGCCCCATGGAATTGTTAAAGAAAGTCTCGATCCTACTGAAGTAAATTACTGTAATACAATTTCTCCTGACTTCTCACAGATTACAAGAGCTCCTAGATTCACGCAGTGTCATTCCAGTTTTATCGGATAGCAGAAAAACCAAGTGCTGCATTCATCAGAGCCCTTCCATCTGCTAAATACAACTTTTCTGCAATGTAAGATAAATTGAAAGCATCAATCCCGAATTCCAGAAAAATTCCTGGTGAACTAACTTCAACAAAAGGAAATTACTCAGAATTACATTTATATGCATCACACGTTAATTTGTCCTGTTTATTTTAACACAAGTTTCACATTATTAATAACTGTCAGATCCTTCTTGAATTTGGATGGTTTGATGAGAAATGCAGTTATTAAAACTAGGTAAAATAAGACTCATCAAATTATTTCAAGAAGGAATTTCACATTAACTTAAACTTATTCATTAATATTTTTAATTAGTCAATATATGTTTTTTCTTGTTAACCATGTAATTCTTAAAAACTGAGAAAAATATGGATGTTTCATTCCTCAAGAATTTCCTGCTTTTCATTGCTTAAAAATAGGTGGGTTTTTTTCATTATTTGCTCCCCCCCCAAGATATAAACATCTTCTTTGGAACCACACTCATTAATAGGAAGTGCTAGACAGCTCTTGTTTTACACATAGTCACACATATCTCTTGCAAAAATATTCCTGTCATTCACTGCAATATATACCTAATGTAGACAGTGAACTTCAGAACAGCAGATCTGATTTTAAAATAAACAAACAAACAAAAAACCCAACAAAAACACAAAAAAACCCAAAACCAAACCAAACAAACAAAACACCAACACAAACCCCCAAATCTCCAGCAGCATGCGGAGAACATGCCCTATTTTATTGGAGGAACTCCAAACTGGGCAAGATCCTTAGAAATCAAAAAGCCTCTGAAATCTTATTTGTATTTTCCTTCTATTTTAATTCTAATACACTAAAAAGACTCGGCATGCAACCTCTTTTCTGGGCAACAGGCTGTCTCACCGGCATCCCCTAACCCTGAAAGCTATAACGAATGGCTAGGAAGCAGTACTATTTGTCTACGGATAACCATAACTCTTTACCAAGACAATTCATAGCGTCCCCTCCACTTAAATAAAGCGGCAGCCAGAAATGGCTTCTTTCAAATCATCCAATAGGTCAGAAACCGAGTTTGAAACTAGACTATAATTTCCTGTGCGCTGGTGTGAGCACCTTGTGCACTAGGCAGCATATCTGTCAAGATTCTAGATATGGCCAGAGTCAAAAGCTGATCAAATGGAATAGTGCTGCAAGGATCTTACAGAGAGAGAAAATTTTATGAGAGAGGAGTGCTAATTTAGACAGAGACGCCTATCATAAAAGCCTCATTAGCTCATGAATTAAGAAAATAAGATTTTTCTAAAACACATTACATAATTTAGGACTTCGTGCACTTAGCCTAGCATGACATTGGGAATAATCAAACCTTGCATGGGTAGACTTCTTGGCAGCTTTTTGCACCAGTTCTGAATTCTGCCACTCAGAAAGAGCCAGTGAAGCACTCAACAGCAGAGCCCCGTCTCTTCAGGTCTCAGTATGGTTCACTTCAAAACTGAATGCACTCAAGCTGCAAACTAAATGCAGTGGTTATCTTTTGTTTGTTTTGTGCATATAACACATAGGCAATAAGGGAGAAATTTTTGGTTTTTTGTTTTTGTGCAAGCCGAAGGATTTTGTCAACGTTTTCCTAAGGGAAGTGTGGGAGAGGAGGAGGAGGAAGTCATTTCTGAGCAGGAACAACATATTATCAATACTAGTCCAAAAGAAAAAAAATATTATGGAAAAAAAATTAATTATTTGGAAAGAGACTGCAATACTTGTTTCACATATAGTATATACATGGAGATCAGTTACACTACTCCTGTTGTGATAACTTATAAAATAAAATTCTATTTGTCTTATCTAACAAACCATACCCATCCCACAGGATCTTTATTAAATGTAAGCATATGTGTGGAAAAATAATTTTTTTCTCCCACCTCTTAAATCATTATATAATCACATAAATTCACATAAAACAAGTTATTGAAGCTACACCAGCGACAAATCCAGCCTAGCATACTTCATCATGTTAGCTACTGTAATCACAGTCAATAAAAATTGAGGGGGGGAGATGCACAGCTAATAATCCAAGGGCACAAGCAGCAGCAATTACAGGATTCAGAACCATCTAGAACTGCCAAAAAACCCCAAATTTAACAAGACTTATGAAAGACAGAAGGGCCTGACACTCAGCTATTGTGAACGGCACAACTTACGTGAAGTCAGATGGCTTCTAGCCAGGTTGGCCTGGCCAAATGCACAAAGAGCTAACATGACTCTGAACCCAACCTAAGAGGATTTCATTGACAGAAACTGGAATGAAGATCATACGAAACAGCCAGAATGTAATATTGAGGGCTGTAAAATTTACTCATGCTTGGGAACGTAAATAAGCTCTACTAGAGTAATTTAAAACAAAGATACAGTTGTTTCATACTGTGAATACAGAAATATTGAAAATTCTTATCAAGGAAACAAGACTAGAACTTCCTTGATTTAATGGTCAATTATACTGCAGCTAATTATTAAAACTCCTGATAACTGATGCAGCAGAAGCAACTGTATCTGCCTTCTGAAAATGCAAATGTGCCATAAACATTTTCTGTAACGTATTACTTTTTCAATTTTCAGATGATTGCCTGTCCTACGTCCATTACCCTTCTGTGTTTCCACTGAGCTTTAATTAGCGTTGAAGTATGTCTTGATTTGCTGATTAAACATCATAAGCAATTTAAAGGAAAGGGTCATCATTTTAAATATGCAGGAAACCACATTTAACTTAGTTCACAAAACACAGCACTAAATTAAGTCATGTATTTTTTAAGAGAAAAGCTCTGATCATTTCGAAGTATAAATTAATTCTTTACTTAAGCCTGGAAAAATCTGAGCTATTCTTGAAAATGAACCAAGGGAGCAAAGGGGATGTAGACTACAGGAGGGCATATATGTAATTTGCAGTCAGAGCTGCACGTACTGTAATAGGTACATAATGGATGGAATGGCTGGAAGTTGTTCACACAGTGATGGTCATTATTTCCATCCCAGAAATACTTGCTTCAGAAACATATCCTGCCTGTCTACACCAGCACCTTTGGTTATAGTACTTATTTACCTTGAGGATAAAGCCAAAATCACTTGCAAGATTATCTATATAGGTATAAGGGTATACAGATTCTAACCCCTCTCCCCCACTACAGAAATCTAAGAAATGTCCACAATGGGTTTTTTCTTAGTCTGCAGAACAATTTTCTGACACCTCACTAAATGATTTTTTTAGGGTGACAGCAAGGGAGCTGTGGAGTTGGATACTTAATACAGGTGTCTTTTCTCCAAAAGGTTATTTATTAAAGAGAAGTAGCTGCTACCTAAATATTTATACATTTTTCATTGAAGAATCTTTCATAACCATTGTTTACTTTTTCTTACCAATAGCTGTCATAGCATCATTTCGTTAGTTAATCAACTTTTCTCTACTCTCACACACATAATAAACATTGTAATTGCTGGTGACTGGGCTAATACAGAAAAAAACAATTTTTGTAGAATCAGAGATATGGTAGAAATGGAAACATTTTACACACAAATAAACTGACACGCTTAGAGAATGACAGAGCATTCAAAATTTATTACTTCAAATTAGGTACCCAGTTCCCCTTCCTACTAAGAGTTGTGAAAATGTTTAAGTGAACAGCACTAATCAGTGTAAAATTAGATATCCTTAGCTTTCGCAGAACTGGGGTTGTGCTCCATAGTTACACAATTACATAAATTACTTGCTTTTTGACAGTCCTCAAGTCACTTGTTTAAGTATCTGAATGTAGCTACAGGTACATACATTTGGAAGTGTGATAATAGGCCAGACAGTGAATCAATGTCTAAGCTAGACGAGAAAACCAGGAATCCCAAGTACCTGTTGAAAGACAAGGTGACACTGCTCAGTCTGGAAAAAAATGATCCCATCTGCAACCTATACAAATATAAATCAGTTCTGCTTCCCAAATTGTGATTTTCCCCTTGAAATAATCTTAAACACATTGTGTATTCCTTTACCTTCATTCTCACAGAGGTAGGTGTGGAGGGATTCAAAGCACAAAAACCCAAACGTAACACTCAAAACATGCTTTACTAGGATTAAATCACTAATTGCTTGCACTCTTCTTGTAGTGGTCCTAATTACATTGTAAATAAGACCATGTACAGTATCAGCTGAACTACTTAAACAGTTTAATTACCCTGAAAAATGCTTATACGTAAAAAGTTTATGGGAAGCTAACAAAGTCGCTTTGTAATTACTGCAGAAAGTCAAAGTCTAAAGTGGTGCCAAAATTACCCCTCCCACAAAAAAAAAAAATCACATAGAATAAACTGCGTGTAAAGTTTCTTGGGTGTCAAGGTGAAGGCAGAATATAAACTAGTTTTTAAAGAGTAGAACTGCAGAGAAGCTATTTTTAAGAGTTCAGTCCCTCTTTCCCCACCACTGCAACAATTATTCCCCAGCAGGCATCAATTGGACTAGGAAAGCAGACAGCTGGGAACTAGATGGCAGGGAATCTAACAGCTTCAAGGACCCTAAAATCTACCTTCATATCATGCTGAAAAATTTGTCAAAGATTCAACCCATTTCCACATGCTTCAGTTTCAACAAACCTTCATTTTAAACAGAGACACAGGCCTTCAGAAAATTTCCAGCCAGTTTAACAGTAGCTGCTTCTTACTTTTTAGGTAGAATATAAAGTCACTTTAAGAACAGTTAAACCTGCTGTGGCTCTTCATCATCAGATGGTGCAATGTGAACTGTGAAGTGGTAAAACCCGGTCACTGCCTAGGTCTGAGCTATGAACTTCCATGAGAACTTGGTGACTATTTCTTTTGGAGGAAGAGGAAAAGGGGAAAAGGGAAGAAATTATTTCCTGCTTCTGAATATCCCAAATGTTGCTAGCCTCCTTTGGGTCTAAAATTACTCATTCTCAAGTCAGACCCGTGAACCCACATTTTGGCACCTGTGATTCCTGACAGCGTCTGGTCTGCCCACTACCAGGACACACTTCTGGATGTGGAAATAAATAAGACGTACATAAGATGCCAAAGGACCATTTTTGGCATTCAAAGAACATCTCAAAGTAAGTGGAACAACGGTGATTTTTACATAATGCTGAAACATCATTTCTTTTTTGTGTCTTACATTATGTATTTTCATTGGTATCTGATAATAGCAAGAGATTGGTAAGCAAACTAAATACCAAGTCTTTAAAGAACGCAGTAAGCTTCCTATACATCCCAGGAGAGATGTGGAAAATAATGCTTCACCTTCTAGAAAACTTAATGTAGTCTGTAAGGTAGGACATTTGAGCTACAATCTCTGCATTACAAAATAGCACATTTGCACATTAGGCATCACCACTGATACAGCAAGTAGCCTCAAGGTTAAACAACCCGTTGATGCTAAGAGTTGAGGCAATGGTTATGAATTACAGCTGGAGATAAGCTGCACTCCCCCAGAAGTGAACTGATGACCCTCACAAACACAGAGCACTGAAATAAATCAATTACTGACTAATAATCATGTTTCTGCAATTCATAACCTTCACCAAAGCCATAATGGATAAATTTTCATCTCATTAAAACAATGAGCAAGGAAACACCTCCTAACTTTTCTTGGAAGCTGTATCTCTTACCACCTTTGGAAAGTCTGGGCAGACTAATTAAAATCAGTGCATAGTGTTAATCAGTGCCTAACTAGGATCAAAGAGAACATCATCCTTCTTAGGTGGGAATAAAAATCCTGAAAGTCTAAGGTGGCAGAAATGCAAATGTACACCAGAAACATCAGTGTTTCACCTAAAGGGCTTAGAAAGAAGTTAAAGTTGTATTAAATTAGGGACCGAATCACACATGAGACAAACCATTGTAATTTCACTGACTTCAGTGGAAGTAAGGGTCCACCTTGGCCACCCTTTAGGCTCTCATCACTCTTCATTGCTTACTCATAATTTAGTGCCAGCCATGACGTTGTAATTGCTTCTCAGTAAAGCTATACAAGCCTTGGAGGTGGCCAATATAATACCTTAAAGAAAAAAAAAAAAGAACAGACACACACTGCTTTTTCTCAGATGCTCTACAAGTGATCAGCCTGGGCACTGTAACTGATCTATGGGAACACCAATAACAGAAAACATGCATACCATATTCCAGAATCCATACCAATGGCCTGAGAGATCCACACGCACGCTGAATTTAGCCATTTTAAGTGTGCTAATTTCCAATCTAAAGCAGTGCCAAACAAAATGGATGTCTCATTTTTGAACACTGTTCCCCTTAAGAGATTTGTCAGGTTTCGACTGTATATCATGCCCTCAGAATACACTGGGACTCCCACCGATGTAAGCTGCATGTGCAAACTGAAGGCAACTTATGCTCCTGTGAGATAAACTGCTTGCTCTTTTATATCCTGCAGCATAAAATTTGAAAAAGCAATCTGCTTTGCTTACTGGAATTCAAAACTGCAGTGCCCATAACGAGTTGGATATTTTAATCGCATCTTGCTCCTAATCTTAGTTATGTTCCATACTATCAGAAGTCCTATTTAAATGATTCTACTTTGATAACAGCCAAGCTTCCTGACCTCAGATGTCAGATACTGAAGTCTTTACATAGCTGAAAGCTCCAAGACACTTACCAGGTAGTTCAGAAAGCCCAGGGGAAAAGGCGATTTGGGTGATGACACTGGCTCATGTGGGAGCCCACCATTCTCTAGAAGACCATAAAAATGCAGGCAGAGCTGGGCCTTAAGGCAAACCAGAGCATTTGCGGTCCCTGTAAGCTCTTTTCCTCAAAAAAAAAAAAAAAAAAAAAAAAAAAAAAAAGAGCTCCTCATTGCCAATAATATAATGTAGTTGCCAACAGAGGACCATGCTAGATGCAGCCATCCAGCTAACTGCACTGGAACTGCTTGAGAGCAGTTGTCTGCCCCACTCAGCAGGAGCACACCCACAAGAGTGACAACAGAAGACACAGACAGTAAAGAAAAGGAGGTACGAATACATCTTTCATCCTGTTAATTCCAGTACATATCTGTGGAAATCCGAGGCTAAATTTGATAATAATATAAAGACTACCTTCTATATACTAGACAAAAGTCTAAGGTCTTAACACATGTTTGTTTTTTTGGAAGCAGCTTTGTGCGGTCTGAGGAGATTACAGCATTTAAATGCGGCACATTTAGCTTTACAACTGAAAGTCAGAACGGGTCGTGCCCATAGAGCCCAGTTTTCAGAAAACAGGTATTCAGCACTTTTGGTAAATGAGGCATAGTTCAAAGTAGCAGATCCCAGCAATCAGTAGTCACATCAGGAAATCCTGGCCTAAGTATTCATCTAGGCAACTATGGGTCTGTTCCATTACGGTTCAGTATCTGGTGCCTTTTCCATCCAGCATAAACAGTGTTCAAAATCTCACCTAAGTCAAATAAGTTTCAAATTATTTAGAAACTGGGGACAAAAACTTGAGTGCCTTGGGGGTGGTGAGGGTGGTTTTTATTTAAATTGTAATGACTACAATTGCCATTTATCCTGCAGATCTCCCATTCAAATACAAAGTCAGTCATACAACGGGCTGTTATCGGGTGGGCTCCAACCTACACATATCTTAAGTACCAGACATCTTAAAACAGCAACACGATTTCATGAACAGCAAGAATCCAGATAAATTTACATTAACTTCAGATAAAATCCTTTTATAAACCAAACACCAGTTCTTATGGGATTTGATCATCGCCATTGCCAGAATGTCCTGTAACATGCACCCTGACTCCGGCTGTGCAAGCTAAATTTGCTGTGATTAGTAGGGCTGAAAGAAAAACGACTGCACTAATATTCAAGCTGTTTGAAGAGAGGTTTACTGCCCCCAAAAGAATAATTTAATTATAACACACCATTTTCTTTAGATCTACATATAAAAGAGTTAATTTGCCTAAGCATGCACCAATGGGGCTAATGGATAAAGGTTTTTATTAGGGATGTGCCAAACAGTTCAATAGTTATTTGAATACTGTAGAGACCTCTCAAACATGTAGCTTTGGTGTGCAATAATTCTGTTCAATTAATGGGTTTATTTCCTTCACAGATATCCTTTTAAAAGTGCTCCATCATCCATGCAGTGCTGTTCAGAGACACATTGTAAATACTTTCTCTTTACTGGTAAGTTCTAAGGACATGGTGCTGTTCTTTCACACTGCTCTACTTGATACAGGAAGAAACCTACAGAGAAATACGTAAGAAATGGTGTACCAAATTCTCCTTGGACCTGAGTAAATTGGCGATAATAATTTTGTTGCAACCAATAGAATCACATCAGCTTCAAAACAACCTCTAGCACTCTTCTCTCCATTTCAGCATGGAGCTCTACAGGGCAGCAGGTGGCACACCCAACATCCCTTCCAGCATTACTTACCAGAGACAGCCATTAATATGACTCTAAATCTCTTAGAGTAAATGCAGCATCTGCATTATTGCTGAAACTGCATGCCTCCACATACCTATTAATTTGAAGTTTTAATAACTGACAGGAATGGGAAAAAAAAAAAGCAACAACAAAAAACCCGAAAAAAACCCAAAACAAACAAACACAAAACCCAAAGAGTAAAGACCCTTGGCCTCTGCCAGAAAGGCTTCTGCCAAGAGGCACCATGTCTGATGTACCTGACACAAGCACGCAGACTGCAGCCCCACTGCAAGACATAAACATAACCAGCAAAACTGCATTTTCATTCGTTACAGTTTTCCTCATTTAGGGGCTAGGTTTTAAGACACTGGTTTTTGCACAGCAATGTTCAAGCTGGGATCAATTTTTATGGTGTAGTATCTCAACAGAAGTTGAAATTAAGCTTGATGAAGATATGGCCATTACCATAGGCCAGGACATAACTGATTCAAATGATAAATTTTTCCAGAGCATTGTTGGCATTATAACTGGCCAGGCTGAGTTAGCAATTCAGTTAATAAGAATATTTGAGGTTTGCATAATGGTTTTCATCATCAATACCAGCACACCTTGCTACATTGACAAAAAATTATATCCCCAGAAAAATTCATATCTGAAGGAACACTGCAGAGTTCAAGGGACCTGACATGGGAACGCTTGAACAAAGGCAAAGGCAGGAGCAGAACCTCATCTCTTCCCAGGGCCCCTGCGTAATTAAAAGGCTGTAAGGGGAAAAGGGGGCAGGGTTTTCAATAGGATACAAACGCATAGAGGATGAAGGAGATTTGCATTTAAATGTGTCAGACTCTGGAGTCAAATTTCAGTGGCCATCTTTTCTAACTTTCCTCCTCATTTTTCCCTCAAGTTTCTGGATCAATTTCTGTTACCTGTTCAATATTACTCATGTATCTTCAAATTGAATTTTTCAGTATACTCTAGAACAAATTAGTCAAGTCCAACCTGATAAAAAGATGCGAAAAAGTTGGCTTGTGGGGGACATTTTTTCATAAACATTCTCTTAACTTCTCATTTGAAGGCTGATCCAGAAATCCTTGGATTAACTAGAATCCGAATCAGCTCATTTTCCTGGCAGTTTCATTTCTAATGTAGCTCTCCCAGCCTGACCAGCTCCTTTAACTTATGTTTCTCGAGGCTTCTCTTAAAGCAAAGGAATCCTTTCAAACACCAATCAAATTGAAAAAGACTGCTCTCATAAATCCATTTAGTCTCTTTGAAAATGTAGAAGCTTATACAAACAAAGGGAAAACAAAACAGCAGAGAGTCAACCACAGATGGTGGTGGGGAAAAAAAAAAAAAGCTATTCAGCAATTTCCATGATTAGTTTAGTGGTCTCAAGGCACATGTGCTTTAGCTAGCCAGGAGAAAGGAAAACTGCAAAAGTGAATACCCAACTGCATAAATTCCAAGAATTCTAAAAGCAAATAAGCATATTTGGATCCCGTTTGTAAATTACCTCTGTTCGATAGTCCTTAAAAGGACTTCTAGAGAATTTTATTCAATTATTTGCATACTTTCAAGACAGTATGACTACACCATGATTTAAGACCTCCCAGGGACTCTCCAGCAGTGATGAGTCAGAGGACAGAGCTCTCTCTACTGCTGTTGGAAATCCTGCCTTTCCATTAGTCTTGACTCTTCCTTGAAAGGACAGAGGATCTGAAAGAAAAGCTGCTTCTAAACACAAACAAAAACCTCTATAGTATGGAAACCACTGCCCGCTCCCTTCGTCCCCCTGGCAGTAAAATAAGTTTACTGTGTCTATGTTCAGAGTTCTTTAGAGACCTCCTCCAATGCCATATGTCCCTTTAGCTGCTACCTTTCTTGCTTCTGAATCTCAAGTCTTTTTTGACTATTTTTTCTTTGCTTTTTAATTACACATGCTTCCTGGTAAGCTAACGAAGCACCAAACTTTCCTAAGCTACATGAAAAGACATGCTGTGAAGCACCCATTGGCCTAAACTGCCCAGCAAAGAAAATGAGGCGCTGTCAAATAAACGTACGTGTGCTGCGTCTCTCCCAGGGGCAGGAAATACTGGATAGCGATATTACATACCACATCTATTGCATTATCCAGCTATTTCGCGAGAGTTTCCCTCAAACAAGGAAACAAAGAAACATCAGGATTCCTGAACGTTCCTGTAGGTTTTCCAGTTTAATTTCTGAATCTCTCTCTCAAATTATAAAACAAACATCTCCTACTTATTCATTTCACGTCCAATTACCTGTATGTGGATGTAAAGAAACATATAATACCTGGCATATCCAAGAAATCAAAATGTCTTTGTTCACCAAAACCAGACAAGTCACAGCAAGGCATAGCAAAGTCCAATGCACACATTAACAGACATCACTGTAATAAAACCGTTCTCTGAATGGTCTCCTCTGTGCCACCTGTTGTTTCTGCCGACTGTTTCTGAATGCTCTGCCTTTAGTTCCTCTTTTCCATCAGCCTGATCTATTTGTGCAATTCCACTGAAAGGGCTGGGAAAAAAATTACAGACCTAATATGACCATTGCCATCCAGCTGTTAGCTGTCCTTGAACAGTCTCTTTCTTTGCCCTTAACCTTTATCCAGATGGTTTATTTGAATGGTAGAAAGCAGCAAGTTTGTACAACAACTAGACCTTCTTGGATGGTCTTAAGGTCCACATCTTCAGAAGCATTTAAATGCCTGTCTCCCATTGGAAAAAAGGAGTCTGGTAACTAAATGTTCATGCAAAGCTGTCTCCAGACATTATGTATTAAACTGCTTTGCCTGTGTTACATTACAAAGACATATTAAACCTTTATGTAAAAACATTTTTCCTATTCAAAGGGAAACTTAGTTACACTTATACTACTTGAGAATTATCTGCTGTGAGTTTAACATTGTTAAGTTACCTTTGTAATAATTTTTCTTAGCCTTTAACAAATGGAGGTGCAAATAAATACGTGAAATGCTGTATGAGTAGCCCAACATGTATAACACAGAATATGAACGTTTGGATAATAGAAGGGTTTGAGGTTCTCTCCAGGAGAGTTGTTCTAGCTCATTAATCACATACATCATGACTCCACTATTACTATATTTAATTACAAAAAAAAAAAAAAAAAAGAAGAAAAATCATAAACTGGAGAATAAATATTTCTAAAGTTAAAAACTATGGAGTCTCATATCTGTACTCCTGTGCCTTCCTTTGCCTTTCTGGTTTTTGGCTGTACGATCACCTAGCCAGCAAGTACTCATGTACAGCAATGTACTACAGTTATTGCCGTTGACAGAGATGCTGTGATGCCCCATGGCATGCCGCTTACAGGGAGGGGACTCTGCCTTTTACATGAGGCTCCATGCTGGCATTTTTCCCTCTGAAACACATTGGCAGCATTTTCTATATGATATTGTGGAGCACACTTGTAATATTCTTCAACAATTAACAACATAAAGGAGATGATGTACACGCTGCTAGCTAGCTAAAGTCAATACCTCCATTCTGGTGTTTTGGGTTTGTTTGTTTTTCCCCTCCTGTTATTCCTCTCTTCTCCGTTTCTGAGTGTTGGGGTTTTTGTCTCTTGCTACTAGCACGATAACAAAAAGTGGTGAGGACAGAAGTCATGATTACAGAAGACCGTAAACATTACAACATTTATACGGTGACATTTTTACAGTGGACAAATGATTACCTAATGACATCTCCAGAGCTTTCAGAGGTTAGACCAGTCAGGGTCACGAGACAGTTTTTGCTTTCTATGGCTACCCAGGGTAGAAAAGGTCCACAAGGGAGGCACCTTGCTCTTTCTCCAGCAATGAACTTAGCAACTTGAGATGGAGGAAAAAGTACACAAGTTCCTGAGACTGAAAGTAATCATCAGGTTTTGATACTTCTGAAATTGTTTTCCTAAATTATGTGATAAGACGACAGATATGGCTTTGTCCTGTTTACCCTTCCTAGTAAGGATCTCTCATTTCCTGAACAACAAGGGCATCATATTTTAAGAGAGCAACACTTTCAGCAGTTGGAATTGAATACCATTGAATACATTGACCTTTACTAAGATTTAAAAATAACCTTGAATGTTTTCTTGCATTAGCTTTCATTATTATTCAGTTGCATCTGATGAGCTGGCAGTAATTTCCACTTCTGGTTGCTATTGTTTCTTGTGGAACAAACACCTTCTCATATCTACGGGGCAAGCTATATATGGAAAAGCGTACAAAAAGCTCCCTGCTAAAATTCAGATAAAACATGTCAGTACAGTGGGTGTCTAGGGCATTGGTCAGACCAGCATCTCATTCACCCACCCGCAATACAATTTACACAGATTTCTGCTAATTTGTCTTATTTTTCCTCATGCCACCCAATATTTTTAAGAGTATTTATTTAATCAGAGATGCATTTTCTACATACATGACAGAATTCAGCTATGTGCTTCTGGAAAAAAAAAGAGCTGAAAATTACTATAACTCAAATCCTTTTAAGGGTGATCATTTTCAGAGAGACATACAAAACAGGTTTGCTCTTTGTCAGCATTTGTATGGATAACACCTGTTTTCTCACCTTCCATTTTACTTAAACTTGCACCACAGCATGTCAAAGTTTACTCTACAAATGAGTGAAATCTATTGCTCTGACCTACTTGGTAGCCACTTAAATACGTTCAAGGATCAAGGACTGAGCAAACTGACTATTTTTAAAAACACAACACAATTTAAGAATGTCAACACAATGTAAGAATGTCCATTATTCTAATCCCATCAATACTCACTATGATTTACAAAACATAATGTGTTTCAAACTAGTGGCAACTCCTTTCCAGTGGTAATTCCCACCCAGATATCCCACCTCTCTCGACAGGTGTGCAAATACATAAGTGCCTGGAAGGCAGCAAAGCCTGGCCCAACTGAAATGTGATGAGCAACCAGCAGCCTCAAACAAAGTCTTTCTTGGGATCCTCCCCAGCAGTTACCCACACACACACAGAGAAGCAGGACTGGGGCAGTGAAGTCCCAGTACTTTGCTACTTACAAGCCTTGCAATATGATACAGGGAAAGTTATAGGGTTTTAATTAGATTTGGAACTGTTACAGCTTTTATGAGGCAGAGTCATCTTTTTTGAGTCAACTGGACTCTTTGTGGAGAAATATGAGATAGCAGAATGTAGCTTCTTTTATGTGAATCCATTCACAGCCACATTTGAAATCCTTGATGAATGGTATCATAAATAAATATTTTTTTTAAAGAATAAATGCAAAAAACACTGGCTTTTTCCATTCCTTGTTTTTTTGTTTGTAACTTTTAAGTAAAAGCAAAAGGCAAAAAGCACTAATTTTGCTTGATCTGATAAAATATGTTGCAAGGATGAGGGAAGAGAAGATGGTTTCAAAGTCATATCTGCTTCCCTGGTGTAAACAAAGAAAAGTAAATGCAAGTAAGTATGTTCTCCTCTACCAACAGACAGTCTGATACTATGTTCTGACTTCAGTAAGACTCTTGCAAACAACCCTAACAGTCTGCTCTAAGACCTTAACAGATCCCTCAGGTATTGATTAGTTTTGAATCAGCAAAGATATTTTCTAGTTTACCTACATTCTCAAAGAGGAGAAATTCAAATATAAGTAAACATTCATTTTTATAATCTACTTGGTATTAATAATTCATTATATTGCCATCAGTGACCTAATAATTCTTTTCTAACTGTTATTGTGATGATGTGAAGCTAGTAATAAAAACTTTCTCCCTGCCAACAGTACTCAGAAAAATAATTATTCTTCTGTCTCCTTTCTGGATAGTACCCAGGTATTTGCTTCAATATTCCATGTGGAGAGAAATCATCTTTTTGCTTATATCTGGCCTGGAAGAGAACACAAAACAGCCAGGTAGGAGAAGGCCTTTCTGAGAAAGGCCCTTTCCTATGCTTGAATAACGATCACACTGGAGTGCAAAGATGTTCTGTTCTTTGCAGCTACAAAATAAATTGGGAAAAAAATGCTTCATTAGAGTACAAACTCTTTATACTGATGCCAGTTGCACTGAGAGCCATCTTTGCCCCGCTAGTTTTAGTACTATATCAAACGTTCATAGAGATATTCACGTTTCTCCTCTACTTCAAATTGCACAATCCAGGCTGGTAGCAACTAGCAACAAAGCAAACAGGTCATATAACAATATTTAAATGCTGTGCCAGGTACAATTCAGGCTTAGGCTATCCAAAGGACAATCGACCGCATTTTGCCCAACAGCCCCATTTCTACGTTCTGTCAGCAATTCAAGCCTATCTAATTCCAACCTGTATTATTTGTCTGTTCTGCAAACATAATATTACTGTTTTCATAAACAGGTGTTTATGTTTCATTTCTGTTTAATTTGAAGAGGTTTTCAGAATATTTTCCAGGTAATATCCAGGCCTTAGCTTACTGGTATACAGAGTAATATTGCAGCTGAATGTGTAACTAAGGACACTTGCAATTCTACCAAAGTTTTCAAAAATTACATTGTACCTAACAGTTTCTATGTCAGGAATGGTTAAATACCGTTCCCTGTGACAACAAAAGCAATTTAAGGCTACAGATCTGTCTTACTTGGAAAGTATTTTGTATGATGCAGAGTTGCATACATGTGTATCAAGTCTGTTTTGATAAGGCACAGGAAGGAAGGAAAATCGCTTGCATCTGCTGCTGTCTTTTCCTCACTTTCTATGCAACATCTCAAAAACGTGTGTGTAAGGCTCTATTCGCAAAGCTATATTTTGACAGAGCTAACGTACAAAGCAGCATAATGCAAGAAAACTCATCAAGCTTGTGCTTCATCTGAGACTTCAGCTCATCTATATGCTAATTCGAACTGCATGCAAGTTGGATTCTTCCAAAGACTGTGCTCCTAATATCCTTTTAGCACATAATTTAATATTATGATTTGGGGACAGGCAGTAAAAGTTGGTGCGTTGTGTTCTTCTGTAAATCTGTTGATTGCTTCTTTCAGGGATACTGCATCAAGCATTGGCTTTTCAGCAAGGTCTGTCAGTCTGTTCTGGCTCATTGTGCCACTTAGCCACGTATGCAACACTGGAGAGCATTAAATAACACTTCACAGATGCTAATATAGAATAATAAATGACATGGTACAAAGGTATAAGGAAGTGTCTACTTTTATACTGGCAACTGAACCACTTATCACTGAAATGCCATTATTCACATGTGAAACTTACTCTCTAACACTTGTTATAACTATTGACTTCCAGACCCTTGTAGCATAGGAAGAGAAAAGAAAAAAAAAAAAACAACAAACAAACCAAAAAACAAACAACACAAATTTGTGAACTGAACTCTATTATCTTTAGGAATGAGTCCAAAACCAGGAATTATTTTACTCCACATGGAAAAAAAAATAAAGGAAGAAGCTATTAGTTTTTAAATTCACTTTGTGATAGAAAGTTGATACAAAGATGGTCTTTAGGGCTTCATTTTTTTAGATTACATTTTCCTTGCAGAAGTAACCTACGCTGGCTTTTATCAGAGGTTTCCTGTGGAGTTAAATTGGGGGGGGGGTTAATTGTTTATGTGCTTTAAAGGCATAATTATTTACAGAAGAACATTGATCACACAGTTCAGATTGGATTTTACTTGAAACACTTTTTTAGTTAAAATTCCCCAAAATAATCCAAAAGCTTTATTATTTTTCAACAAAACTCTACTCCTCACGATACCAAATGGCAACCTGAGAAGTGCTAAGGAAGTCAATCTGTATTCGTACATGTTTACAATAACAAAGAATTTTTTTTAAAAAAAAATCCTGCTGACCAATACAAATAATTTGACTTATTACATGGAAATTCTCAAATTTGACCAACCTGTTGGTCACAACCAACTCAGTGTGGTTATAAGATACTTTATTAAAAATCCTGAGCAATGAATAATCTTAAACAACAGGAAAAAAAAAAAAAAAGATTTTAAATCATCAATATTCGTACATCTCTTACCTTGAGGATAGCATCCTCTAATGAAATGCAAGGAGGCCACAAACAGCTACCCAGTACACCTGCCTCCCTTCTAGACCGTCTTTTTAATAATCTTTAATTCCTTTGATCTGTTAACTCCCAGCACAGACCTTAGAGGAAAAAACAAGTTTCATAACTTGGTTGGACTCTGGGGCTAGAATCATCCCAACCAGTAGGTCAGTATAGCTCTCGGCCATACTGAAATCTGCTCTCTGGGACAAATCATGCAAGACCATTATTTTCCCTTACTGCCTAGCTGCTGCCAACTCCAGTGTTTTGACAGGTAAACATCCCAATAAACATATTGTACCAAAATACTGTTTTCATAAGTTGTATAGAGTAGACACACATAGATCACCCTTTGTCTGTCTTACCTATATGCAACAAAGTGTGGTTTATAAATGCTTGATCTATATTGGTGTGGTGACACATGATGGGAAAGAAGTCAGAATTGGTTCATCTGGACAGCAGGCTGTTCTGAGTGACATACAGCGCACGCAGGCTGAAATCCTGGGAGTCATACACATGAAACCAGGCATAAAATGCTCGCAAGGGGCATTGGCATAAGAAGTACAAACATAAACCAAGAGTAATGGAAAGGAGAGAAATGACTTTATGACATCCAGGGCCCAAACTGCTTTGAAAATAAAAATATAAAATATCCTTATGAATTAATTAGTATCCTCAAATTCTTTTCGTAGGATCTCAATCTGCATTTAAATGGTTCGAAGATAGAAAAAAGCACGATCATTTTTATAAACTTATTTAGTTTTCATCAGTTTCTGATAGCATAAAATCTCAAGTTCAACGTGTATATCATAATTGCTTGTCATAAATGAAATCAAGCTTGAAATCCCTACATAATGAAAAGTGCAATAAATAACTCATTAAAAGGCAATAGGCAAAGGAATTTATACATATTTTGACTCTTCTTATACTGTCTAACAATCTGTATCTACTCTATATCTCAGGAAGCTGAACTCAGTTAAGCTATAATAAACGGTGATACTGCTATAACATTTTTCCTTCTCCAGCAAAAATAGGGTAATGCACATAGCACACTGAAGGATCAGACCCCATTTTGCACATAGCCTCAAATAACCTGTAGCAAAACCAAAACTGTAGAAACTAACAGCTGCCATTCCCACTGCTGATGATGTAAAAATGCTGATGATTGCCATCAATTAATAAACAGAATTTCTAGGTGGTAAGCCAACATCAGTGCATCTGCATTTATATCCTGCAATGCTTGACAGAGATTCATGTACAGAACTGAAACTGACACTAATTACAAATTAAGAGTTCATGCAAGTTTGAGAAAATCAAAGAAGAGGTTTCCAATTACGTCAAAACACTGCATGGATTTTTGTATCCAAGGAAATAGGTGGTTTGAAGTTAGTGAGTTAGTCTCTTGGTTGCTTAAATCCTAAAAGGGTCGTGGAAAACGTTTGAGCAAAACTCTTCAAAAGCACAGGAAGTTACCACACAAGTCAGAAGGCCAGGACATAATACCTGCAGTAGTAACAAGATGTAATCAATCACCATGATTTTTGTTGCTATTTCACATGCTATCTCTTCTGTTAGAACATGGTTTAAGGGACATTTTGGTTGCTTTACAGAACCAGGCTGATTCAGTTAGAACTTTCCTAAGAGGATCAATCAATAGCACTGATCCCTAATGACTAGCTGTTGCCAATTGCTAATACTAACGTACAAGTCTTCTCATCAAAGCAAAGGTATCAAAAGAATATTCAGGCTCAAGTATGACTGTTAAAAGGCTGATAGGAAAAATAGTCAACCTGTTCTTCCACCAAGGGGGGACAGCCCTGTAGGCTAAACAAAGGAAATGCTACTTTTTTTGAGCTAAGGATAAAAATTAGCAGGCCTCAAATATGCATATCTGGTAGGGAGCTTTACTAGACTGGAATCAGCATAGTTCAGTATAAGCCTGAAGCTGGCTACTGGTACCACCACGTTAAATCACTGTTGCAAAATACAGCACACGTGAGAACCACTCATGAGGAATTGCAATGTGTACCACAGTTAGCCAAAGGACCACCTGACAAAAAAAGTCTGAACACTGAATCACAGACATTGACTAATGGCCAATATGCAAAATGTAGCAGTTACTAGCTAATGAGCACTATATAATCAATTTAAATGCTACGCTAGCAGAAAAAGAAAGTTAAAGACATTTTACATACTAGTTATTTCCTTCTCATGGCAATTTCTGTGAGCTTCACTTTGTGAATGTGAATCTGAAAGATAAATTCTTGAAAATAACCGTGAAGGTTAAAATCCATATCCTGCTAGAAACAAAGAAACAGTCAATATCAAAGACTAGATATACCAAATGAATTATACATAAGGAAAAGAAAGTCAAATGTTGGCTTCAACGCATGGGCCAAGCCTTCAGGCCGGTATAAACTCAGACAGCAAAAGTTTTTTTGTACAGAGAAAGGCAGATATTCGAACAACTCTGTAAAATAGTTTTACCATGGGCATTGCAGCCAATCCATCTAATCCAAAAAATTTCAAGAAAATCATTCAACTATATTATTGCTCATGGCTTACTTACAGCAGAATGCACTTCAGATAAGGAATAGTTAAAGGAATAAGATCATTCACAACCACAGTTAAGTGGGAGAAAGAAAGAGGTATTCTGGAACAGTTCCTTGCATAGATAAATATCCTCTCAAATTGTTGATGGTGAATGTCCCACTACAGGATCAATCTCTCCCCTTCTTATTTTCCTTTTCACAGCTCTATCAAACTAGTAGAGGTACAGTGAGACATTACAGGTTCAAGTGTCAAAAGCACACTCATGTTACGTGGCTGCCTACGTCAACATCCAGAGCAGGCAGTACTCCTCTGGGAGAGCTGGCATCCCAACAAAAATACTAGCAGAGAGGAAAGAAACAAGTTAACCCAGTGAAAGCAGAGACTGATTAGATAAGCAGATTAAAGGATTTAAAAGGCCAGGGAGAAACAACTGCCACTAAATCCCTGTGAAGAGATCGCCCCAAAATAAAGAGGGGCATTCTGCAGATATATAAAATACCGCAGCATTTTTGGTTTTGCAACTTCACCTGCTATTTGCAGAATGGATCTGAGATACCTTCTTCTCTCCTTCTCCAAAACCCCCCATTTCCATTACCCAAGCTATCACAAACCTGCCAAGCACGGAGATTCATGCCTTCATCATTTCCGAGACAAGCAGCTAAACTACAAAGAGCGGTCAGGTCACATGTTGGCTTCATCTGGCCTGAGACATAGTGACTGCGAGGCAGTGGAAGAAAGCACAGCACGCTGGTCTCTGTTGCAGGAATTTCCTGTGTGATACTGAATACAACACAATAGCCATACCTACACATGGAAGCTCAGTTAATTGGGCCAAGTTAATATATTGCTTTGAATTATTTTCTAGAAGACATCTTTCCAAATTCATCGCCCCTCCCCCCAGATAATTAACAGTAGTATATTCAGAAAGTATGATCAATGTGTTTACACTCCCACCTAGCTATTTTTTTCTGGAAGACAAACTTTTCAGGATGGAGGGGAGGGACTGTCCTGAGGCAGTAACAATAGAATTATTCACTCCCACATTTACTGTAGTGATATTATAGCAACTGGTGTACTCAATAAAAATTGTTACCATTAGAGAAATGCGAAGGGAATCAGTGAAGCCAAAAATAATCAAATCATGAAATAAATCCTGGCTAACAGATATAAGTTTACCAAACCGAAAAGCCCACAGAAGTCGCTATCAAAAATCTGATATATACACATAGTTATAAAGTAACGATCTTGCGATATTTCCTAGTCAAAGCAGAAGAAGGAGAAAAGAATAAGATTCCACTGTCTACATTACCCAGATTTGTTTATGAAGATACAGTAACGTTCTAAGTGCAAGCACTGTTCAAAGTTAGTCAAACAACCACCTACATCTTGGAGGAAAATTCCAGAGTCAAACAGAATGCAGTAATACTAAAGCACAGACTATAAATGGAAGGATACTAACAAAAACTATAAGGACTTCCCATGGCAGAGAGTAATTTTTTCTCTAAGCCCTTGTCATATAAAAGTTAAATTCAGCTCAACATTTGAGAAGAAGATGACAGAGTTAGCAAAAGCAGATGCACTGCATCTTCACAGGAATCTTGCAGAGCAGGCAACGTGAAGCTAGTAGACACATTAAAATGAAGAATAGATCTCATCTTCAAAGGAAGAAGAATCACTCTCAGATTTACAATAATACCGTCATATAACATCCATATTTAAAGAAGACAACATAAAAGGAATCAAAATAGATTTCTTGAAGTATAATGGGCTTTATTCCTTTAGCTTTGGATGTGGAAAAAAATGGAAATGCAAGAGGCAAATGACATGAAGCTTTCACTAGCTTGGGGAAGGTGGTCCACCAGTTTTAAAAACTTTTCTCTGGCTTCGAATATTTAAGCTATGCATTTATCAAAGTGACTCTGAACATAGCTTAGAGTCCATGGAGTTTGCTTCAAACAGAATAGACACTTTTAAGCTGCCAGTGGACCGTGTTGCTTATCTACACGAAGAGTCACTACAAAGCCCAAGAGAGCGCTGCTGTTACCTCCCACCTGAGTGCAGCTGATTAAGCACATCCTTGACAGAAATTGCCAGTGTAAGTGACTTTTAGCTTCCAGGAACTTAACCAAACTAAGAAGTCATCCTACAGGTAACAGGGTAGGACAAAGAAATGACAGTTCTTTGAATTTTCTTCCACTCTAACTCTTCAAGAGAGGTTTGGTAACCCCAGGAAACAAAAACATAAAGTCAACTGATATTGTACATTCCAGCACTCCTCATCTACGCTGCCCTTCTCATCTTGTTCTTCTGGAGTCACAGGTTGAGATATGACTATACCAGAAAGATAGGAAGCATCCACTGGTGTGTGGTTTATCCTTTTCTTTCCTCCTCTTTAGCAAGTGCATTGCAAGGTAGGCTGTGGCACACTGCAGGAGAAACAGAGGATCAAGGACTACTACAGTAAGATGTGAAGTGACTACAGGCACACAGGACCTTCTGTGTCTAAATGGCTCAGATAAGAGCTGTTTTCAGAGTTTTTTATTGTTATTGTGGTTGGTCCTGGATGACACTAAGAAGATGCCTGTTTTAGGCACCTGACACTTTATTCAACCTGGTTTAAAGTATTTATTTTGAATGCATTTTTCCCTTGCTTACTTTTTAATGATAAGCCACTTCCTTCGCTCCATCCATGCCCAAACCTAAGTGATATGAAGAAAAGTGGATCCCCCAATTACCTTGGTATGAATAGCTACTTTGAACATCTGAAGATCGCAGACTAGTCAAAAGCCATATTTTGACCACCACCCTGCATGTGACCATAGGCTGAGAAGTCTTTCAATTTGTGCAGCCTAACAGCCAACGTACAAGAGAGAAAACTCAAAACTGAACAAATTAGCAAGAAGTATGTCAAACCACTAAAGTGAACATTTTAACGAAAAAGCCAAACTGCTGATTGACTTGATCTGATCTTGAATTTTCAGTTTGCCAGTTCATTCAATAGGGTCATTATTAGTTACTCTTACATCTCTGTTTGGGTTAGAAAACTGCTTTCTTAAATCATTGAGTCATCCGATATATCAAATCTAATGTCGGCCCAGCTTTGTTGCAAACCTATGTCAGAATGCACAAGGCTATTTGGGGATTGGAAATTTCGTTAGCTGTTGTTTTAATCCCATGCGTGCAAATTGCACTCACCAAATTTAAGCCATTTCAGTAGTGACTGCTTTTGCTACACTGATCTCTCTGTCACAGTTCTATGGAGCAGATGTACTGCAATTATCACTAATGCCTAATATGTGTCCCTTTATGTCCCAAGTGTTTTTTAATTTAATGGAACAGTTTTTAAAATCATGTTTAAGCTCACGTGTCAATTTTTGTTTTTTAACCAAACACAACGTGGAGGCCGAGGACAGACTTGATACAGCTTCTCTGCAGATAATGGAGGTTTCACATGAAAATCTCACTAAAAAGAGTTTGACTTAACTGTTGCGGGATTTTTTCCTTAGTCTGCCCATGTCAATTCCAGTTAATTTCTTTAAACTTAATCTTGACAAATTATTTGCGTGGAAGTGAATTAAGTCTCCCCAGCTATGAGAGGATTAATGCTTTCACTGACACTTTCCAATTAAAATACTGCAGAACCTACACCAAATGCAGTAAAGTCAGATAAGTGTGCTAGTAGAAACGGGCAGCACACCAGTCTGGTACTTCTTAGGTAAAGCACTGTCTGAATTCAGTTGTAAAAGTCTTGTTTATCTGATATAACAGAAATCAGGTTGAATTGTATTCTTAAACAAAAAAAAAACAAGTGACACACAGACTGTTTTAATTATGAACAAAGTTTGTAATGCTAAGGAAACGTAATCTGATAAGGTTACAGGCTTTTTCTGCATTGGAAAAGAAAAACAAGAAATGTAATAATTTTTTGTCTTTGAGGTAATTTGTCAAATACATTAAATTAGAACAATGTTTTCTTTATCACCTCGTTTTTGGTGTACCGGAGTTTTATTATATTCAAGTCTTTTGAGTCATACAGATTGGAGATAAATACACATAATGGAATAGTGTTAACATATTATCTCAAGAACAAATAAGCATTTCTTTTCATTTGCCTTTTGGATCCACAATTTTTCTTCTTTAATCCAGTAAGGGAACTGAAGAAATATGTCTACTTCCTTAAATATCTTATTTCTCTATCCCCAATAGATTTTGTGTAATCCTGAAACAAGAGCTACTTCTAGTAAAAAACAGAATGACTAACAAATTATAAATATAATAAAACTATGCAGTACCAGAAAACATATTATATGGTGTATTTGTTCCCTGGGTCCCCAGAGCTCTTCTCTTAAAAAAAGACAAAACAAACAAAAAACCCCACCTGTTTGTTTTGCAACTAAATAAAGAAAAAAAATAGAGCTACATGTTCAGTTGCTACAATTAACAAAGTGCACTTACCAGCTGAGGACCTAAACTATCCTTAAAAAAAAAAAAAAAAAAGAAACAACAACAAATTGCTGGGTAGCAAATGCATGTACCCATAATAATAGACTAGCCAAGGTGTGTCCTCCGGTTTGTTCCAAAAAAAGTTGAAGATCAGTTTTCTTATACTGTAAGGTGTTAATGGTCACTATCAAGGAAGTCTTTGATCTATATATAATATTAGAGACCAAGTTCAACTCAGGTGTGCTAAGAACTCCTTTCAAGCCCAGAGGAACAATGAAGTCTCCTTAAAGCACAGAGGCTAAAACAACAGAGCAGGCTAATTTTTTTTTCTCCCTTTGGTACTCTGTATCCATGTTAAAATACCTATGGTACACCTTCAGATTCAATTTTTTTCTTCTTACAACCACACCTTCCCTGTGCAGAAATCTTGCTGCTCATTTAAGCAACTGCAGAGTGAATTCAGGTTCTGGTTCTGTTCCATGGAAGTGCTTGAGCTGCTTTCATCTTGCTATGCAGCCATTTCGCAGAGTGGTTACAGCTGTAGCATTGCTCTGAGTAACAAGAAACAAAGACGGGAACCCTCTATTCCCTGTCTCTGCCCTTTTTCCTCTGTTTTTGAAGCTTACGTCAACTACTGCTGTCTCCCGAAACCTGCTCTGCAAGTTGTTAGGGAAACTCATACACACTCCCCAAACCCAAACATCCTACAAAACCACTAGAAAAACACCACAAACACAAGGGTAATTAGGGCTTGATTTACATCGAATTAAATGGTATTCATGAGGAAAAGTGAGCATAGATGAAACTTACAGATCATATAGAGTGCAAAAATCACCCGCCTAGACATATCTGAGGGTCGGAAAACAAGCAGACAGTGGCGAAAAAAAAGCTATCAAAGATAGCTCTAGGAAAGATAAATGGAGAAATGAACAGAGAAGCAGACCTGAAGCCAGAAGCCTGGAAACCTCCCGCAGTTGTTTCCCTGAGCATTAAGGGAACAGCAAACATAACTCTGCAAGACCCCCAAAACTGGTGAACTCTCGGACTGTACCTGGCTATTTCCCTCCAAAGTAACAGCTAAATTTAATCAGTAGCAGCACGTTGCACTTCTCAACCTCCTGTCACCAAAGCATCTCCAAACGGCTCACAAATTATTCAGAACCACAGCTCTTACTCTGTGAAACAGTGGCAATACCTATTTTCCTCCCATTTTACAGATAAGGGAAACAATGCATGAACAGACTGAAGTCAATTCAAAGGATTCGCAAACATGCTTTATGTTAGCCATGTATTTAACCTCTTTAATGATGAGAGGTCTCTGTCAGACGAGGAGAGGCTAGTTCTGTTTTTCAATCACATCGTGTGCTTGATATAAACAAAGTTATAAAACAATCTGCTCCATTGATTCATATCACAGAGGTAATTCTTAGCCAAGTAAATAGTTTCTCTCAACACAAATGGCGCTACTCGCGCACATTTAAAAAAACAGGGCTCCTCCTGGGCAAGGCATCCTCAACTAAGTTTTAGTGAAGCAGCAAACCAGTTTCCTGCAGAAAGTTGTCTTCTGATTTATAAGACCAATCATTAAAGGATATCTGAGTTTGCAGATGGAAAAAGAATGTATACTTTTACCCTTTATTTTTTTTGGTCAATATCAGAATTTTCAAAAATCCCAAGGGTTTGCATAATCATATATCAATACACTTAAATGAAAGATCACGTGCTGTCATTTATACATGAATTTCTGCATTTGTTTAAGTAGCATGGAGCTATTCTGCTACTGCATTCCAGAAAGCAGTTATGTTTTCATGGAAAATTTAATGTTTCTTCAGTGCAGTTGACTGCTGGAACTAAATATATAAAAGTGGCATGCAGCTTCCTACCTTCCCAGTGCTTGATACTCAATACCTAATTTAAGCATTAATATTCCAGTTTGTAGTCAGCGTGTCTATTGGAGCAACTGTGCAGCAAATCTTTGAGAAAAAATGTTACTTCTCTCATATGCATAGTCTTTGCCACCAGAGGTCAACAATTAATATACAGATCTATTATTAATTTTAACTAGTTTCTAGAAATAATATTTGTGAATATGAGTATTCAAAATTTATGAGCTGATATTTAAAATCTGTGAAGTAGCCCATTTGACATACATCATAAATTACACAGTACATTTTTACCTTGTGAGCAGAAGAGCATACGGCTTAGAATACATTGTGTGAAACGCCATATATACTGATTTGAAATTCACCCTCTATTAATATTCCCTAATTATTTAAAACTTGCTGTGTATGAATTTTCCTGCCAGCAAAATCATGAAACATATGCAAAAAGCAAAAACAAAGAGGGTGATACCAGTTTCAAAGCAAAACCTTTTGAAATTCAAATCATTATTTGTAAAGAGAGAAAAAAAAAAAAAAAAATCACAGAATTCAACTGCCCTGTAGATGTAGGCAAGGAGAAAGGCAGGGAGGATGATGGCTTGCACAGTCTGAGGGACATGCAATAGCTTCAGAGTTGACACATATTGAGTCACAATTAGAAGTTTGTCATTCCCAGTCTCTTTCCTAACATCATAAAATTGCTGTTTCTTCCTGCTACATGCGCGCAGAACACAGATATCCAATAATTGCTAACTGGTTTTGGTTTTCCATGCATAGTTAATGCAACCTTATTCGTACAGGGCAATCAACTCCCTTCAGGTATGCCTAACTTTTCAGTAGCATTGATATTACATATCAATAATTTTAAATCTATAAAATGCATTGCAAATATTCTGGAGTAACATAAGAGTCAGCCTATCTGAAGATTAACACTTAAACATGCGCTTGCTCTTTTCCACCAAAATAATTCCATTACAGATGCTTAGGATTGCATGGACACATGCATCAGCCAAAACCCATCAGAGGAACAAAACGAGCAGCAGTAAGTGAGCAGAGATACCATGCTATGGCCTAAAACGCACCACAGAAATAAACTATGATACACTATGACAGACAGAAGTTTTTACACAAAATTATATCTTCACTTGTATTCCCATGAATGTTTTTCATGAAGACACATCTAAGTCTTCACATGATATATGCTTTTTGATAAGTACGTGCAAGAATCTACAAAGGGACCCAAGCGCACAATGCAAAGGTAAGACGCAGTTGTGATTTCGATTGTGATGACAAGTCATCAGTGGGAAGGCCGTAGGCAATGCTGGATTTACAACAGATTCTCACACAATTTCACTCGCACCTGCCCCTTACCCACTGCCTTCGCTGTCTGGCAGAGAGGATAACTGCAATCCCTCTCTCCGCGTTTGGCAGGGACAATACAGCTCTTTGAATGGACTTCCATGCACTTTTTATACTTCAGTGTACAAAACCTACTGAACACTTCTGTGCTACATACGAGAGGCAGAACTTCTCTGCACTGTTCCCCTGCGGCAGTTCAGAACAAATTGGAAAACAGCATCGCTGACCAAAACATTTGGATTCAATTCCTGCATTAAACACCTAATACATTTCCTTTGGTCACTGTTTATTCTTCTAATGTATACTTATTGATATGCCTTCCAGAAATATTTCGTTTTTCTGTTCCAGAAATCTAAAACAACTGATAGCTGTACTCATCCAACAGCACAAATGAGCACTAGAAATCCAGTGGCTAGAGAGTTTCCGATAGCAGCATTTACCCAATTAGCCGTCAACTCACCATTTTGAAAAAGATTAGAGAATGTGCAATTCCCTGCCTGTATCAAACTACTGAAATCGCTAAGAGAGTGCTGGGAGATTAAATGATTGTATCAGCCTTTCATCACAGATGGCGAAACTAGAACTTGAAGAAGCTCAAAGCCAGTGTTGGTAAGCCACTGCGCAGTCCCCAAAAGTGACCTGTCTTACCTGACTCACCTTCCCTCCAGGTGGCTCCGGGCAGTGCTGCGTGGCCCCCCAAACAAGCAGCTGAAGCTACTCCTTTCTCTCTCATGAGGACATCTTTCAATACAGAAGACCCAGACCAAGACAAATTACGGTAAAACAAACCACCCCCCACTCTCCTCTCCGTCATGCAGCACTAGCTCCCTCTCTTGCAGTCTCACTTTCCCAGGAAGGTATAGTCCCTGATGGGTGCCGCTGCCCACCCTGGGGCCCACCCTGTGCTCTGCCCAACCAGCCCAGCCTCAGCACCCCAGGGACTTCACCCCCCCACCCCCCCCGAGCATGCCCAGTGGCTGTTGGGAAAAGCTCCTTCCCACTGCCCTGCGGAAAGGGCAGCCGAGACAACAGACTGCAGGCAGCTTTCTTTGTGCCACCCGGCTTTATTTACTCTTTCAAACGCGCAACCCTATAGCCGTATTAAACTTCAGAAAAACCAATTAGGTCCTCTGTCACATGGCATAAATCAGAAGTCATGCCATACGAAGAAACGGTATGAAATCGGCAGAGAGGACAAAGGCTGAGGCAAACTCAAAGGTAGCAGCTGCAGTGGCCACCTGAAAACATCATTTTAATTTTGTTTGTGCTCAGCTATAGACTTGGCTACCTCTGAGAAATGTTGGCTCAGTATGCAAATGTCAGTACTCTCCCTCCACTCCCCAGATCCTTTTGGTGTATGCTCTCCACATACAGGCAGGTACCTGTCCATTTAACTCACTTAATGCAAATTAGTCCTTGCAAGTGCAGTCGCTTATTCAGAAAAAATATCATTTGAAAATGCAGTCCTATGCAGCCTGCAGATGTAAGGCACAGTATATTTTTATTTTAACGTTCTTAAAGATAAGCATGATGGTTCACAGAATTATCCCTTTTTCCAGTCTGTAACCCACTGACATCATACTCAGCAAATACCTCCATCATAAAAGGCCCCACATTTATTGCTTTCTGGGGAGGGATATAATAGTTTGTCTGAAGAACAACAGTTTCTTAATTATTCCACCATTTATCATCTACATAGCACATTCCCCTCCTTTGTGGTCAATAGCACTGTCATGGAGACCCAGCTTAATTGAGTAGATATTGATGGTCTTTTTGTTTAAACTGAGGCATGTGGAAGTGTTTCTCAAGCACTGTTGATGGCATTTGGGTGATTAACATCTCTGGGTGTCTTTCAAAATACCATCATTATTTTCTCTACATGGCTTAGTCTAACAGACCTCGCTAGGATGAAATCAGGAGCTATGGACCCTGCCTTCAGTTCTACTATTCCTTTGCTCATCTCCTCATACTCACTTATCCTTTACTTCTTAAATGTGAGGACATTTAAAAATGAAATTAAAAAAGTCAGAAACATAGGCCTATGGCAACCCTTAGTACTAGAACTGATCGTTCACATTGATTGCACAATACCACTCCAAGTAGTACTGTTTTGAGTAGCCTGACCTCCAGCGTACCAAACAAACTCTGTTTCTTTGTTTCTGTACCATCAAATGCGTATCCCCTCCAGACCACCGCATATACCAGTTCTAGCATGAATTTTGCAAAGGCTTGCTCGCCAGTCAGTCTGGGCAATGTTACGCTGTGTCATGCATCCTGCCCTGTACAACAAACAGTCTGGGGTACAAGCATTAGTCACCTTGATGTACCCTTTCGATGTTGAATGAGGAGTCCGTGCCAAAGCACTTGTCTCAAACTTATTTTACTTGAGCCTTAGCAAAGAAAGATCAAGTGATACATTTCAAAAACCAAAACCCATGGGTTTAGCTAGAGAGTCTAAGACAGAGGTCTCCCCTTTGCGCTACTACATACCCTTAGGGCTCCTGCCATCTACCTGCCTGAGACTTTATTCTTATCCTCTCTAATTTCCCTACCTTGGTTTTTCAGGGATACTGTCATTGTGCAGTCTCTCACTTGTCAGTTCAATTGCCTTTTTGCTTTTGCACCCATGAGTTCCACATAAAAACTAGCATAAATGGCCCCCACGGGAGCCTCTTTCTCATACCGGGTGTCACCTCTTGCTCTAGTGGAAAACACTTTGTGGAGAGTGCCGTCCCACTTCCCTGTCATCCCTCCACCAGGGAGCTGGACGGGAACTGTCAGGTTGTCTGCTGGAAGGCAAAGAGCTCAGAAGAGCTGCCTGTTGCATGTGCAGAATTAGATGAAAGACAGAGAACCAATGATGACAAGGTGAAAGGTACAACAGGGATACAGTCCCCTACTGCGCTCCGATAACAGTGAGGCATCCAGCTTTGCTTTGTGTCCTTGAAAGTATCTGACCTCAGAAGACAAGTACTAGCATGACCTATTGCAGGCCTTAGTCTCAACAATTAAATCAACAGATCCTTAAAACTGTGCATCTCTCTCATCCTCACAAAGAAAAACTAGGAACATATTATGTCTACTCAACGCCTATTGAAAACCTAGCTGCAGTGGAGTTGTTCCAGAGTTGTTGTCCTGACAGAGTAACACGGGCAAATAATTAGCCAGCTTTTATTAGCCATGTTTTTTAGCATCATTTTCTACTCTCACGTGATCCTAATCAAGAGCCAGGGCAAGGAATGCCAGTGAATCCCAGACTCAAGAGACCAGTTAGCATTTGAATGTGTGAAGCACACTCTGAATTTCCCAGTTTTATGTTCAGTGACTCTCAGTGGCTCAGCTCCATCTGAGGTGCAATTTTATCAACTGCAACAGTTCCTGTGGATTTACCCTGGGAATGTATTTTGCTCAAAAGGATTAACTCAGAAGGGAACTTTCCCCCGAAACAAGTGAAATAAAAGAAATAGTGACATGGAAATCCTATTAGTGGTTCCTGCCATTATTGATTAACAGGCTAAAGACAACCACTTTCTAATAATCTGTTTACTAAAACCTAATGGTTGCTTCTTTCCTAGTGCACGCAGGCACTGATCCTTGTGGCAAACGAGTAGCACATTAATCACCTCCAGGAGCAAGAGCTGTTCTTAAGCGCCTTTTATTCAGCAGATTCCAGGTGGGCAAGATCAAAACCCCAGGTAGCTCCAGGAGGAGGTGTCTAATTCATGGTACTGAATAGAAGCTAAAAGTGAGCTATTGAAGCATGGAATCTGCTACAATGATTCAGCTCAATAACCTGCTAATAGACTATCCCATCTGTAGGACCAACTGATACTATAATTTCGAGAAGTGAAACAGTTCAGTTTTCATTAACGTATACAGTATTTTTCTGAAGTGGCATTTAGATTAGGAAGCATCATCAGTAAAAATTTGCATAGATAACTACAACCTTTTATGAAAAAGGGTGTTCTGCATTTTCAAAATGTCACAGAAAAACCCTTTAAAAAAAAAAATAAAGCCAATAATAATGACAGTAAGCCTTCTTCATTATGCTGAAAATCAGCCTACAAATACTTTAAACATCTGCTTTGGTCTGTTACATTTATTTTCTGAACAGGTTTAGATATCAAAAAGATTTCTTGAAGGTTTTCTGGAATAAAATCCAGAAAAAAAGAATGTTTTTCAGGACTGAAAGCATAGCCATGTGCATTTAATTATAAGTTATGCATGTTATGCACGTTAAAATATGCATTTTCAAACAGATCTTGGAACACTTTACATTGTTGATACTATTCAAAAATTAATATAAATGAAAATGTCACTATAAATAAAGGACTTTTGCCAGCCACTATTAATATTTAAAAGCACTGTGTGGGGTTTTATTAACTCGAATAAGGACTCTTTTTTAAAAACTTCATTTACATAAATTAAACATTCCCTTGCTGTTATAGATACTTTCCTTTTTCTGCTTCAGTTGTCTTCTTATCAAAAAAAAAAAAAAAAAAGGAAAAAAAAGAAAGAAAAAAAGGAAAAAGGGGGTGAGGGGTTAGAGGGCAGATAGATTTCATGCAGACGAATTCTAATAGACCTTCCAGATATATAGCATCTTGTTAAAAATTCATGCAGGCCTGAATACTAGAAGGTCAGAAAATGTCTTTGAAATTCTGCCAGAGCTCTTTTTGATAATTCATTCAGGTTTTAAAAGGGAAAATTCCTCATTAAAAAAGACCTAATGCTTATTAATTTATACTCCTAAGGCAGAGGCTGAATATTAAGCGGTGGACTCTGTTAATCCATTTATTAAATATCAAAGACCATATGTTTTCACCCTGTGTCCTTGCTTATTGATTAATTCCCTTAGACCTGTATGGGTAAAAGCAGAAAAGAGTTCCTTCAAAGGCAAGTCTCTAGACACTTTCTTAACCTGGTGGACACTGTATCACTCTTTTGTGTACTATCTTAAAGAACTGAATCTCCGCTGCCTTCAGGTACAAGTCTGTAATCTACTGGATCTGGCTGAATAAAAATTCCCTTTGCTGAAAGTTATCATTTTGTGACAAAGGGTAACTATAATAGCTCCTACAGCACTGATTTCTGGTTTCCTGGTGAACACATTATTGGACATTAAGTATCAGCAAGGCTTCTCAGTGCCCCAGAAACAAACAATAGCTTCTCTGCTCTATGCTGGGACAGAGCAAGGAAATGAGCACTTTTCCCACTCTTAACACTATTTTCAAGCTCCATATTCAATTGCAGAGCTCCAAGTATGGTTCAGATTGAACCTAGGTTCTGGTCCACAATTTGAGCTATAAACCTTACAAATCAATCGTTTTTCACAGCTACCAAGCAACCTCTATTTTGCCCAGAATCCACATATTACCAAAGCAGAAGCCAACAAAAAGCAACAGGATTGCTGGAGTTTGCAGTAAATCTGTGTTTTACTAGAGTACTTTGTAAGGATAAGGTTTGGTACTTGTACATCTTCCACTTCATTATAGCACTCTCAAATGACAGAAGAAGAAAGGCAGGATCATGTCCTGCATTCATTCTGTAGTGGTATAAAAGATGACTCCAAGTGCTACTGGTTCAAGAAGAGTCAAGCCCTAACTATGAGTCTTCTCTGAAATCTAGTGAACATAATAGTCAAACACCTGTTTTCACTTCTTATGAATAGCTTCTCCCCTTTCCCAAAATTGAGGATGAGAACTAACAAAGAATGTAGGTAAATTAAGAAGATTATATCAAGAAACAGTACTGACGTGGAGAAACGACATTAGATAGCAGAATAGCCTTTTAAGTGATTGAACCTCTCATCATAGAAAAAGGAAAAAAAAAAAAAAAAAAGCGTGTGAGCAAAGAGCCAAACAACAGACCACCAGGAGCAATCATAATTAATACCTTCAGGATCATCAAGGAACATGCTGATGCACATTACCTTGTGGATAACACAAAGTCCCAGCAGGGAAAACATGAGAGCAGCAAGCACTGGCACAGGCTTCCTTGGCAAACCCTTCTTTCTCTGACTGCAGAGGGGAAAAGCCCCTTGAGGAGTGGGTACCAGCACGCTGCATGTGTGACTGTCGGCAAGCAAGCTTTCTAGCCAGAATTGCTTGGTTACCAGGAAAGTGATTATTCTTTTTGCCTTTTGAAAACCAGGTGATGCTCATCTTACTGCTAATTTTCAATTGCCTGCTAACACAGCTTAGAAGTCTACAGAAACTTTTCCTTCTTTTCTTTCTTTTTTCTTAAGTGCTTCAGTAGTCAGCAGACAACTAACGAGATGGCAGATGAGTACTGGCAGAGTTGAAACAACATGTTGTATGGGGAAAAAAAACTGTGTAGCAACAAAGTGAGGAAAATCCACAACAAAAAAAAAAATGCCTGTAACAGAGAGAGAATCAGGGCACTTCAAACTGACAGAGTATAGAGGACTTTAAGGTGTTTTTCTTCTTGTACGAGGGCTGCTGTGTGCAGTCACCGCTCCGTCTGCTAATTCTTGCTGCTCCCTCAGTTGTGCCAGTACAACTATTTGTGTGACTGTGAGGTGAATCAGATCAGGGAATTGATCCAAGTTAGAAATAACCTAGGAAGGAAAAAACAAAAAAACGCAAAAAAACCAAACTCAAAGCAGCTGCCACTGGTGCCAAAAAGAAATGCCAGGCAAGTCACAGCCTCACCAGGGTCTCCTCTGAGCCCGCAGTTTCAGAACAGTTAGATTGGCATGGTGTTTGAGACCTACAGCCTGGACAGACAGCAGCACACAAGCCTGTCCTATCACAGGGACACGATGGCTGTGTCAAAACAGCAGGCTTTGAACTCGAAGTCCAAAATATCAATATCAGGACTTGAGGTTATAAAAGCATGAACACAAGGTGTTAAACCATAAATTGAGATGGATAGAGCATGGGTGCAGGTCTTCCCATTGCTGCCACACTTCAACCATTCAGACAGGTAAGGTGCAGACCTGCTGTTTCAAGCTGGGCGTCCAACCATCTCTAAACTGCCACCTCAGGGAGTTCTTCCCAAAAGCAGAATTTTTCAAAAACAGAAGCCAACACACTGATCCCCATAAGCACCATGACATCCTCAGTGTATTTTAGGTTAGGGGATGGAAGAAATTGTCTGCATCAGGAAGTATCATAGAATCATAGAATTGTTAAGGTTGGAAAAGACCCTTAAGATCATCGGGTCCAACTGTTAAGTCCAACCTACTCCAGCCGTTAAGTACCTAGTAAGCATTCAGAAACTACAATAGAGAAGGACATATCAAAGGCAGAATATTCGTCAGCAGAGTCTAACGGTCCCCCAGTAAAAATGAAACACAGATTCAGTTTCAATAAATGATTCCTGTATGCAGAATGGCCTCACTTCTTACCAAGTTGAGGTCTACTTTACATCTTAATAACATAATGCTCTGTGAATACAGCAAAGCCTTTCCCTGCTTATAACATGATCTTCAGCGAGGCATTCAGTGACGGTCACCTGCTTGCCACAGCGCAGATGAACTGTGGAATTTATTGCACATTTTCTGAGCTCAGCAGACAATGCTTTCCTGCTGGACAGTCTGCCAGAAATATCCAAACCAGTACCAGATCTACGACATAGGCCAAATGGTTTCCTTGTGAATGAAAACAATTTTTTAAGAGAGTATCATATAGAATCTATTTTGCTGTCTGTCTCTATGGTTTAGATAACAATTCCCGATGATGATAAGCTCAGCCTTAAATGCACACATGCCATGATCATGCTGTGTAAGTTTAAAAATGCTACTTGTCTGCCTGCCTGTTTAGTTGGCAGTTTTACCCACCAGGAACACAAATGATTTAAAACCCAGATGCTGAGCAATTTGAGATGTAGAAGCACCCTACGGTGAAGCAATTATTGCCTTGGAGGGTCTTATTATCCTCATCATGCCATGAATTCTACACAAAGTAAACATGCTTTCATTGTTATATATTTCCCAAACCACAGTATTGTAAAGAGAAGTTTTGAAAGAAGTTTCTCATCCCTAAATGTAAATCTCACTGTCTTTTCTCCTTGCTTAGAGAGGCAACAGATGTCTGCTGTTTTTCTGTCATATTATATTGGATTCCCTCCCACCCTACGCCGTAAACCTAAGCAAGTAGTTGAGGCATGGGTTTTATATGCTACTGGTCAGAAAGTTAGCTTGCAGAGGTAAACACATCATGCCGCTACACCCTGCCCAGCACTGCTTACTCTTGATGGGCACAACGAAGTGTTGTAGCCATTGGTCAGGTGTGCATTAGCCACAGCACTGTGCAGGAAAGGCACTAGCACTCTGGTTTAAGAAGAATATAGCCCACGGGGCTTTTAAAGCCATTTTAAATCAATAACGTTCATGCTGTCTTATGGAATAGATTTCAGAATCAAGAAAAACATTCTTTTCACCATAGAACAATGCACTTGTATAACATTACTACCTTGCACTACACTTGCTATATACTTGTTTCCCGCTGTTAATTAAAATTCATTGACACAAGTGCCTGTTGACTTAACCAGACACCAATGATTGCAGACCTGAGACATATCTTTGGTGCCACCTGATCATACCCAGGTCACCTAAGCATAACTCAGAAACGTAGTTTCAGGTATTTACAGCACAGCAAGGACGTGGATTAACAAAATGCTGCACGCATTGGGCACAAATGCACAGACTGCCTTTAAGAAAACTGCAGTGCCCCATACTATTTCTTGAATGATACTCAAAACATTTACTGAGTCATCTAAGAAACTTCTAAACTTAATGATTAATTTACAGTGTTGTTTAATCTTTACATTGATTACTCTGTGTCCTTCTGTGCAATGCATAAAGGACAGCCATATACTTTTGGACTACATTGCCTATTTTAGAATATGGCAAGTATCCAGTACAGGAAAATGCTAAAGTAACAACTCTGTATGAGGCAGCACGTGTGCAAATTGCATTGAATCAAACGCTTGTTCTCCTCTACTTTCAGCAGGCAGCTGCTTCCTACATTCTTAAGACCAAAACCACACAGAATAAAAAGAAAAAAACCCAAAACACATTAGTTTGTGTCTGAAGTGAATGGGCAGTACAATAGGTAATAATTACAGTAGTTAATGATTATACTTGTATTTTAGATTAAACTGATGCATCCAAGGATACTTTTTTTTTTTGCTAAACTACACAATAAGTTCCGGAAAAGTCACATTCTTTTTCCTGAGGGGACATAAACTTGCCAGGCCTCTTTTGTAGATATATGCCCTAACCATTATGCTGTTCCCTATCTTGGCTACTGCAGACACACTGGGGTTAGTCTCAGTTCTTCCTGTAGAAGCTATTCCACTAAACATGATAGCCAGAAACAGGAGCAAAGACTGAACAACTATAAAGACTACACACTACAAAGGTAGAAAATATGATTCCCAGTTTCTGATGCACAAGCTAACTCCATTACACAAAGTAGGACAGGTGCAACTGAAGGAGAAAAATACTGCACCTAGAATATGATATAGCAGAGTCATTTAGTCATTTGGGAATTCTTCTGGGAAATGGGAGTTTAAATTCCGTCCTACAAAACAAGCAGACTAACTGGTTAGATTTTAATTAAATGGGGTTCAACCCTGAATTCTCAAATAGCTTCAGATCAGACAAATCCATATCAACTCTTCCACAAAAATATTTGCGTATATGCACCTGAAATTTGAAGCTGTGAGAGATCCAGTAGCTAATACTGCCCAGACCCAGGAAGTGGACTCCGCAGGTTTCACAGCAGCGCAAAGGCAAGCGCTCCGAGTATGGCAGCGTATTGTCCCATAGCTGTGGCTTAGCCTTCCGCTGTGAACCAGTAATAGTTACTGTAAAAGAAGAGCTCCTGTGCCTTAGGAAATTTAGAGGGAAAAGTCAATTCAACCATTTAAATTCAGATACAGCTCTTTATTGTAAAGAACAGCAACAAATTTAAGAGCATACAATATTTTAACCATTATAGTTAAATGTATGAAACAATGTAGCTCACAGTCAATTCCAAGTTTCAAATATTTCCGTTTTCTTATCAGCCGAGTCCCAAGATCAGCCAAGTCCCCCACTTGATCAGAATCAACAAGCTGACTAAAGAGAAAGTGCACAGAACGTTTTATTACTCGAGTGAAGCAAATGATCTAATCTCTTCATGGGGCACATTCATCATCACCAGGGAAGGCGGATAGATGGTAGGAGCACTCTCCAGAATGCTTCACTTCTGCTGTCGAGTTACAGCATATTCTGCTTTATCAAGATATTTAGGAAATGCCTAATAAGAACCAAATCAGTCCTGTAATTAGAGTTAATGTTTTTTGTTGATGTCAGCAATGCCAGTGCAGACCAGGAATATTATTGTAATTTAATTTTGAAGAATTCAGAACTGAAATTCATGCTGGCTGCTGTGCAGCAATCACAAGAGCGTAACATCCTTCACTCCAAGATGTCCTAGTGCATGCACATGTGGGCATAGCACAATGTAGGTTAAATAAGCAATAGCTTATAAAGCAAGAACAGTACAAGTTACTCATTATCTGGGTAATACTAACCAGTTTTTATACGTTGGAAAACAGATCAACAACAAAAAAAGATTTTTTAAAGGACCTTGTAACTTTTTCCTAGATGTTCTCTTTCATGTTCAGCCTGAGTTGCCCAATGCTTGTCTCTAAGCTTGGGAATAACCAAAAAAAATATTTAGTGCTGTTTCTCAGGAAATTAATGCAAGAGAACATTGTAGTGTGCTTGCTGAATTTGTTTCTCAACACACACACACAAAAAAAATCATTCATCATTGTAAAAAGGCTTGAAGCACAGTTACTCGGTAAATTCTCCCCACTCACATCACAAATGAAATCACCTGACAGCCAGGGCACCAAGACCTAACTTTCTCCTCTGCATTACCTTTCATGCCTACATGCCAGCAGCAGCTCTGGCAGATGGGTGTGTGCACCATCTCTGGTTAGCACAAGAGGGAAGTCAGACTCAGAGGTTTTACACAGGTTTATTAAATTCACGTGGGGACAGATCCTCCCATCCCCAAGGTAAGAGCTACATATTTTTTGTTTCTTTATGCTCCCACAGCCAATCACTGTATCTCCTACCAGAGGCAGGATGTATATGTTAAATTCTTTTTGTGTAGTTGCTCCACTCATGGTCAATTGTGGAATTATTTAGCATTTGTAGACCCTTCTTAAACTAATGTATTCACACCTAACTTTCAACTGTTTGCAGCTGTGATTAATTTGGTCCAATGCACCTTGCTGCTATTGCTGTTGATTTATTGTCAGCTCAGACTTATAGGTATAGCAATTGATTTGTCTTAGCTCTTCTCTGTCTTTCATGCCCTAATTTTCAATTAATGCCTATTCATTAGTCCTTTCTTTCCATTAAAAATCCACGGCCTTTTTTGTTGGTGACTTTTATTGGCCTGCAATAAAGAAGGCTCTGCTTTTTACACGTCAGACAGGCCTGATTTTATATTACTACTGGCAGCAATAACTAAGCATGTGACACTGCCTTTGTACTACTGATGGCTGTCATATGACACATGTAGGAGACAGAGATGAAAGGGAAAAGTTAAACTGAGGGAGAAAGGGAGGTACAGTATTATGTGTAGGTATTACACAGAGAGTCATACAACATAAGAGAAAGAGCGGACCTCTGCACCTATCTACCATTATCTTTGGCAGAAGTTTTAGTGCAGATCTGCCATTTTTTTCCCTGCTGCCATTTCTGTTTAATTGCAATCCTAGACCATGCACAGCACACTTGCCTGAATACTATGTGGAGAACAAAAGCTAATGAAAGCTACATGAGAGAGCTCAAAAAAACAGCGGAGGAAAAAATTGCATCATGGGAATAAAACCATCTGTTTAGGAAAATTAAAAGAAATAAATGCCAAAATGTCTCGGTCTCATAGTCAAATTGATATAGGTAGCTAGACTTCAGCACTTGTCTGCTACTACTCATTGCAGCAAACGTAAGGTAACGTAACATATTTTTTTATTTTCTGACGTTGACCTTTGGGACAGTTAAATGACACAATACTTCCTGCAGGCTAAGAACACCTCTCCTGGACAGTTACTGTGGCCAAGCTGGTGCACGGTAACTTTTTCAATGATAGTAACTTTGAGTCTCACCTGTTAAATTAACTCAACACAAAAAGTTAAAAACACATTTTGTGCAGGAAAAGTTCATTGCTGGATCCTGAAAGGAAAGAGGTCTAAGAGCTCTTCCGACAGGTTACCAGATGGAGCGGAGACTCTCTGAGCCAGGGCTGTGCTGCATTCTTAACACGGTAACTGAAAGGGACAGCTAAATGATAGATGCTTTGGCTGAGCATCAAGTTGAGCTGTTGTTCTCTCAGAAGATCAACAAAAGACCATCAGGCATTCCTTGTCAGTAGAAGCTACATGATCAAAATGCAGTTTAGGATGTTAATCAGAAAATGGAACAATAAACTAAAGCACAGCAGTTCCTTTCAGTCTTGCTGCCACTGCAACCTATGAGTTTCACCACTGATTTCAACAAGAGCAAAATCAGGTAATTATAATACTTGTGGCTTACAGAGCCCTCTACCTTGACTAACAAAGCTTCTCAAAGTGAAGCACTTTAGGGACTTCTCTACAGTCTTCTTCTACAAAAGAATTTATTTTATAGTTATGGCGCATCTTTGATTAAAAAAAAAAAATTGAAATGGAAGAGTTGAAAACAAACATTTCAAGGGCCTTAAATTGTTTTGTACTGGTCTATAAAGCTTCTTCACAGTAACAACAGAGAAATCACCTATATTAAACTATAGCATTATTGCTATCTTACATATAGCCCTGCAGCAAGAAAGTGAGTAAAAGATGGAAAAGCTTTTTGAAAATTTTTGTTTTAATTATTGTTCTTCAAAGGACCTTATTCAGAGCAGCCTTTAAGTATAAAAGATTCTCAAAGTTAAGAATAAGTCCACAGAAACTAAAGAGATTCCTAAAGTTAACTGTGATCTTAAGCACTCCCTTGAATTAATGGTTTATGAAACACTGTCTCTGTTCAGTGATTTTCTTCTTTTATGAGTGCTATCCCTGAGTCTACCAAGATGTATACAGGCACCTATGTTTCAGCATATACACTAGTGACAACAGAGATGGGGACTTTCTAAAAGGTTAAAAAAATCAGGGCAACTCGGTAACACCGGTAAACCAGTGACATAGGTAAACCTGGCTTTACTTATGTGAGGATATTTAAGAAAACTTCACTCAAGTAGGGGCAAAATAGTGCTATTGGCAGCACAATGACATTCCTGTGCCTTCATTTTGCCCATCTCAGACACAGGTAAAAGCCAGCATTTGAGATGATAAATTCAAGAAAATAGGCAAAAGTTTTTATTTTCATTTTAATTATAGGTAGTCAATTTGAACACTTTGTCTACCCAGGGACTACGCAGCACAGGCTTTAGTAATATGACCTTCCTTGAATTTTCCCCTTTTGCCAAATAAGATGAGATAAGAGAGCAAAAATTGAATGGAGCTACAGTAAAATTTCTGGTAAAGCCATAAGGAAAAGCAGATAATTGTCTCACAATACAGTGAGAATTGTGTACTGTGAGCTCTATGAAACAGACAAACACAGACTCCTTGGCCCTGTAGTCACTACTGCTGCTGGTTTTATGGACCTGGGTAAAATGTGGATGACCATAGAGATTGTATGTCTGATCTGTGAGCTTCAGTGCAGATCTTCTGCAACAGCCTGCCCCCAAAGAGAAAAGAGCATATGGATGGATATATAATGGGTATGCTGCAGCTTCACGCAGTCCCAAAACACAAATGCACGCACCTGTCACATGCCCTGTAAAATCCCAATTGCCTAGACCCTTAAAAAGCACTAGCTGACGGGCCACGCTGTAATAGATGACTAAGAGACAGCTCTTCGGATGGGTTCAGCATCTCAGAGTGCCAACCAAGGGTTTTTAATGATGTGGCTATTTTTGACATGGGTGCAGCTTCATTTCCAGAAATGTGATGCATTACCCTGAGTAGGAAACAAACTCTTGCAAAAATCTAGCGTTCTTGTGGTGCACTTCTCATGAAGCATTTCTCATATTTTATACTCCTTTGTGTCTAACATCCAATAACATTTAATACCTAAGCATTTAAAAAAAAAAAAAATCTCTGGGAACATATCTGGGTAGTACATACACGTAGAAGTGGAAAAAACTGCAAACCAGAGAGACCTCACTGGGAGGCTGACTTTAGGACTGAATTTACAAAGGGACTCGAGTGAAGACAGCAGAGCAATTTCCAGGTTCAATGCCATGTTGTATGTGGATACATCCAAAATCCTTCATTAGCTATAAAATATATGTCAGAATAACCTGTGCAAAATTATGGCTCTAGTAGAAAGGGATGAAGTTCGGGTAAGTGTTCATAAATCAGGTGTAGAAATGAAAATTAAAATTGTAAATTTTAACCTGGCACATTCTGGATTTACAAAAGCTATCAAAATACAGCCATCTCTTCACTGGGCTTGTTCAACTTTGTACCTTTAAAGAAAGGAGGAAATGATGCAAGTACATTTCTCTTTAGGATTTGTTTAAATTAATATAGCAACTTCTATATCTACATCTTTATATTTGTAATTCACTGCAAAATTCCTGAATTTCTCATTATTACAAGTGTGAATGTGAAAATAAATAATAATATCCCAAAAAGTGTTTCAGACCTGATGTAATGATTCCTACGGAGCCATTAAGTTTCATCGTTTCCATAAATTCAGCCTCCGTGCAATGAGCTCTTTATGAAAGGGCATTTAATTGCCTGATAGGATATAATGGCTCCCTTGCATCAATAATAAAGTCAATAATCTGCATTTTTTTAAACCTCTCTAAACATCCATTGACACAATAGGTTGTTGCAGTTCTAAGTCCTTCAGGCCCATTGGACCACTAATATAAAAGGTTTGAAGCTATTAAATATACATTTAACATGACAGAATGTTATGAGTCTATCGGAGGTCAATGCTGCAAAATTACGCCTCTAAAAATCCTCCTCAGAAAGTAATTTATGGCATAGAATATGTTTATTAAAAGTCCCCGACTACAGATTTATGTGATTTTATGCGAAGACTACAATTGAATGTGCTTGGGGACCAGTCCTATGAACACTTTCCATGAAGTTCAGAGCTTATTACCCTACATAATCCCTCCTGGAATCAACTGAAATACTCCCAAGAGTAAAGTTACTCATAGTCATAAGTATTTGTAGCTTCATGCCCTTAAAGTTGTTTCCACAGTTCTGCCTCTGATTCACTGTGTGATCTAGCAAGTCACTTGATTAGCTGTGCTTATCTGAGAAAGGGCACCATTTAATGGGTAAACAGTAAGATAAACTGTATGTTTGCTATGTGCTTAGATGCACAGCACTGCTGGTACTAATTGTTACTATTTCTGCAGCTCTGCTTTTATTAATCAGCTATGTCAGTGGTAGTGACCAATTAAAGAAAGAAAAATATTCTCGGATCAAACAAGGTATTGAAATCCCTTTGGGACACACCTAAAAAAAAAATTAAAAGTTCCTCCTAACCTATGCCCTAAAACCATTCCTAAAAATAAAAAAATAAAATAAAAAAAAAAATATCAATCAGCCATGCAAGGCTACTTGCAGTGCAATGCATATATACAGAAAAGTACCGCTTTCCTGCTAAAAACAGTTATAAAACGTTACAAAAAATTCTCCGCCCCGCCATTCCCCCATCCACATATCCCTGGAAAGAACTTTCCAAAAGTCACTCCCTCCGTGCTACTGAAGTAGGTGATTATCACTGTACATGGGAAAGAACAAAAGCTATTAATGAACTGCATAATACTGTTTTCATTTCTATGCTTGTATAAACAGTGGGAGGGATAATTTTTACATTCATTTCAGATGTAGCTTTGAGCGTATACTAAGGAAATGATACATTCCCACCAACCTGGCACAGGAGAAAGTTTACCTCACAGTAAGTTAATGAAGAGCTTATTATCAGCCAAGCTTACAAGCTGGTTAGCAAGGTGCAGTTTGCCACCCAGGCAGGGAATGGTCCCATTTAGTCATGCCTGAAGGACATCACTGTCTAAACATTAGGAACATTAGGAAGGGTAACCAACAGTCCTCATGGAAGACTGCTAATCTCCTAACCTCCCTTCCATTTGTGGCTCAAGAAAACTGTTTAAGGGTGAAATATTGGAGAGAAGAACGAAGAAATAAATCGGCTAGATCTTCCCACTGTAACCACAGAGGATTTACATATATAGGTTTTTGCTCATTCTAAAATCAAATTCTTCCATGATACAGGAATTTGCTTAAGTACTGAGGCCCATCTACATGGTTGTGCCACCACGTTAGCAAGATGATATAAGGGATAGCAGGATGACAGAGGGATTTTTGAGCTCACTTAAAGCATATACAAACATACATGTTTTTCTTCTATTTCTATATACCCGTCTTGAACCTTATTACTGCGCTCTGAGTACTTAGGTGATAATAAAGGTCTGCCAAAGAAAAACAAGACAAAAACGCAACAAATTATCAGTACTTCACATTTTGGTAGTAGGCTTTTTACTACTGGAGAAAAGAAGCAGTGAATCTTGGTCATTCTGGACTCCTTACTATGTCATTTGATTTCCTACATTTTTGGGGGGTTGGCAACCACCAGGCAACAACAACAAAAATATCACACCCAGCTAGGTGGAGTTGAGCCAAGTTTTGGTTAGAACAAGAAAATATGGTTTTGATAACATGGTCTCTTTACAAACATTTTGAACTTCTATAGTGAAGTTTCCTTTCTAAATGAATATGAATTTTCCCCATTAGTAACTTGCTAATAACAGATAAGAGATTTTGGAAGACTAATGCTGCAGACCTTAAGAGTAGAGTTGATTTTAATATAGACAAAAAGCTTCAGATGTGGTACACAGACACAACTCTATTAACTTCAGCTAATTTGCAGTACAGTGTCTAGACTGTTCTGTCCGGCACTGACATCTCTACAATAGAGGTGGGATAAATAATGTCATTGAAAGAAGTGCTGTCACGTAGTTCAACCTGCACACAATGGCTATACTTCTCGGTCCTCTACTGAGCCTCTTCTACACTGAATTTATGGAAGACCCACCTAATTCTATGCCCCCCACAAAATCTACAGTCTTTCTGTATTCATAGCTTGTCTTCCCCCTCAAAGCTGTTAGCAAAGCCCTGAGTGGATTCATCATAAAAAGTAACGTATTACTATAAGCTAGGAAAGGATTTTCAAAGAATTGTGCTTCCAGCTGATAAAGGATTTGAGAGACTGTAAATCTTGCATTATTTATGTAATACACTGTACATGAGAAGCTGGGTTAACATACAGTTCAGCATGGGCATATACCATAATGAAATCTTTGCCTTTAGGTAAAGACAAGAACTAAAAAGAGACATTCAGGGACTAAATTTCTCCAGTCACAAGCCAACATCTGTTAGGACTAGCAGTACAAATCTCACAACAACAAACAATATTAAAAAAAAATCATAATTTGTTTTTGAGTGAAAGCTAGAACAGCAAATGAGTTTGTTAGCAATGTAGGACTGACTGCCTAGGTGTAAAGACGTTGCTGTGGATGACAGCAGAAGTTAGTGAGCTCACTTCCTTCCCAAAATTTTCTTATGGCTCTGCTTTGAGGGGTTAAGCTCTAGAAGAGAGGGATTTTCAGTTATTGAAGACTTATCACGTGGCTGGCCAGCAAGTAGGATAACCTTGGATCTAACCACTGTGCTGGTGACTATACCCAAGCCAGAAATGTGTCCCAGACCTTAGACACCTGACACACTACTGACTGCACATTCAAAAGAAACAAGGGGACCCCACAGCGCTTGTTAAGGAGGCACTTCCTTTAAACTGCTCTAATTTTTCCAGAAACTTAGTTGTACTATGTACATAGATCTTGGTAGATCCATGTGCAGGATTAACTCTGGTCTTTGACACATGGGCCTTGGAATATGTTCAGGGCCAGATGTGATGTGCTTTCTGGTAACCAGATTTACTGCAGTGACTAAGAGGAAAAAAACACAGTATCAGTGGCTCAAATTCCATATCTTCTTTTTCCTGCTAATTCCCGTGCTATTTTTCAGAAGTGAGAAATCTTATAATAAGAAGGTATAAAATTAATATATTGTATACCTGGCCTTACACTATATTATTTTTTGGTGAAATTTACCAATTCTTACATAAAAGCTACATTTAAATTTAGAAAGCTAAGGCACAGAGTCTTTGAAATGAGGTGGAGGGGTTTTTTGTTTGCCCCCCTTTTTTTTTTTTCTTTCTCTCGCCAGTGAAAAAAACTGGGAAAAAATAATTTCCCCAATAACCCAGTTGCGTATAACAAAATGAGAGTTTACTGCAGGCTACTTCTTAGTAAGAAAGAGAAACCAAAAGCTTAATCCTTTGATTAAGTTAGTGTAGGATGAGTCTCAGACCTATGCAAACCTTCAGTGTTAATGTTACAGCTGGGCAAAAGGGTCTGCTCACCTGTATCATATTTAATGCTGGGGTCTTGAGTTAAATTCAGAGCATGCTGGACTCCAGTGAAATAGTGCATTTTGAACTGGACTGAACCCTACAGGGAATTCTCTTGGCTGCAATTTCATCAGCTGATTTGGGGACTTCACCTTCTGGATTCATTTTCCCAATTAAAAAAAAAAATCTGGAGAATGTCAGAAGAGTACTGATTTTTTTAATGGGGAGGGGAGGAGGGGTGAGGTGGGTGTGTGTATGTAGAGCAACACTTTAAAACAAAAAAAGTGTTCAAAAGAAGGGTGGAGTCTTCCAAATCACATTGTAATTGTCCTGAATCTTCACATTCATCTGACAGGTTTTGGGAGGTGGGGATGGGAGCGGGTGGTGTACTTTATTTGATTGAGTTGTTGTGGTTTTTGTTTGTTGTTTTGTTTTTTTTTTTTTAAAAAAAGGTATTTTAAATACTTCCTAAGTACTTAAAATAGTGTTTCTTGGTCATAGATGTATTGATCAGTATGACTCAGATCTGAAATACTCTACAGAAAAGGTCATTTAGGATTTCAGAGGAAACATTGAGGTATTTGTTCTGTAATACAAGCCTGAAGGAAGGTTGCTTTCCTATAGGCATGGAAACCTCTTGATCTGCCTGAAGGGGCAAAGACACAAGTACTTGATGGGGAGAAGAAAGGCATACCCATTTATACAGATAAGAAATTATTTCAAGCAGAGGCTTCCCTTAATCGTCAGCTATTGGGACAGTATCAAAAAGGAAACATTTCTTACCAATCTGTTATCCTTGATCCTGATTTGAAGAAATTTTTATTGGAAATTTAGCAATACTTTAAAATACTAGCTGAAGATGCAGGCTCCCCCCCGCCTGGAAGTTAGATGGGTGATACCTTCAAGAAACTGAAAACAGGAGCAGGTAACAGCTTCTTTAATATGATCCTGTTGAAATTCAAAGAAATTCCTCTCACAGAATGGACACCCCCCCTTTAGGAAAAAGGGGATTTATGCCTGCGCCAGTTAGGACAAACTAAGAGCACCACTAAACAACAGAAGAAAAACGAACAACTCACAGCACCACAAGGGCTCTTGAAATTTCAGAACTTTCATGCATTTTTGGCAGCAGAAATTGTTTTTCTGTGAAAATAGGGCATAGCAAATAGCACAATACAACACCAATTGCTTGGCACTGTTTACATGCTCCCTGGGTGGAGCTCTCTCCTTTCATATCTTTCTGGAGCCCTATACTAGTTTCATATATACACTAAGCTACACAGAAACTAAGAAATCTATAGTTTGCTGCTGCCTTGTATGTTGGAAATGCTGGAGCATGGATTTTCTTTTCATGGTATTTACAGTACCTAGAATTTGCTGAAAGCTAAGCCAGGAATAAAACAAACATGGGGCTTGATTCTCCTTTTTACTTGCATTGATAAAACAAGAAGTGTAATTCCTTTGACCTCAGACATGTTGTTCCTTATTTACATTGGCATAAAAGGAAAGTGAACTACTGTCCTATAATCAGAAGAATCTGTATTGACACGTAACATATAAAAGAACTCAATAGTGTAGGACAATCATACCTTACAAAACTGAAGATAAGAAATGCAGTACTTGGGAATGTGTTAGATTTTGCTTTCTTTCATAGCCAGAATTTTGGAGTCCAGCAAAGCTGTGGATCAGCATTGACAGCATAACAGCGACAGAGCCAGCCTTACTACCTGTGATGTGAGCACTTCCCTGCTCCGGCCACAACTCCTCCGTTCCCTGGGAACAAAGATTTTGTAGTGTCACAGTCTGCTCTGATGTAAATTACAATTTATATCAATTTATTATGCAGCAGTTGGTTGCAAAAAAGTTTAGTTTCATGAGAAGCAGAACTAGATTGGAAAACATTTTCAACACAACAGAGTTTTGTCAGGAAATGCCATTCACTAAACCCAAAATGTTTTGCCCAACATTTCTCTCTTTCTTTCCGAGAATCACACATATCATCGACTGAATTCCTGACAGGCTGTTGGAGAGCCCAGTACTTCCATACTGTGTAACGCCAGGGGATGAGCTAGCCATGCGCTCAGATGTTCACTGCAATAGAGCTGACAGATTCAGGTTATCCCCACCACAGTGCTAAACTTCATGTCAGGGATAGGAGAACAGAGGGCCTAGGACCTTTAGCCTTACAGTAGAGTAAGTTCAAAGGTATAGATATTCATACATATGTAAATTACTCAAAGCATGTTTTATAACTTCTGAGAACTTGTAAATAAACCCACATTACAATGCTTATGTTATGGTGAACATATGCTTTTATTTATATAGGAATATCCTAAAGTAAAACACAGCAGAACTAACAAACAAGCGGAGACTTCTCACAAATGGTAAAATAATCATATGCGCAAATAATGAAAGTCCAGTTTAAACTTAGCAATAAGGTGTCGGAATGCTCCCCCCCCAGCAGATTATTTTTTTTTTAAACAATTAAACAATTCTGAAAATTTTCAAGTATTCCTTAAACATCATGTTTCTGATATAAAATAAGCTTCCTGGGACCCACAGCTGAAAAGGGTGTCAATTCTGTACAGCATCTTTTGGGGCTTCTAGGATACTCAGCAGGTGTTTTCCCAGGTTCCTGGGTCAAAGGTAGCAATGGCAGAAACTGCGTGGAACAGTTACACATGGCAAGAGCTTGTTTCAGATGACCCAGGACCCGAGTGTCAGCTGTGTCTAGAAATCTTGAAAGCTGTAGCTGTGGCCAAGGCTTTAATGGTCAGGTTTAAAGGCACAAGACTGGAATTCCCACCCTGAGAGATTGCCTTGGAAAAAATGGAACATCAAAGCCCAGAGGTTTTGATACCTTAGTATTAATGCCATATCTGAAGTAAGTCCTATGGATGCAACAGGTTACAGCAGGTAACCCAAGGATGATCTAAGCCATATAACTGGATATTCTTAAAAACTTAATTGTGCAAAATTGGGGAGGGGGGAGGAGCGATCTGTCTGTGCAGCTCCATGGTTCTATTCAGACTGTTTGTTCTTTAAACAACATGGAGCAATTAAAGATAAAGAAGAAAAATCAAACCCTATCAAGCTGTTCATGCAGAGAACTCTCAACAATTTGCTAGAGTTGCCCACTGATGTTATTAGAAGGCTTCTGAATAATTCACCGACAGCATGGAGCTTTAATGGCCGCTCAGTTGTCTCACCACCAGTTGCACACCCCTCATCCTAGCAGAAGGCAGTAGTGGCACCCCAGCATCTGCCCAATATTCACATGGACAATTAACAGTAGTTCACTTTCAAAATGTTCCCAGGGTTCAGCCACCCACATTTTATTGTAAGATTTATAGATAATTTCAGGTATAAAATACTTCGTTTTAATAATGAGTCTTTCTATAACCATGGCCACTTTGTTAACAGTACGCTGCATCATGCCTACTGCCTTCATCTTAATTTAATATAGCTGGAATATCAGGCACTTTTACTTTGTCAACTGTTCATTTCCTTGCAAAGTTTAGGGGTTTACAAATAGCTTTTTCCCCTTTACTGTTTGTACTTTTTGATATACTCTTTTAGTCTAACTCCATTTGCTTCTCTATTGGAAACCCTTTGAGACTAAAATAACTGACAGCATTCTCTCTTGTAGGAGCACATTTTAGTTGATGACAAAAAAAAAAAATTAGAGACTAGCTACATTTCTTTTTTCTTTTTTTCTTACAGGTCAATCCTAATACGAGGCTTTTTTTTTAAATGCTATTTCTACTACAGGCTGGAAATACAATTATTCCCGTTCCAAAATGTAAAATGTTCTAACACAAATGGAAACCCAAGAAAGTATCTTTCCTGAACCCATTTTTAGAGAATATTGTGTATATATATATGGGGTCTGGCTGAGATGGAGTTAAATTTCCCCATAGCAGCCCTGATAGTGCTGTGCTTTGTACTGGTAGCTAGAAAGGTGTTGGTAACATGGCGGTGTTTTGGCTACTGCTGAGCAGTGCTCGCACAGCGTCAGGGCTGGCTCTCCAGCATTTCCCCTCCTCACCAGTAGCCTGGGGGTGGACACAGCCAGGACAACTCCCCCAAACTGACCACAGGGATATCCCATACCATATGATGTCTGCCCAGCAATAAAAGCTAAGAGAAAAGAGGAGGAAGGGCGGGCATTCATTATTTACATTTGTCTTCTGGAACAACTGCTACACATACTGAAGCCCTGCTTCCCGGGAAGTGGCTGGACATCGCCTGGTGATGGGAAGCAGAGAATAAAATCTCCGTTTTCCTTTTGCTTCCACGGGCGGCTTTTGCTTTTATTAAATTGCCTTTATCTTGACCCATGAGTTAGTTGGGGTTTTTTTGTTGGGTTTTTTTGTTTGTTTGTCTGTTGTTTTTTTTCCCTATCTCATTTTCTCCAGCCCCCCTGTCCTGCTGAGGAGTGGAGTGACAGAGCGGCTTGGTGGCACCTGGCACCCAGCCAAGGTCAACCCACCACAACTGCTCAGATGAAAATCTCCAGCATTTAAATTATACAGACAGTCGTCAGGGTGCAGTATTCAGATTATATTAACTGTAGTACATCAGTTCCTGTTTTACGCACAGTTACATCACTGTGCTCTTACTGCATCGGCACAGTCGCAGGGGACCCTCCAGTTTTGTAAGATAAAGATGAATTGTTAAAAACAAATGTTAATTCTGCTTTCTGTCCTCTACAGCCATGACAAAGACTTAAACATTTTATTTTGTTCCTAAAAAGGTGGGTTTAGTAGCTCTTTTCATTCTTTTTGACCAATTACTGCAGGAATGTATCTGGAGATAGTAACACATTCAGCAAAACCCTCCTCCTCATCAGCAGTTTCTAGCAGGTGTGACCGATTTGGCCCCGAACTCAAAGTCCCTGATTTCCCATGCGAGCTGACACACCAGATGGCCCCAGACTTAGCCTCTGCTTTAGATCTGCCCTTGCCTGAAGCCATCTCCAGTGCTCATCCTTTGCACACATTCTCTGTGAACAAGCAAGCAACTAACTCTGAAGAAAGCAACTTTGCAGTCCGATTCCTGTGAGTGCAGGCCAAGTCATCCACATACAGTGTTGCTGGACTTGAGTTCCATGTATACATAGCGATATATGAGCAGTGCTACCTACTGTGACACAAAAACATGCAGCTCTGTAAATACATAGTGCAGATGAAAAATATGGCTGTGTTTTGCAGGTTTCTTGCCTGCACAGCTCTTTATGCGAGCTTGGGTTCACACAGAATGGGGTAAGTTATGTGGTCAGTAAGAACTAACCAGCATACGCAGCAAAAATGAGTATCAAGTTCTCAGCGAACCCAACTGAGAGAAACAAATACCATTTTTGAAAGAAGGATATGTATCTATTTCTTTATAAGTATTCTGCAAAATATAGGTTTTGGAAGCATCTCGCCTAGATCTAATTTTAACATTAAAAGCTTAGGTGCAGAGGTGAGAAACACGGTGTTGGTACCATCATTGCATCAAGGACTACTGAGGATACTGTGGTACAGTACACCATAGGACAGCTGGGATTGCCCATTAATTGATCTAAGACCATCCTAGAACACTGCTACCCTCTGTAGAGAGCTTCCATAGGTAAGAATAAATGCACTGCCAAATCCATACCTTGGCCACCTATGTCATGTACAAAAGTCACTATTTTTTCATTTATAAAAATGCATGTTATATATCTATAAAGATAACACTTAAGCCTTGTAACAGGTTGTACTCTAATGCTTTTACACATCTCTCAGGGTCCTCTTAAGATGGTTTTCTGTGCATGATTGCATTTTTTGTTATTATTTTAAAATCTATTACCCGCGTGAGCAGAACTGGGAGTGGGAGGAGGACAGACCTCTGCCATTTGAACTAATGACACTCCTGGTAACAACGGTTATTCCCTAAAACGATCAGTGCTACAAGGGAATGAGGCTTTGCCAGTGGGCAATAGTGTATGGGGAGAAAAAACACAGGAGTATCAACACAGTCATCATGCAACCTAGGTGATTCTCTTCTGCTGTCCTTCCAGCCACGCTTCCATTCCTTCTGCTCCTTTTCTGCAGAGGATCTCTACTGCCATACTTTGTCCCTTGCTTTTTCCTTGTTTCACTCCATGGGTTTCTTATACCCAGCCCTTGTTTTGCTTGTCTACTTTCTTCTCCAGAGTTACCTCTTCCCTCCAAGTCACGGTCCATCCGAAGTACCTACCCAGCAATTCTTTTTGCCTTAGGCCTTCCTGGATCCCTAGGTCCGGTCTGTTTATTCAAATAAGAGGGGTCATACTACAAGCATCAGCTTCTAGTCCAGTTCCTAATCCAGTTTTCTACCTGTTCTCTTCTATGCTTTATGCAAAAGTCTGGCCTCTGGTGCCAGCTCTGGTTCAGTGCTTTTGCCTCTGCAACGCAAGGATGCTGGAGCAATGCATGACAATTAAAAAGGTGTAGTTTTAAATTACTTGTAACTGTTAATATTTCACTGACTGAGAAAATAACCTTACAGATTGCCACAAGATCTGAAATACTGTTTGTAACATCCTATCAGCTGCTCTTATAATTTTTGCATGTTTAAATCTATTTTTTTCCCTAATAAACCCTTGTGAATCATTCGAGAAACCGAGTTCTACGTCCCACAATTAATTCCGATTTATGCAAAAAACATTCTGAAATCAACAGGAACAGTTCTTGAGCGATTACAATGAAGATCTGTTAGACCAGTAAGACTCTGGATATTCAAGTTACTGTAAAACACAATAACAATCCAACTTCCATTTCAGCATGGTAGGAACACTAATGCTGGGAAGTCTTATCATATGATAAGTTCTCTCTTGAACTTTACCTGACTACTTAATTTCAAAAGCTCAAATTATGAATTTATTGTTACCTGTAATGAATGATATGTAAAACTCAGAATATTTCTGCTCTCTAGTTGTATCACACATTAGTGGCTGTAATTGATTTGTTATTAGTCTTGCATATTTGACTTTGTTTAACAGGTTGCACTGAGCATCATAAGTACTTGTAAGTGGGTATGTAGACTTCTTTAAAATGCTGACTTGAGCTGGCTGTGCATGAGATATTTGTTATATTCCTTTACTATATTGTTTTCTTGCAGCATTTTTTTCTATACAAGTTCCAATTTTTCATGAACAGTTTAATATTAATTTTTCCAGTATCCTGAATTTTACTGAAATATGTTTTTATGTTCATTTATTCCAGAGAGTGGCACATATACAGGATCCAACAAGTCTTTCTCTAATAATAACAGATTGGAACTAATGTGAGGAAGTAATGGTCAGCTCAGGGGAAGTGTGTAAAACAAACTCTCACGAAACTGGTGGAAAAAAAAGTTAAGGATTAAATTTGTCCCTATAGACAAGATAATACATGGGGTAAGACTGGATATAATAGGCAGAGGTCCCTCACAAAAGCATCTTTCATTTTTCTTGCAATACTAATGTTTGCCACGAAGGTCAAAGAGCCTAGAGTGGAAGCAAGGATTGGGGGAATCAATACAAAGCCTGCGTGGCCAGATTTGAGAGGCACTGACTGGCTGTGGCTCCAACTTTTAGGATGCACCAGTGGATTAGGCTGCCCTTTATAGCCACTAGTTTACTTGCTGATCTAATAGCTTCCTGAAAATAAAGCTCACGTTTCTCCAGGTTTTGAGACTATTTTTTCATGTTATTGCAAGTTGTCCTTTTTTTAGGACAATGGAAGAGATTACAAGACCATCTATGTTTCTGCTGTATTTCTTGCCCTAGTTCGATTTAAATCAGGAAATTAAAATAATGATTAAAAAATGCATGTCATGCCTAAAAAGCACAGAATATTATTAAGAGACTACAAAGGCTGACACAATGGAGGGATGAGCTAAAAAAATCCTGAGAAGTCAAAACTGGCTATGAATGAAGTTTTCAGAGCAAGGAAATAAAAACAATAATGTCTCCTTCAGGTGTATAAAGTGGAGTGAAGCTGACAAGAGAAGACATTAGGCCACGGCAGGATATTTGAAGGAACTTAATAAAGAAGGAGGCTAATATAGCCCCAGAATTTAATGAGGTCCCTGTAGTGTTTGCAAGAGGAACTGGAGTTGGAAAGCAAGCAATAAACAGCACACTTAAGTTTTTCAGAAAGTATTGTGCCTAAAGGCCGTCAGGTTAACATTCAGATTTAATGAAAAAATATACATACACCAGAGGGTTAAAGCATACATCAGATCTCTTCACACTGACTTAAGTGTCCGCTAGGGCAGGGGGGCAGGGAGTGGAACTCTCTCAAATATAAAACTCATTCAAATACTGCATGAGAAGATGAGATGAAGAAAGTATAAACAATTTCTTCTCTTACTTGAACGTACACGTTCTTTGATTTTTTTTTTTTTTTTTTGCAAGTTGAGCTGATTGATGAAAAAAAATCCTTTTTCAGGAAGTTCCAATATTTTGAAGAAAATTAGTTGGTGCATAAAAAAAAAAAATTAGACATTTATATTAATGATTTTTTATACTCTGTCTGAGCCCAACTTTACAGATTCACCCAAGGCTCCTGCTGGCTATAACCCCAGAGATGGTACTGCAGCCCCCCGAGCCCTGGGCTTTCCTTTCCAAGGCTGCAGGGATGCTCAGGGGCTGGGAGGAGCTGGGCAGGTGAGCTGGAAAGAGGACTGCTTTCTCAGGCAGAGGTTAATTAGAGAGGCATGCTACAGCAAAATATTTAGATTCACAGGAATTTCAGGGCTTTATCTGACAAAGTAAATGCCACCAGAATATTTCTGTCTGGCTTCAATAGGCAGTCCCATTTCCTCATATCTTACTACTACTGAATTTACTAAGCAAACACTGCCTATTATGGAATAAATACCTGGGTCCACAGTCCCTGAAATCAACAGATGTTCCATTGACAACTGTGGGCTTTAGATTACAGGCCCTTAAGAAGACATTACCTGTTTCAAATGACCTCTTATTATGCAGCTAAAAGCAACCAGAGATAAGACATTTTTGGAGCTGATAAAAAGCCTCCAGAGCAGTGGTTCTCAAAATTAGAGTTGCAGCCTCAGGTTGGGGTGTGAAGAGGTTTTTCTGCAGGGTCACAACATATTCTGCAAACTTAAGATCTCATTGTAAAGGAAATTACTTCTAGCTCTTCTGGCAACAAAGATAACCTTCAGAATGTAAATATCTGAAGCAGTTTGGTTTATTGAATATACAATAGTAGGGAATACCTACTATTACCAGTTCATGATGCTTTCTACAAGGACAGGGAAACTATTATATTCTGATGTTATAAATACAAAATAACAAATTGTAAGTGTCAAATACAGGTACTACCCAACCGATCACGATGTGGTAAACTATTTCAGCTGGGTTTTTGTTGTTGAAACAGCACAAAAGTTTCTGACACAACTCAGAGAGCAGATATGCTGTGAAAGACTATAGGATGGGAATGGCTTGCATTTAGAGTTGCCTAAAGTTTACCGAGTTTAAGTTTCAAATACCCTGGTTGATTAAAGAGGAAAAGTTTAAGATATGGGAGACTAGAAACTGCCACTGTTTAAAAGTTGTAATGCAAAGAAGCATTAAAATAGTCACAGAGAAATTTCGTAGGAAATCAGGGGTTCACTGAAGATGGAAGGGCAAAAAAATGCAAATAACAATCCTTCACCAAGAACAAGCATGTGTCCACCCTTGAATACCCTGCTCTCCAGGATAAAATTTTGCTACACATAAGAAGATGTCCTTTAAGGTGACTGGTAATATACTTCAGGGGCTGAACTGCCTAAGCACTTATCAGCCTATACAGCTAAAACTGAAGAACCATAATTCTAACTCAAAAGCACTGGTCATATACAAGAGACATTGGATGATCCAGTCCTTGTTCTCCTCATCAAAAGCACAATCTGGTGCCTATTGAAGTTAACAGGTATTATTCATCCAGTGTTTTCACATAGGCAGAAAAAATGGCTTTTTTTTTTTTTCTCTTCACAAAAGACCTGAATTCTCAGTGCTCCAATGGAAATTAATACACAGAACCTAATCTTTTCAGTGGTCTAGACTTTATTCCGTAGTTCAAAACACTTGTTGCTAAACAGGTCTTTGATCCCTGGTTTGTAGGTGACTAATCTATGGGGAAATGGAACTGGTATTAAAAGGGAATAAGAGGTAAATTTTAGAGGAAAAGCTATCCTATAGGGAAGAGAAAAGAAACATATATGGAGAAATAAGCAGATTAAATCAGTGTCCAAAGCACTGAATAACATGTTATGATTTCCATAATTCACATCAGTCAAGCATTTGGTCCAATATCACTGAACTGAGCTGTTGTCATAAAACATATAAAGGAATTCAAGAGAAACCTAGGGAGGGCTGTAAAGAAACAAAGGGAGTAAAGAGACAAACATTTCTGAGAAAAGGAAAAGGGAATGAACCTGACAGAACAAGTGGTCTTTCCCTGCTTTGTAGATTTTCCAAGAATAAACCTATTTAAAGAATAAAATTATTGCAAATCTGTCCCTACAGTTACTGTAGTGATAATGAAAGCCATTAAAATGAATATTTGATAAATGAATAAATGAATAAAAATGAAGGGAATAAATGAATGGTAAATGAATATAAATACTAAATGGTGAAAATTAAATGAATAATTCTCTTAAATGAATAAATCCGCTGTGCTTCAGTTTGTTAGTGCTCTATACAGATTAAATTCCTCTTAAACAGCATCTTGAAAGGAGTTTACATTGCACTACAAGGATATATATACTGGGGGTTACCAGGATAATGGAAAGTAAACATCTGCGTGTGTGCCATTGCTCAGTTTCTTTAGCACACACCAAACCAACAATTTAGTTATTAGTTAGATTTTACAGTTAGTGCAGTCAGTGGCTGGTGCAGAGGCAGCAGTATCTCAATTTTTGCCCGAGCTGTTTAATTCTCTTATAACAACTGTGCATTTCCTGCACCGTTATTTATTAAACGCTGGTATTCTTGGCATTGTACAAGCCACAAATATCAGTACATTCAGACAGCACAGAGTCTGGAAGTCAAAGAGGAAGACAAGAGTTGAAGAGAGGGAGACAGAAAGATTGTTCGACACAGCAGTAGCTCTTTGAAGAAAGAGGAAAAAGGAAGAACTGACAGAGCAATTATTGAATGTACAAGGGAAGAAATATTCTGAACAGGAGGCCAGAGCTATATAGATTGCAGACAGGAGGAAAGGAACAGATACATAGGGCTAGGTGAGTAATTGAAAGATAGAATGACATGCTCAGAAAAAAGAAATATTTGTCAGCAGTCAACATAAGTAAACTAGAGAAGAGTTCCCTAACTCACATTGCTATTACTGAGAAGGTTAATCTGTGGAAGGCCCAACCTTCGGTCCTTATTCAACCCAGACCCCCAGTCACTCTGGCTGGAATTGGCAACAATAAACTCGTACTCCATCACCTTTGTCATTCCATTAGCATCAATATTTGTGTGCAACTGCCTCCTTACTTCCTTATTTAAGTATTTCTAGCACAACCTGCTGCTAGGCCTGAAAGAAGAAGTTTGACTATGGACCTTGTAGAATCTACTGAGTGAAACTTATTTCTTTGCTGTTTAAAAGAAAAATACAACTCAACTCCACTAGCATTTTCATCATTTTTAGGTATGGAAAATTAAACCGTCCTTATGCTGTACAAAACGTTACACTTCTTCCACTCCCCCACTGTTAAATTCTGAGTGCTCTGCAGAAGCACAGGTCCCAGTAATTGAGGAACACGACAGTCAATACAAACAAAACCCCACACTATACATGAGTATATACCCCCTGAACCTCCCTAAGAGCTGAAATAAAGTATTGCCTCAATTCCTCAGATTTAAGCACCAGATTTAGTCTATTTACAATCCAAAATTCTCTTTCTCTGTAAGCCAAACAATTTAAATTCTGTTCCAGAGTCCCATAAATCTCAAAATAACACTGCTTACCTGGAAGCCTGAAAAAAAGTGAAACATCAGTCCCATTTTGAACTGTTGCTGTGTGTTTTACTTCACTTGAATTCTCCTCTCATCCAGTAGAGAAGATGTAGTAAACAGATACACCTGGAAAACAGCCAGACCCATCGTGTGCTCCTGATATAACTGCACCCTGCTTTGGGATTAGCTCTACACAGCTGCTGCTGTTTGGTCGCTAATGTCATTGTTTCTTAAGTAGGTCTCACTGGGGAATTAGGCTGTCTTTTTGGTAACTACTAAGTTAGACCTGTAAGCTTAAGTCAATAACAAGTCTCATGATGAAGTCCCTGTACTTTGAGCTAGTGCTTCTCATTCCAGAATGTGGTTCTTTGCTTTGCTGTTTCTTTAACAGAGCTTAAGGTTTGTAACCCAACAGAAGCCTTTTACTTGTCAGTTGGTAATTCCTTCCTATTTGATATCTTGTGTCGTTTCTGTACCCCAGTTCGGAAAGCAATTATTACAATATATATTCTATACATCATAACAAAGAAAATTTCAAACACAAAAGTCTGCATAAAAATGGCTGAGCAATCTTATGATAGGTTCACACCCCCTTTTGGCCATGGAAGGAGCCAAGACCTGCATCCCAGTATTTCCTGGCCTTGATGTTTAAAATAAAATTACTAGGTTAAAACAAGCAGACGTCAATTAAGCCAGAAAAATGAATAGGATGCTCACAATCTGTTAAGCATGACATGCTTTGCCCTGTTACTCCTGTTTCCTTTTTCTGACCTGGCTAGTAAATACTTGGTATCCAGCTATCTGTTTCTCCCTCTCCCTATTCATTTACACATCTGTCTTCTTGGTAAATTTACAGAACTAAAGTTACACTTGATTTCATACCTGCCAGAATGCCTATTGGTCTTACCGCGGCAGTTTTATTTGATTGGTTAACTTGGCTTTGAAGCAGTAACTGGGAAAGACATTTTAATAATTTTAATTCTCTGCACCACATTAGAAAACATTTTTTCCATTATCTTTGTTATCATTCTATTGTTTGCCAAGCCCCAAACATGTTGATATCCCTCAAACACTTCAACTCTTTCAGTTAAAACAAGATTGGTTACCAAAAAATTCTGAAATACGAAGCTCCATGTGATCTTATTTACTCATTAAATGCCAAAAAGCCATTTTGTGCTCCTCATTCCCTTTTATAGCTATTGACTGAAATGTTGCATCAGTATCAATTACGGGGATTTGAAATGGTGAGAATGGTGGAGAAGCAGAGAATGAGGTTTCATGATCACATCAAAGCCATAAATATTGTCATTCTCACTGTTCTAATGTCCCTTAAGCTTTATTTAATGGTTAATTGATTGCTAAAAAATCTTTCAGATTCATTTAATTTTCAAGAATGTGGCCTTGTTAGTATGTCGCAAGGGCTTTTTTTTTTTAACAGCAAAGTTATATATTATGTGGCATGAATTATAAAGCAGTTGTCATGGAGATGTTGCTAATGCAGGAGACTATATGCTTTGTACTTTGAAAACTGCAGAGCATATCTGTTTACAAGCACCTTTTCTGAATGCCTTGCAACTGGTGGTTAGGAAATTACCTGGATAGTTTATTGCACTGTGCCTGAGTATTATGCTATCGCAGTGACGCATCCAGGTAGCGCTCACTTTACACCTGCCTGGACATTACACTGGAAATTTTAGTGGTATTCAAAGACCATAATGAGGCAGTGAATTGAAATACATTGAATTGCTCTGAAGCTTATGTCTTATCAAAGAAATGTAGAAATTACACAGAACTGAAAGAGGTAATATTAAGAGCTTGATATCTAGGACTTCTTTTGTTCCTTTGATATATCAATGTTAATTAATTCAGCTAAAAACCAGTAGGCATACAAAAGCCATCTTAATGAAGCAGTGCCTGCAATCTGGTGGCTGAAGATTTGCTTACCTCTATAAGATTTTGGTAAGTAGGTTACAGAACTGTTTCCATCTGTTTGCACAGCTGTGAAATGGGGACATTTATGCCTAATTATCTTTATAAACTGCTTTAGAGCTCTCAAGATTGAAAACACCATTTAGATGCTACAAAAAACACCTCTATCTCAAAAGTTTTTCAGAAGATAATATTCACCCATCTTAATAGTTGTACTTTACTGTATATGTATACAGTGGTATTAATCTTAAGTAACTTTTCTTCTTGAAGCATCATATTCCACTCTTAACAGTTTGGCAATATTTTTCCTTGCATGTTACCAAACAGAACAATCTGGCATGTAGACTTGTTTTGTAAGACAAATGGTTTTGAAGGAAGGTTTGCAGTATTACAGAATCACGTAACAGCAAAGTATCATTATCTTTCTATCTCTTGTGGTAGCGCCTGTAGAAGATACCGGGCTTTCTGACAGAGAAAACAAGATACAGCCTTACTGAAAGTTGCTAAGTAGGTTTTGCATTAAGCATCAAGTTCACTATTTCATATTTTCATAAATATGTAGAAAATCATGATGCCTTGCAAAATGAAACTTAAGAGACCAGTTCATGAAAAAATTATATGCTCCATTTACTCTGGCCTCCTATGTACTTTATTTTTTATTAACTCACTTATCCTTTATATGCAGGAGACCATCTCTCTAATGTGTAACTCAGAAGGGTGGACTGCAGAATGGGGAGGGAGTAAGCCAAAACAGACATTTGCATTTCCAGCACAGAAAGTACATTCAGAAATTCACCCCACATTAGAAAAGAAATGAACCACACAGAGTTCTGTTGTTGTTTTGAATATTTTTTAGTCTAGATAAATGAACAAAACTAAAAAAAAAGGGGGGGGGACAATCCTTCTAATGGCATTTGTGGACATGTGATTTACACGCCTTAAACCACTTCTTTTATTGCAGAAGGGACACTGTACTTCCCAGATATTTTTTCTTCCCTCAGTTATTCCATGTTCTTCCTCCCTTTTTGCTCCCGGGGACAACTTCCTTCTGAATTTATATTAGCAGCTAATTATGATCTTACTGCCCTGGTGGGATTCAATGACCAGAAAACATTTCAGTTGGAAAATGCCTGCTCACGTGTTCCACGAACGGGCAGGTTTTGCTTTTCTTACCAGGTGAGGAAGAGTTATCTCTGTTTTTTTCTTAAAGATGGTAAGTGATGTCAGCTACAGGTCTGCTGCAGAAAATTTAGTTTGTAGTACTTGTCTCTTTTGGAAATCATCCAAATTTGTTAATACATGTGAAAACAGCAAATGCCTCACCCTTGCTAGACTTCTACCTTCTGTTAGCCCATGCTAATTACAGGGGATAAGACTGCCTTTTTTGCCTACTGATCACTACTGAGCCTTATTGTTGTTTTTTTTCCCTCTACTGTCAGTTTGTCTTCTTTGGTTTTGTCACTGACTTCAGTGGACTGGGAACTCAACATATCACTACAACTTCTCCTGCAGATACACAGAGAAAGATCTTACCCACCTGCCGAAATATTGTCTCTTTAATATGTGACATATGTACCAGCAAAGTAACAAAAACCTTCTTAAAAGTTGTATGCAAGCATTTTCCCCTCATTTCGCTGATAAGTTTGTTACTTTTAAAGAGAAAAGCTAAGGAGGGAACTTGAAGATAAAAATACAATTAAACATCAAACAAGATGAGGCTAATCACAGTCTTTTCTCTGGCAAAAAAACAGGTTAAGTTAGAAATAGACCTGGCGAGGAAGGGAGCACAATATAAATTAATAGAATGATGTCAATTTACCACTAAGGATGATGAAGGAAAAGTCAACAAATACTGTGAGAACCTAGATTTTTTTTTTTTATATCTAATTTTTCATACTACAAAACAATACATGGAAGTCATTGGTGATCTTTCTGTACTATATCATTTATAGCACTCAACAATAATCTTCACAGCAAACCATGATATCATATTATCCACATTTAGTTGCAGTCTTGAGGGTATGATGTCACTTCTCTATTGAAATGAGCTGGGTTTTAAGATTAGAGGGCAGGACTGGATATTAAAATACCTGAGTTCTCATCCTAATTATGGGACATCAATTATTTCAATGATCTTAAATAAAGTTTAATGTCCCTGGTACAGGCTTGCTGTTTGCTGATTTCAGAAGATGTAGAAGACTCCACATAACAAAATAAATAAAAGGAATCCTTCTCCTTTCTCTCCCCTGCTCCTAACGAAAGCCAGCAAATTATGGCTCAGAACTCAGATTATGTCAGGAAGCTTAGTAGCAACTTCATGCGCTCTGCAATATTTACAGAGTCTCAAACTGAAAGGTAGTCACAGAATGGCAAAGTATATTCTTATCAGAGAATATTAAACTTTAGTGTAATGTTCCAGTGCAATCTTCGTATTCACCCTATTAAAACATGGGTTACAATTTCATTGCACAGCTATAATGGAAATTTTGTTCCCTAGGTGTGAGAGCAAGAGCTGGATGAAATCAGAGAAAGACACAGGAAACAGTGTGGCCTGATGAACCCTGATAATTACTACAGTTTCATATGCTGGACTGGCGTAGACGCTGTTAATAGCAGAGCAAGAATGACACCATTTTTCATAAATTTCATTACATCAGTAGCACCTCATGCAGATTAGGATGCAGTGCTCTGGAAACAGCAGCTAGGAACAAAGTAAGTTTTTAGGCAAAGCTAACCACTGAAGGTGGGTCCTAGTCTTTGTCCTGTAAGGCAGTGTTTCTGTCCCCTGTGTCATTTCAAAAGAATATGTACAGAACTGGAAAGACCTTAAAGTCATTCCCACCATATGACAGTGATAGTGAATCATGATAGTTGTTCCTATTGCGGAGTGGAAAATGGGAATGTGTGAATCTGTAGACATTCAAGTAATCATTAATCCTTTTCTCCTTGTCAATCAAAACTGTTGTACTCTTGGGGTGAGAATATGTTTGGCTGAGAACAAGCTTTTAGTAAAATAGATTTGGCAGATGCATATTTGCAGATGCTCATGAAAGATGAATCATGACATTTCCTGACAACAAACACACCAAAATGTCTGTTTTGCTACTCTGTTTCCCTTTGGGTATTGCATCAGCTATATATACTGTATATGTATGTGTTTGTGTATAAATCAATCAAGCACTAATGAAGAAAATTCTTTGCTGTGTACATCAGAACACAACACTACCATAACAATATCCTGGTCACAAGAAAAACAGTAAAGAACATCTGACACAACTGAATAGGTTCTTCAGAAAGGCTATGAATTTTGATCATTACAATGGCATAAACAAATTCTTTAATTATCTATGATTGTTATATTCTCATAGAAGACTTTCATTTTTATCACTAAACCTCATCAAAGAAGATTAATTAGCTAAAGACAATTTATTTGAGATCAGCAAACACCTCCTGTGCAGAACACATTAAAGGAAATGGCGATTTTATCTTGCATTTGAGTAAAGAACAGCAAATGACTGGCAAAATGAATGAATGAATAAATAAAAAAATAAATAGACAAATAAATAAATAAAATTGAAATTCTCACAGGTCAGTATTGCTTAACATTCCAAATTTATGTCATTTAATTATTAAGAGATTTGTATGAAAACTAAATCAAGCCAGCAAAAGGAAAATGAAGCTAATAAAAAATAAGAGTAAGACAAAGAACACAGGAGAACACTAATGAAGATGTTAGATCAGTCTGAGTTGATGCTCAGAACCACATCAGATGCCATGTAAAATGTACCTAATCTCAGAGCAGCCCTTGGCTAGCTGAAGTTAAATTTTCAGCACCCACTATTAAAGATACAAGTACTCTCTCGCTTCAACATCACATATTTTTTTAACTGTGAAAAAAGTTACAACTTCAAATTCATATTGACAAATCCCAAAATCCCAAGAAAAACGTACTGCTAATGAACTGAACTCGCAGATTGATTCAGCCTCATTCATTCCTTTGTCTTTCTTTAGTTGTTGTTCCCCCCCCCCCGTTTTCTTTTAAATGAATTGCTTTTGTAAGGAGGAAGAATCTGGCTATTTCATAAAAACTTATTACTGTAATATTTACACATTAAAATTCTAGTATGCCTTTGAGGTTGAACACTGCTACATGTACTCTACAAGCTGTGACCTCCCAGGTGATATCTCCTAGAGATCCATCTAGTCTGACCTGTTGCAGATCCAGAGCATCGAATCAATATCAGTGAGAATCCCATAGGCCCTCAAAACACAGAGGCTACTAATGTAACAAAGGTACAAATAAATTTGTCATCGAAGGCTTCAGTCTGTTGTACTAAGCTTTACAATACCTTTGGCCATTCTTAAGGATTTTTCCATAAAACTAAATTTAGAAGTATCAATTAGTTCTTCAAAATGGATTTAAAAGCAAATTACAGTATTGTATCACAGTAAATTTTTACTCACATTCATTCTGCTTGAGCACATTTGACCAAACAGTATCTTCCAGATAGTATTCAGCCTTGACATGAAGAAATCCACAAAGGCCATTTCTCTTGACTACATGTTCCGGTAATCTTTTCTGAAGACATTTTGCCCCATTTTTACTTTGAAATGTTCAGCTGCACTTTCCAGAGGGAACTGCCACCACATTCACTATCTCCCCAACTAGGGGGAAAGATTAGGGACAATTGCTACAATCAGTGGGAAGCAGACACCATCTTGGAATGATGACAAACCCTTGGTTTGTGGATTGAAGGTATTTAAACAGATAGTGTTTGCTCGCCATCACCCACTGGTTTTGTATTCAAATAGTCAGGGCGATCATTGTTCTTTGCAGATGTAATCAAGCTGCAGTGCAGGATTCTGTTTCTGGCTAAGGATGTTTATTTGTTATTAAGTATAATATATTGACAGTCATAGCAATGCTGATGGGTCAGCACAGATGCCTTCCATCATGAGTTACTGAGATACATTTCTTCAAAAAAACCTCATAGACAAAATGTTTTCAGCTAGCTGAGGTTAATAAAGATAGGTCCTTCATCATCTCAAGGAATGGACCCAATAACGAGTAACAGAAATCATAAATCATTCTTTATAAAGTAGGATTGACTATTATTTGCTAAAATGCCTTTCATGGTGAATTTGCATACTCTTACTTGTTGAATGACAATAAGAAAGCAAAGAGGAAAGGTCACGGGGGACACAAGAAGGTTAAATACTGCTATGTTCTACCATATTTGATAGCTGGGATTGATTTACAGAATAAACTACCAAACAATTCTGCCTACAAGTTCAAGGGATAAGGCTAGCACGGGAGTCTATTCATATAAGGGAACAAGCTAAATTCCTGGCATTTTGAACAGTTAGCTGCTCAGAAAGACCTGGATACTCCTAAAATGAAACAGCATATATATATACATACAGGTTTTATTACTCCCTATCTCTTACCATAATTCTTGTATTAATATGTAGGGTAGGTTTTGCTCACAAGATGGCAGTGTTGATTATTACACACTGCTTCACTGAGCCTTCCTCTAGCAAAAGGTCTCTCTGCTGCTACCCAGGAAAAACCACACAGGGTGGAATTCCCTAGAGGGCTGCATCTCCACACCTGCTTACCCAGAAAGCAGATCATCTGACCTGTCACACTGCATATTTGCCACCATAAACCCTTAGGATTAAACATGCAACACTCGTCTAAATCTCTGAACATCCTAATATCCAAACAATGTGAATCCTTGTTTTCCAGGTCTTATTAATTTTAATGTCAATAGAAAGCATTTTTTTTTCCATCCTTACAGATGGCTTTCCCCCTCTAGAGAGCAGGGATGGTCTCTAAACTGGTAGGATTCCAAGTTTCCAACCTCTGTTATCTTTTCTTCAGCAGCCAAAGGTTCCACTCGATTAACGCAAATGATTATCAATGGCTATTTGCAATGCAGATATGCTCAAGTAGTTTTGGAGATCCGGTACTGAGTAACATTCAAACCTTATAGGGCTTTTTTTTCTGGACCCAAGAGATTGCATCCTACCAAATACACTCACAACAGATAAGAACTGAGGCATTTTCTGTTCAAACGCAGCAGTGCTTTTTTACCTACCGGTGGCACTCATAAGAATCAAACAGGTTCAGAGGACATTTATCCAGCTCTTCCTCAGAGGCCGAGAAGCAAGAGGCTTATCACTGCCACTGAACATTATAGCGTGTTTTGGAGAATTGCTTAAAATGTGAGAAAGCAAAAGGGTCTGGAATTCACCAACATTTATCCAAGTCCAGAATAACAGGCAAGGATTTTTAATGAAGATTGACAACTACGGGAGATTTGTGTCAGTAAATGAGAAAATATAGCATTCGGAAAAGGGGAATTACACATTTTTTTAGTAGTGAGCCTAAGTTAACGGCAAGATGTAGCAGAATGAACAACCATGCCATAAACAGGCAAACGTACAAACGAGAGCTGCCAAAACAAATTAACAGAGCTTCTGGCTGCAGGTGTTGTTCTGACCAACTACAGTCATCAGGGTATGGAGAAACACCCAATATAAACGGACCCAAAAGTGACAGATTCCCATTATGTAAAAAATGAACCACAGGAGCAATGTTCCTTTCAAAACAAGAGCATTAAAGATTCTTTTATTTACCTGCTGTAAAACTGAAAAATGCAAACTTATGCATTCCCACTGATGTGTCTCCAATAACAAAAGTGATTTTTAAGTAAATTAAATTCGCAGTGTTTACTCTTGAGCATCACATGCAAGATGAAGCTTTTCTTAAAGAGCTGCTGTGCATCCAACAAGACAACATTTGCTTTGGACACTGTAACAAAAACATTTAACATTATAATGACAGTAAGGCTTCCACTTCAAACCCAACGGCAACAAAATTCAAAGCCCTGGCTGAGACTGCACCCGTAATGCAACCAGTTCTGCTTACACACGGCAGCACTGACTGCACCTAGAGCTTCAGATCACTCGTGTTTGGTGTCACTTATGATCTAACACAACATACTAAAATAGAGTTATAGTCCTAAACTTGCAATTTCCTGCCTTGCATGCGTAGTTAAATATTTATTGCTAACTTTAGTAAACAGTTTCTATTAATTTGTCACCTACATGATACATATTTTGGAGACATGCTAGATTTTTGAAGGGTGGGCAAGTTATTTGAATGCTAAATCTTCTCAGCTACCGTGGTGATCAGATGGCTGAAGCTATCACAGCTATACAAAGGCATTCAGGTATTGCTTCCTACTGACAATGGGCAGCTCAGAGAGGAAAAAGCATTTCTCATTCATGGGCAGAACTTGACACCATGGTTACCCAATTGCAAGGGCACTTTACTCCCCTCCCTTGCCCCCCATGCAGTTGTTTCTCTGACACTTCCTCTCATGAAATTATTTTCAACAGAGCAGTGTGCTCTGAATCCATCTGAGCTAACGGCCCTGGCTTGGTTTTTGTCGTCTCTGCTTTCCTTCCACTTTTTCAGTCATCAAGGCTGCCAGAGCATCCGCTATGCCCTTCCCCTGTGAGAACGCCAATGGATTCTGACCTTGCTTTCCTTGCCTTTCTCGTTCCTCTTACAGCATCTGCATAGGTGTCTCTAGCCAAAACCACAAATTTGACTGGTGCCTTAGAAACATAGTTTTCTACTCCAGACCAATCTCATCTGGCCAAATGAAAATATCAGGTAATAAACATTTTGGGATAAGAAGGACCTTTTTTGTGTCTTTGTGATAATGCATTGCATGAGTTCTGGCTCCTCGCATGATTAATAATGTTTAGTGATGCTAATAAATGCCACCATAACAGAACATGAACTTGGTGTTCTAGTATGCTGGATCAGGCTAGCCTCTCTTTAATAATTTGCTACCCTCTCATTTTAATTACTGTTCCTTTCCCACTTCCCGGTCAGTTGTCCATTTCCTTCCCTGCACAATCGGTACCCACAGCACAGGCTGTGTTCCTCCTGACATCGATGGGGAGTCTGAATTTAGACTCTGCAGTGGTGGGGAGAAACTTGCCCTGGGCTGCTGCACGCATGACTCACTACAACTGATATTTCAGATGCCCCAGATTATGACCTACTTTACTGCGTATTACTCAGAGAGAATGAGTAAGACATTTCTGAGGCTGATACAAACCCAGTATTTTCTGTGGTAGCAAGGAAGGAATGCTTTCTTAAACATTAGATCAATTCTAGAATTCTTGTATCAATGATTAAAATTCCCTAGGGTCACCGTGCAAAGTCTACTGAAGAACCAAATTGATTTTCATAGGCTACAAATCAGATCTGCGGTCTTTAACTGAAGTGCAAGGTGCGTGTTTCCATACATAAGGGATCATCTAACTGATGAAAGACCAAATAGGCCTCCATAAATAGATTTACTCTTTGGCAAAATTACAGGATTTGTGGGTAATTTGTTCAGTACTGGCACCAGAAGTACTGTTTTCAGCCTATTCTGCAAACCTTGTGTGGAACAGGCCTTAGAGTCAGACAGTCATTTAAGCATGTCCCTAAGTGCTTTGCTGATACAATATCATAGATCCGTTGAAGTCACTGGAAGCCTTTCCCTGACTTTTATGGGCTTTTCATAACGTCCTCTATGATTCGCTTTTCCAGGTGTAAAATGTGAATATGAATAACAGGTCTTTTCTCCTATTATTTGCCAGGTCTGTTTAGACTAGAAACTCTTTAGGGCAGATCTGCCTTTTGCATGCAGGTCCTGTGCATAGAACAATGGTTCCCCAGCTCTAGAGGGGAACTAAGTACTACCATAATATTATGCTCCAGGTCAAACCAGTCACAATTTATGGAAGCTCAAGGGCCCATGCTATGCAGAGGACCAGGCTAAATCACCAAACTGGTATCTTTTCTCACTCTAGAATTTAATATGAGTAACTGGGATACAGCTAGTGAAATGAAAGACTGCTACTGGAATTGCTCTGGCTCTGTGTACAGGTGTGGATTTATACACCCATGTAGATTAAACTGGCCACTTAATAAGCACGTCTTGAAAGAGCTGTGGCTCAGATTTTGAAAAAGTTTTGAAAGATGAAGTAAATACTTCAGTGTGTGGTTACACTGAAATCAGTCCAAAGATATCAGCTCTTCCAGGAACTGCATGGCAGCTTTGTGGACTGAACACTCTTCGTATAGGTCTTAACCACTGCATTAATCCTAGAAGAGATCTGAGAGACCTTAAAGAAATTTCTTCTTATTCCGTTTAACATTGTAATATACCTGTGTTGGCCTCTTTTTAACCATATATTGTAATATAATATGAACATCAGTATGGAGGAATTCATAAAACACCAGCATTTTGATCTGTAATGCTCTTGGATAAAAAAAAATTAATAATAATAAAAAAAAGTTTCTACAGGAAAAAAATCCCATGTTCAGTTGCCTGTTTAATCTGCAAATGAAAGGCTTAGATAAGACACCAAAGAAGGAAAACACAAAATAAGAATGTTTATCATGCAAATGAGCTTCATTAATACAGAAGATCTTTATCTGGACCACTCAAAAGATTCCATGTGGGTGGATTTTTCTGCTGTGAGAAATAAAGTTTTCTTTTGCAATCAGCATTATATAAAGCCATTAGCATCTCCTGGATTGTTTATTAATATAAGTGTAAAATGAAAATTAAATGTAAAGATTAAAAGATTTCACCTATTTTAATTATGTTAGGATTTAAAATATGGAATTTAAAAAAATTATATTCAGGCTCTCTCATCAACCCCAAGTATGTATGTTTTCAATTTTTTGTGTTAATTAAATGGCCTTACCCAACCTGTATTTTATATCTATTATTTTAAATTTCAACTGATGGTAGGAATACAGTATTCTAATTGGATAATAAAAATTCTAATGAGTTAGAATAATCAATCAAAAAAGGATGACCACTCTGAATAGAAATTAGGAATTTCCTATTATAACTCACTACCAAATAATTCCACCTAAAAATTGGATGTAGCTTTATCCTAGAGGTTCATACTAAAGCCTTCAACAACCTCAGAAAATGACATTGGCATTTCTGCTAAAATATCTTCAATATATTTAAGAGCTTATTTAATTTGGCTGTAAAATGCCATTCTGGGCCAACAGAAGAAGTGTAAGCGACTTCACAGTGATTACAGGGTGCCAACACACTGTAGTAATTACTTACATCTTTAACATTTTTGCAAAATTTTAGCACCAGTCTTTTCAAGACCTGCTTGTTGAATGGGAAATTTAATCTCAAAATGGCAAGAAGCAAGAGTTTCATCTAAACCCCACTGAAGTAACAGAAAGACTTACAGTGATTGTAATGAGCTTTTCAGCAGACACAAAACATATAGTATCTCGGATATAGAATTTGTCCCAGAAAACATTCATCTGGCATACTACACCTTTCTTAGTTCTTATATTCAGTTATGGTATTTTTAGAACAGGATTTTCAGAGCACGGTTGCATAAAAATGGCTTATTGGTTATGCAAGAAGAATTAGCATGAGTTTAAGGTGAAAACCAGACCTCCGGGGCCATACTACTACTATTACTACTACTACTGCTGCTGCTGCTGCTGTTAAGGCACGGGGTAGTATCTAGACTTTCAGTACTATTCCAGTAACTATCCAGCTATATGGAACTTCCTTTACTGACATAATGCATACCTGAAAAGCAGAAAAAAGTTCTGATGCATATACTCAGATTTTGAAAAGCCCATGACACTTTTACGTTGAAAATACATTGGAAAGTGAGGACTTTTGATAAACCCAGTCTGGAGAGCTGATCCTCACTAATCTACATCCAAATAAAACAAATATACCGAATCACTTAATCACCAATGATGTGACTGGAGCTACCTGCCTCATATCCTTCCTTCCTCAATATCACTGTAGAAAGTACTCTTCTATAATGTACTCTTTAAAAATTACACCATTAAATAGGCAAACACACACACATACACACACACCCATATACAGGAATGATACATGGATTTTTTGGTTGTATTTGATTATGTGTCCTACATGCAATTTAACTTATAAAGAAAGAATCCAAAACAGTATAAATTTTAACAGGGTGGTTTTTTTGGACTCCGCTCTCATTTAGCATATGCAATAGATCTCTTATAGTAATCATTACTAATTTCTTTTTCCTGTGTATAAATACTTTAATACTTACAAATGAAGCAACAAAGAAAGTCAATTTGACATTTAATGTTCCGCACAGAAATCACAGACACTCTGCCAAGGAATTAATTAAAATTACAGTCACATAATAATGACACCAACAATAAATACTCATATACAGGTAATAAATTAACTTGTTAATTCAGCCAGTACACAGTTGTAAATAACTATAGGAAAATAACAAACATTTTACATCAGCGCTTTACATGTTAGCTCTGTTTCTAATACTGAGTTTCCTTCTTCGGTTGTTCAAAATAATTATGCTTTAATGGGATGTTAAAGTTTAGATTTATTAAAGAGTCTGGAATAAATTGGTTGGAAACTTCCTAAAAACACTTCAAAAAGATTCACAGACTTTTTCAAGTTCTGCCTTACTCATGAAACCAAAAATCACAGAATAAAAGCACTGGATGTATGTATTTACATATATGTGCATGTGTATGTGCATGTGCATGTACTGTGAACTGCTTTAATTCTGATTAGCAGGAAGTCTTCAGCTTTTATCTGCTAAATTGTGCTACTGTGTTGCAGTCCTGTATAGGCAAAACACTGACCACAAGGAAGCAGCAGATCACTGATACCAGCTTGCCACAAGGAGGACATCCCAAGAGCATCTGATGTCCTTTTGGGTTGCTGTGGGTGTCTGTGTCAGAAAGAAACCCCATCAATCCATCCTTACAAAAAGTCAGAAAGGTCATGCACATCTACCCTTTATCCAGTGGCATATATGCATTTTGTCTCTCTTACAGCTGTTTCCGAGACATAATTTGGAAAAACAAAAATGTCATTCTCACTTCAGAACCTTGGCCATGTATGCACTAGCTGCTGCAGGTAACCTGCTGCTAAAACTGGTGACAATACATGTTGCTGATATGGAAATATCACCCACAAGCCCACACAACATCTGGACAATTTATTAACTGATCATTTTAATCCTCCGGAGTTTTCATTAAGACGGATTTTGTAAGCACTGAGTTACTAGGTGCTTTTGATTTACTGATACAGTCTTTGGTAGGGAACTTAATCAGAGATTCATCTACAATATACTGCAGGATCACGTCTGTACTGGCAAAAGCCATGGCACACTCCCAAGGTACCGGTCAAGAACGGTTTTACTCCCATCACACTTACTTATTGCGTGACTTACTGGATATTTAAAATAGTATCTAAAAGGAAATGGAATATCACTAACTCATATAAGGGAGATTTAGATTGTCCTGTATCTTTCACTGTAGAGAATACATTTCTTTAAACAACCTACCCTATTTTATGCTTAATGTTAAAATAGGTCTTATAAAGCAATGCTTTTGAGCATCTTCAAAATTTAATATTTGGTCCACATATAGAGTTTCTTCACAAATGTCTTCTTTCCCGCCTTGTAGTAAAAGTGTGCTACTTTTAGTAGGACTGACAGATTCTTCATTTAAACCTTAGCCGACATTTTCCAGTTGTTATTAATCCATAAATTGTCCAGGCTATGCTTTCCCCATAATAAAATATATTTTAAACAAGTTAGCTATCTCAAGCTGAAAAAATATGAACTAGTTTATTGTCATTTCTATTACAAGTACAGAACTCAATTTGGTACTTATCACTTTGGTAGAACAGGTTCATTACAAGAATAGTGAAGTGTACAAAAAGAAACGACGTACCATTCTTCCCCGGGGCCTTGATCTGAAAAAAAACCTTCTACTGCATGGTCACAAAATATACTGAGGGCTTTCAAAGACAAATAAAAATTAGGTTCTCCTTAAAACTGCAGTTATTTTGGCTGCCTTGACTGTATCTTTATATAACAAAAATATGTCTCAGTAACAATATCATAATCTTTTTAGTACTGAGATTACCATTTCATTGGCATGAATGAAAAGACCATACCAGCGATTCATTTACATATATATCCTGTGTCCAACAATGGCCACATTCTTTACAAAAAAGTGCAAAGATCTCAAAGTTATCAATTACAGAGGAACTGGTATATAGCGGGTTTTTTTCCTAAGCGTCTTAGTCAGTAGCTACTTTATCAGCTAAAACATAAAGTACATTACTACAATTGTTTTTCCATCTAATATGCCACTGTATCATGCAAACATCCAATACTATATGTGTGTGTAATAGAATCAGAAATTATGGCTACAGGCAGGATTTTTTGCCACTTGCCTGAAAAAATATTCTAAAACTAATGTATTTCTAGAAAAAAAACCCTGTATCAGAGAGGACAAAGAACAATTTCCAAGCTATGGGACTAATTTTCTGTTGGTCAGTAAGGCTAAAATGATTTGTGTAAGTTGAGGAATTTGCCAGTAAGTTCTCGTTAAGTGCTCTCCTGATGGAGATGATGTAAGGGGAAATTTAAGAACGTAGTTGTCTTGTTTCCATAGCAGGGGAAGGGAACCAGCCAGCCAAGACAGGCTGATAGGCTTTCTCATAATTTGCTATTTCAGGTGAAGGGAACCAATGAGCTGGGATAGGCCTTAACATAATATTGTACCACAGAGGCAGAAAGGGGATCATTAAAGCCAAGACAGGCCGTGGTATAATTTTTGCTAACTCTGTGAAAATACATTTGGCATTACTTGTGGTGAGACAAGGACTAACCAAATTGCTGATTTAGCATAACTATAAGGCCTGAGAATATCTATAAACTGCGGCGGAACTGCTGAACTAACAAATGGCTGATTTAACACAATAAATAGCACATAGGAAAAATAATGCAGTAACAGCATAGTTAAGACAGCTGCAGAATGAGGGGAAAAGGAACTATTTGAAAGGAACATTGCCTTTGGAATATGGAATTCAAAAGTCCATATGGAATATTAAAAAGGGAAAATATAAGAGTTGGTTTCAGGAAACCAGTTTCCCAGAGAAGCAGAGAAACCTCCGTACGGGGAAACTAACTCAGCAAAAACAATGAGTTATCGGTCTGGGAAACTGAGGAAGTAAAGAACAGAAGGCCATAGGTTATGGACTCTTGAGGGGATAAAAGGCAACTCAGCAAACTACCAAGGTGGGATCAGCAGAAGCAGGTCAGCATTAAGACCCCCAGCTGCTAAGGTTCAACTGCTACGGAAGCAAACACCTTCTTCAGAAACCCTGGGATGCGAGGCGGGATGCCCCTGGGAGCCCCGTGCTCTGAGTGTGGACTCTAAGGACCAACAGCAGTGCCTGAAGGGCCACAGTGGGTTGGGAGAGCTCGAGGACTTGGGAATGCTTGTCATAACCACGACACTGTGCTTGTAATATTTCTGTGGCTGTATGCTGAGTAGTTTGCTATAGCTGTCTATTACCATTATCGTCATTAGAGTTATAAGACTATTAGAGCCATTTACCATCCATTGCCATTCTCGTAATTACCTCAGTATCCTAATTGTCTATTGTTATTGATTACGTATGGCTACCCATCTCACAGTTAAATATTGATAAATCACAGTTGCATTTGGTACTGCCATGCTTAAATTTATACAAGCTATTACTCAATGTAAGTTTTTAAAAGCCGTCCCATATACTTCATATAGTCACAGTCCCTTTATAGAATCATAGAATCATTAAGGTTGGAAAAGACCCTTAAGATCATCGAGTCCAACCATTAACCCAGCACTGCCAAGGCCACCACTAAACCATGTCCTCAAGCACCACGTCTACCCTTCTTTTAAATACCTCCAGGGATGGAGACTCAACCCCTTCCCTGGGCGGCCTGTTCCAATGCCTGACTACCCTTCTGGTGAAGAAGTTTTTCCTAATATCCAACCTAAACCTGCCCTGGCGCAGCTTGAGGCCGTTCCCTCTCATCCAATCACTTGTTACTGGGGAGAAGAGACTGACCCCCACCTCACTACAACCTCCTTTCAGGCAGTTGTAGAGAGCAATAAGGTCTCCCCTCAGCCTCCTCTTCTCCAGACTAAACAACCCCAGCTCCCTCAGCCGCTCCTCATAAGACTTGTTCTCTAGACCCTTCACCAACTCCGTTACCCTTCTTTGGACACGCTCCAGCACCTCGATGTCCTTCTTGGAGTGAGGGGCCCAAAACTGAACACAGTACTTGAGGTGCAGCCTCACCAGTGCCCAGCACAGGGGGACTATCACCTCCCTGGTCCTGCTGGCCACACTATTCCTGATACAAGCCAGGATGCCATTGGCCTTCTTGGCCACCTGAGTACACTGCTGGCTCATGTTCAGGCGGCTGTCAACCAACACCCCCAGGTCCTTTTCTGCTGGGCAGCTCTCCAGCCACTCCTCCCCAAGCCTGTAGAATTGTATGGGGTTGTTGTGACCCAAGTGCAGGACCCGGCACTGAGCCTTGTTGAACCTCATACAGTTTGTCCCGGCCCAATGATCCAGCCTGGCCAGGTCTCTCTGCAGAGCCTTCCTGCCCTCCAGCAGATCGACACTTCCACCCAACTTGGTGTCATCTGCAAACTTACTGAGGGGGCACTCAATCCCCTCATCCAGATCATCAGTGAAGATATTGAACAGGACTGGCCCCAACACTGAGCCATGGGGAACACCACTCATGACTGGCCGCCAACTGGATTTGACTCCGTTAACCACCACTCTCTGGGCTCGGCCATCCAGCCAGTTTTTAACCCAGCACAGAGTGCACTTATCCAAGCCGTGAGCAGCCAGCTTCTCCAGGAGAATGCTGTGGGAGACAGTGTCAAAGGCCTTACTAAAGTCCAAGTAGACAACATCCACAGCCTTCCTCTCATCCACCAAGCGGGTCACCTTGTCACAGAAGGAGACCAGGTTAGGTTAGAAGGAGACCAGGTCCAGGTTATTCACTTCATCATATGTTGTCCACTCCCCTCTTTCTCCACTTACAGATCAAATTAGACAAAATCATTTGCCACTGCATATGGAAATTACCCCAGTCAGATGCTCTTCAGAAAAAAAAAATAAATTCCTAGCTAAATTGGTTGTGATCAAAATTAGAGCTAACATAGGAGACAGATACAGAAATACAAAGGAAGACTAATATAAGAATTGCAAGGGTCACTATGTATTTCTTAAAACTCTGGTCCTACTGATCACTGAATGAGTTAGATTTCAGCCAACACAAGTCATACTAAAAACGTAAAACACAGGTCACATCTACTTTAACATTAGTCTACAAGGCTGGCAGAGGACAGGCTTGAATCAAGAAGGAGTGTGAAGGGGAAAACAATGCATGTTGAGGACACTTTGAGGAGCAGTAGGAAAGTGGAAGAGTAAGGTTGCTTCCTCCACAGGGAGCAGTCACAGGAAGGAGCCATCTTGAGAAGGCGGCTGGTAGATATGCATGTTGGCTTAGTCAGAAATAGAAATATATATATTGCTATATTATTTTCATTGCTGGCTTAGAGACCAGAACAAACTCTGCATATAAGATTAGCAAATTAGATTTCACCATGTTTTTGGAAGACTGACCGCTTTTTCCTTGACAGATGGCAAGTCCTTCATCCATCCTTCTTTCTTCAGAACACAGTGACTCTAGTCATGTAAAAAGAAAGGTAACCATTGATCTCAGTATCTTATAAAATTTGATATGTCAGCAGCTGTACTGGGTGCTGGTGGCGAGGCGCTGGCAGCGGGGGCTGCAGGCGTCTCTGTGAGGAGAGGTCGGGGCTGCCCTGTGCTGCACACAGCCGGTTCCCGCCGGTTCCAGCTGGCGCTGCAACGGCCCCACCTCAGGGCACAGCTGAAGCCTGTCCACGATGCCGGTGGCACCTCTGGGAAAGTGTATTTAAGAAAGGGCAAAATGCTGCCCAGCAGTGAGGAAAAAAGTGTGAGAGAGAGTGTGCTGTGGGCACCTGTGACAGAGAGGAAGGAGGCTCTGCGGGAGGTTGTCCCCTGCAGCACCTGGGCAGCTGCTGGTGGAGCAGGTATGCACGCCACAGATGGTGGAGGACACCATGGCGGAGCAGGGGAAAAGCGTGAGGAGAAAAGAGCGGGAGAGAGGAGCTGTTGCAAACTGACTGCAACCCCCATTCCCCATCCCCCTGTGCTGCCTGGGGGGACATTAGGGGAGTTGGGAGTGAAGGAGTGAAGTTGAGCCTGCGAAAAAGGCGGGAGAGAAAGGTGTTGTTTTAATTTTTGTCATTGTCTCTCACTATCCAACTCTATTTTAATCAGTACTGTATTAATTTTTCCCAAGTTGAATCTGTTTTGCCTGTGACAGTAATAGGTAAGTGATCTCCCTGTCTTTATCTCAACCCACAGCTTTTTCACCTCATTTTCTCCCCTGTCCTGTTGAGGAGGGGGAGAGGGCTGGGTGGGTGCCTGGCCACAGTTCAAGGCCAACCCACCACCACAAGAACACCAAAAATTGCAGAGAGATACTAAGAGCGTGTTTTGGTACACTGCCTTATGAAGGAAAGGCTTACATGAAACTTAGATATCACTTGGAGTCAGATAACCTACCTTACTATAACGACTAACTTTCATGCCCTGGTATATGATGAATCCATCAAATATTTTAACAAAAAGAAGGAACTATTTTATTTCCACTTACAGGAAATTATTTTGTAAAAGTGTGACTAACTTTTCTGTAATAAATCCTTTGAACTGTTAGACTACTTTTTCCACATTTGCACCCACACCAATTTTCTTCAGGACTGGAACTTTTGGAATGACAATAAAAAGAAATCGGAGGGTTTTTTTAATAGTCTGACACTTAGAATAGCTATATAATACTAAGTACAATTGACACAAAGCATGCCTTGAGAGCAGCTGAAAATACTCAGTGCAGAGAAAATACCAGTTTTCTGCCATGCCTTGGTTCTCTTTTGTTAAATCTGCTTTCAGTCTGCCAGGATCAACTAACAAGGAAAAAGAGCAGAGGAAACTACATGGCTTGTGTGTTGTGGGTTTTTTTTAATTTTTTTTTAATTTATTTTAATTTTTTTAAAATTTGTTATATACTTGTGTTATTTCATCAGCCAGTCCTGAAACCTTGCCTTGAAGCTGCTCACTTAGGACCAAATTCTCTCAGTAAGTAGTATGGTAGTCATCATAACTGGCAAGCCATTCTTGCAGCCATGGTGACAGAGGGCATCAGCTGAAGCTTCCAGGAAACTAACAGTTTTTTAGTCCATATTTAACTAAATTCGTCTCCTCCCTGAATGTTACTGGTGAGAGACAACAGGCGAGGCATGAGGTAGGGTATTCTGATCAACAGCAGAAGTCCTGTCGGTAAAGGCCACTGGAATCAGGCCATTGATTCCCTCCCTGGAGAGTACCAAGTAAGAAGTTGAAGTTCATTAAAACTGTAGCTTTGACTAGCTTGGCTGGAAATTACAATGCTGGGTTTATTACATAATGTATTTCTCTGATGTATATTTTACTTATCATAGATTATGAATTAATAGAGGCATGATTTTAGATAAAGGGATGGAAGGTAAATGTCAGCAGATGATAATATTCTCTGTATCAACATAACTTCTCATGCTGACTCTGTAGAACCTTCCCTTGAGGCTAAAACTGGCAGGCTGTGATTTATGAAACAGTTTAAGGTGTATATTTGATAACCAACTATCCTAATTAGTTCAGTCATTATCAGTCTTGATAATTCTGGTTTCATTCCAATACCTATTGATGTCTATGAGAAGGCTCTGTTATTATCAAGGGAAAGTAGGTCATATTTCACTCTAACTGGCTTTCAATAGCTGTCATTGGATCATCTTAAAGAAGTGGAAAGTTCTCAGCTCTAGAAAAACTAAGGACACTGACTTTGGCCTTCTCTCTCTCTCTCTCTCTCTTCCCCCCCCCTTTTTCCTCCAGACAGCCCCAAGTGATCAGGATATCAAAACCTGGCACATCTAATAAGCTTTCTGTCCATCTGACAGTTTATCATGGCAGTCAGACTTGAGGGTGGTAGTAGGATAGGCTTGAATTCAAGTTAGTAATGTTTCCTCAACCTGACAATTTTTTTCTAGTGTCTGTAAATAAAAATAATAAATTTTATAATCTATTTTTTAATAGAATTTATTACCACTGTTAGGCTTCTTTGTGTCTTTACTGCTTTTAAAAAGATCTGTATCTTTTCATGTCTCTCATTTTTATATTAACAATTTGTTCTCTCACCAGATGCAAACCATTTGATGTTCCTAAGCTCACACACAGCCATTGTTATTGTTATCAGTATTAGTAACGGAATCATTATCATTCTCATCACTAAAAGCTAGCTCATTATCTGATAAGTCAAAATTTCCTCCCAAAGATTTTGAGGTATTTGATTTTCCTCATTTGTATTCTCAGAAGTAATTTCTTCCTCACTTGCTGGAGATGAAAATGCACCTTCCATAAGTAAGCTGCCATTCTGCTCATTATGCAGCTTTGATTATTAATTTTTCTTTTCTCCTTTGCAGTATAAGAATGATTACATTTTTAACTGGTTTGTGGCTCCCAAGGGATTTCCTTTGAAAAACAGCTACTAAGGGTTAAGTTGTGATTATGTAGGCTTGAGACAACTACTGACCCAACCGCTAAAATCCATGGGAGCTGATAAGACTGACAGCTGAACCACAGCATCAGCTGGTGGGCTGGTTCTTGGGGAATAAACTTTGGGAAGAATTTGAGATGATACCGGTGACAAGCTGGCCTTTCACCAGGGCAAAAGAAAGAACACTTTCCTCCTTTTTCACCCCAGTTTCTCTCCCATATTGACTGGGCCACAACCTAGTCCAAACTCCTATTAGCCAAGTGAGCTGCGACAGCTGACAAGCTTTTCAATACTTCCTTTCACTTTGCAAATGGGTGGCTATTTCCTCTTCTGTTAAATCCCAATTCCGCAGATGTATATGCTGAATTTTTCCCCTCTGTAGACTGGCAACTCCATGGCTGCTCCTGATCATCACTAGTCAACTATTCTAGCATAGAATATTGACTGTCTTCATGACTGTCTGCAGGATGAGGTCATAGTTTGTCCAGCTTTCTTACATCAGGTTTTGTTTAGTCCCTCTCTGATTTCTCCTTGACACTATGCAGAGGGTGAGATTTTTCTTTTCAGAACTGTTTGTTTGATATGGGAATCCTTTTCTGATTGCTCATGCACACGGTTCTCCTCTTGTCAAATGCTACTTCATTATGTACCTGGGGTCAGGAACAGACTTCTCCAACGAGAAGTGCCAGCGCATCGAGTGTGTGGGATATTTGGGACAAAAATGTAATCAGTCTGAGGCAGAGGGGGAGTTGTTTTGGTTTTGTTACTCTGTTTTTGTTCTGCTTTTCTTCCACACAGAAATATTTCTGATGATGTGGTACAGAAAACTACCTGATGTGTGAGCTGTAAGTGGCCTTTTAAAATTCAATTAACTTTATTTAATGGGATTCATGCGTTTGCGATATCAAGGAGTCACATTACTGAAAATTAGTTTCAGTAATGTTCTTCTAATATTACTGCACAGTTATTTGTTGCTAAATGGAAAGAAAGCTAATTACTGGACTTAGTTTCTCACACAGCTGATACTGCTTTACCCATATTCCCTCATAAGACATGAGAGTACGCATGCATGCTACTAAATCACATTTTAAATCTGAGATATCTAACCCCTTTAGAAAACTGAGTGCTTCTATTTGTTTAGCCAGGGACATTCACAGCCAGAGAAAAAAATGGAAATCAAGAATCTAGATTCATTTCTCAGCCTTTAAATTCTCAACTTTAACAAAAACTATGCCTAGAGAAAGGCCTTTGCATGTGCCATCCTGGCATCAGCCAACTAGCCGTGCCACAGCATTAGGCTAAATCTAACAGCTTTATATACGGAACTCACCATTTTTTTCCTAATGTACTGAGCAAAGCCTACTTAGTATTTAATTCAGCCAGCCTTGTGGAGGAGAAATCCAGATTGGAGCCACATTTGAAAGCTTTAAACTTTGCTTCTTCCCAGAAAATAACACAAATATTTTAAGGATCTGGAATATTTTCACAGATCTTATAGCTCATTTCTCATCTTGGAAAAAGTGTGGCTTTAAAATGTCATACAAGTAGTTTGCTTACAACAGAAATGTCAGTATTATAAAGTAAACCTGTTAAAATAAATCTAATTTACGGGAACAAAATTAATCCGTTTCAAGGCCACTGGAGTCAGTCTGAGCGGAGAGATGGAAACCAAGGGGTGATAATTTTTAAAGATATACAACAAACATGTTTCATTATCACTACCTTGACTGCGCAGAACCTGAAAACAGCATTGGATTTTGTTTAATGGGAATTCATATTTTCTTTGTATTTTGCTGCAAATCGCAAGCTGGTCAAGGTTAAAAATGCAAAATTAAACATGGTCCAAACTATGGCAATTTAACTCCAAATTTACACACAAATTTACAGGATGCAAGACAGACTGCATACAGAATGTTATGCATCTTGGTTCCGTTCAGAGCGAGCTGTAACAGATTACAGGCTTTTCATGAAACAGATCATACTTAATAGATACATATAACTTCTCTATTTTTCAGTACTGATCAACCTGCAGAGTATACTATGCTGGCTAAATTGCATATGTTGCATGAAAACAATGAGAAACAGAAAAAAATGAATACAAACCAGACAAAGTTATTTTCTTTCATTCCTTCCCTCATCTTACTGTTCTGGCTGTTCTGTTAAAGGGCAGAGAAACTGGATGCTAATTACAAAGAAACCCCCCAACCAATAAACAGGTAACAACTTGCATTTACACAATTTAATGCCTTTTATGGGAACAAGATATCAAGGACTTAAAAACTGTACATGAACTATCTACATATTTGTCATGAGAAGCAACCACCTTTATAAAATGAACGCTGACTTGACAATGTACAATACATCTGAGAGAGTCCCATACCACATCCATGTTTAACTGTGAATTTTAGAGGAAATGTAATTTATCTTGAAGTTTTCCCAGAAGACCTATAGAAAGGAGACTGGTACACCGACCAGAAGGACACCACCTACAGAAGCCGAATGGTGGTGGGTTCCCCAAGATCTCTCGGGCACCTGCTGCCCAGAGTGTTGGTTGTTCTGCCTGAGAGCTAACACTCTAACAGAGAATGCAGTTTGTTGTAGACCACAAGCCAGTTCTTCCCTGGAACTTGGTAATCGCTAACTGATCTCTAGTCAGCTGATACTTTATTTCCCAGTGACATTCATGGCACACCTCAATTCTTCTGAGGTCAGCAAATATTCAATGTGACAAAGCAGTTTCAATATGAAATTAAGCACAGAAAGAGCAGTGATAAAATTTTTTACTTACCCAAAATGATGGGGAAATGAACTAAAAAAATTAGTTTTCCCTTTTATTTTATCTGAGCTAAACCAAAACACATTGCCAGTGTTTCTGCTTATATTGTGATCATGGAATGCAAAAAGTTCTTACCTGCATACACTCACAGCATGGATTAAGAAATACAAAAATGCCTTATTTGTTATTGACTGGATCCCCTACAGGTGATTGAAGAGTTCTTGAAAATACTGAATTTAAAGACCTTTAAGATTGTTATCTTTCCAATATGCACCATCTTTTTCTTAAATCTTTTCAATAAAGAAAGTTAGAAAATGATAACCATTCTTCTTCTCCTAGCAGTGGCAATATGGCTTTAGCAGAAGACATTTACAAGGATTTTAGTTGTCTGGTAGTCTTTTTGCTGGTGCAACAGCTAAGATTTTTGAGTTAGATGTTAGATTTAGACATTGTACAGAACAGTTCTTAAAAGAAACAGATGGAGGTTTTGTTAGTTTTAGTGAACTTACCACAGGGAACACTAACAGCAAACATAAGATAAAAACTCTGAAGTAGACACAGAAGACTTTGCTCTATTTTATTTGGTATAACCGTATCACAGATATGAGCCTATTAACTTTTTGGAGAAATGTTAAAAAATATTATACCTTAATGAAGAAAGATCACAAATTATATAGAAAAGGGTTTCCTGACTATGTGTAGTGAGGGAGATGATCTCACCTAGACTTTTGGGTTAACCGCATGTCAAAACATATACTCAGCTAGAAAAAAAATGTAAAAACCAAATCTTTATGTCATGCAAAACAGTAAGCAAATTGTAAGACACAATGTTTTTACCTTCAGGACAGAGGTACAGAAATACAAGCATGGCAAGCACAGCAGAGGAACCTCAGCACAGCAAAAATGTAATCTTTTCCCTGTGGAAGAACTGCAGCAACAAAAATTGTGAGTATTCCCACATTTGAATAAGTTCACAAGCAGTTTTTGGGCACCACCGTTTGCTTTGTTACTTTCCTCGGGCTCCCTCCCCATGGCACTGCAAAGTTACACGCCACCTTGCCAGGCAGTGGCATCAGCAGCCTGTAGTTCTCCCAGCTTGACACCCACTGAAGATGGGCAGCTGGGGTGGCACTCGTGCCATGCTGCCCTTGCTGGGTGCTCTGCTTTTGATGGCAGAATGCAGCAGGCACCTCCCTGCTGATTTAAAAAGTTTCTCTGTGTTGCACAGGCCACGTTGTGGCATGCAGAAAAGTACTGTTTTCTAGTGGATACAACAGTGGACTGGAGTTCTCAGAGGTTTTTCCTGAGTTCTCATGAATGGCTCTGGGCGTTACATTTACGCTTAATTTCCCCATACATATAATGGAACAATAACACTTGCCGCATATGATAAAGCACTTACCCAACCTGAAAGCCAGAACAGATCTTTGTAGCCTTCCAGCTGCTCCAGATATTGTCCTTCTGTGCTCTTCCTGTTCTGCTCTGACATAACGCCGCACAAGTTTCAGACTTTCGAGTATCATTTATAGATTCAACTACTTGTAGTTTTTAAATGGCTTTTCTGTCCTTCATTTAGAGGGAAAAAATCATGTAACGTTGAGCACGTGCTAGAATTACCAGGAGATAAATGGTCTTTGATCTTCAAATGTGTTTTAATGGGTCAATATTCTCCTTTCTTGCCATACACAGATCTCATTAATTATAATGTCACTATAGCTGCAGAATGAATTTGACCTTATCCATTGAGCACCATGTTTTAGTATTAATAGTTTTTGTTCTTAACAGCAATTGGGAAATAGAGCCAGACATGCTGAATGATATATTCCTATCTTTACAGCATGGCTCTACTCATTCAAAAATGCAATATGAAAAAGGGCATTAATAACAATTTATTCCTTTATTTTTTTTAACAATGAATAGATGTGCTTAGGGCTGGGATTATATAAACTTAACATTGACCTGTAAAACTGATTTCCTCTGTGTGTCTAATATGGCAGAACGGGCTTGAATAGGAATCATTATGCATCTCTGGACTAAGGTTATTAGTGCAGCAATTTGTTCAATTTGGCGTCTTTTTTTATGAAGATAAAGTAAATGCATAGCTGAGTGAGTCTGAATAAGAAAATATATCAAGTTAAAGGGCAGTGTATTGGTAATTTTTCAGGAAGTGTAATGTCTTCAATTCTAAGCAAACAGGGCTTTGGTCTAAAATTCTAGTGTTGTAAAATACTGCAAATTAACTAAGTAAGAGTTTATAACGTTTATACCAGGAAGAAAGGAAGCAATAGGGACATTCTGCAATGGATAAAATGGGAATGAACTGGAATGTAGAAACACGTTTGCTAAGGTAATACAGCACCAGCTCACCGAGAAATTCCCAGGCATTGATAAGAAGAATGCTACAAGGAAAGGCTTTATGCTGGAGAAATTAATCCTAAGATAATAGTAAAGTTTAACTGGACAATATTATAGAAATGTTTTATTCAGCCAAAACCAGCCGAGTTTTATCAGGAATTTCATTCAAGCTGTTTAACAACATCAGTGCAACACTTCATTTGAATGGGTGAGAAACAGAAAAGCAATAATGGAAGGTGTCATTAGAATAGTGTCAAGCCACAATGTCCGTGAAACCAACTAGGAATCTTCTGCAGGAATTTAAATGACACCAGAATAGAAATCTATGCATATGGAGTTACGAAGAAAAGAAGCAGAGAAACAAACAGGCTAGCTTTGAAGAAATGATTATGTCTCTCTTGCTTAAAATAGAGCAGACTTCAGGATAGTTTAGGATCTATACAAAGTGACAGTTATGCAGGATCAGACACAGTATCCAAATCTAAACCTAAAGGCTTCAGAGAAAGTCCTTTCTCTTCAAGAGTGAATCCTTCTGGCTAATTCCTGTTGTGGCAAAATCAGTGTGTTGCTCTCCTATCCCACATTCTTAAGGAATCGCTAAGTGATCACGTTAGCACTGGGAGCCACTGCCCTCTTCTTCCTTTAGGGTCATTATGTGTATAGGTAATCATGAGTGGCAAGGCAAAAAAATTTAAATGGAACAAAAATGCAGTATTTTTAACATGAAAGAAAACTCCAGCTTCCCAATTCAGCTCTGGTTCATTTCCCAGTTTCTCTCTAGGACAAACTGGCCCTAGACCCCTCTTTGCCCAGCCCTGAGGAGCTGAGTAGGGTCCCTATCTGTGTTTTCCTCTTCCCCTTGAACAGCAACTTGCATTGATACACTGGAATTTTGCACAGTTTGTCCAAGTGACATTTGGTCATTGCTGCCTTGGATGGATGCATTTTCCAGAATGAATTACTGCACTGCAGACAACATCAGTCTTTTGAAACCATGAAAAGGCTAACATTAGCACTATCACAAGAAGTTAAATTCTTTCTAATACAAAAAAAAAAAAAAAAGAAGTTTAATGTAAATGTGTTTATACGTTCAAAGAAACATGATGTTTATTTTGCTAGGTTTGGATATGTCATGAGTGTTCTGTGTGATTACTTATTAAAGACTTGTTGCTGCAAGTTCATAAAGTAAATGGGTTTAGTAAGAGTGGACTCTGAATTCTTGCTTCAGTTGCCATGCTCTATTCTTCCTTCATTTTTTTGTGTGGATGGTACTGTACTTATATTAGCTGCCTAGGTTTAATTTACCTTTAAACTTATTAAATTGATTAAACTGTTTATTCATATAAAAAAAAATACAGCTGGTGTTCCTTGTGAGAACTGTGATATAAGAAAATACCATTACATGCCCTGAACTCATACATTTCTATGTTTTATGCTACTGCCTAAAGCACAATCACAGAGCAAAGAAATGAGAAATTTAAAGGCTACTGAACACTGGAGATGTGAAATCAGCACTAGGTTATTTAGCACAGGTTTTTAGAATGATATGTAGGGGAAATGCACTGCTCAAGGACTCTCCAGCTCACACTCATAATTGTAACAGTTGGTGGGCTACTCTGTAATACAACAGTCTGAAATATAAAAAGCCCAAAAGAAAGTACCACCCCCCAAAATCCCTCTGCAAACAAACCCTCATCAGCTACCTTAAAGTCTGACTCGTTTCTAATGTATCATTGTCTTTTGCTTGTATCTGTTCCCAGGTTCATTGGTATAAAATGCTGATTCCAGCTATTTTCACACTTATGCATTTCCATCTCTGTTTCTTAAAAACAGAATTCCAAAGGGTTCAATGTATTAAGCACCCTCCATTTCTCAGTTTCATTCATTGATAAAGGCGTTCAATCACTCTGAGAACTGGAAATAAGTTGAGATTTCTACCAAATGGAATCAAATTCAATTTTGACACATTGCTTTAGTTTGCTTAATTTTAGAATAAATGCATAGATGGTTATTTGACTATTACTGTGCTCTCTGGACACTTCAGCACACGGACAAGTTTAAATTAGTTTGAAGGACCTGCCTTACCTTACCTGAAGTGTGGTATTATTGCCCCTTAAAATAATCATTCCACAACAAATGTTACCAGTGCTGCACTAGAACACGAGGAAGATTTTGTCCTCTTCTATGAGCAAACACTTGGCAAATGTCTCAGGACAAAGCTCTAGGACCATGGATTCACTGCAGGGAAATGACATACTCTTGCACCTGGTGTTATTTAACAAAACAGTGACCTGTTCTAAAGATGCTGCTCTCAAGGACACTCCAGGAGGGAGGAGATCCATTGAAATGAAATTCCAATAGTAACACAGACAAAAACGTTAATGGTAAATCAAGGAGGCTGTTTAGTTCAGCTTGCCAGAAGGCTCAGACTAGTCTGAAATTTCATGTCATCTAGCCAGATTTATAATGATATGACTGGGTACAGAGTCTGACTTGCCATCTTTTATCCAATAAAATATTCAGGCACATTATTTTCAACTTTAAACGTCCAAGTCCCCTCTTTCAGAGTCAAATTCTTCCCTGATGGTACGAACTCCAGAGTGATTCCACTGACTTGTACAGGCTTTTCCCATTTACTCTATAGTCAGTGGAGTGACTGTGGATTTAAACTAGTGTAATTGGGAGTAAAGGTTGGCTTTTTAAGTCTACTTCTATTTTTAAAATCTTCTCTGTCAAGTTTCATGAGGTCAGATGTGAAGATGAATTTGTTGTTTAAGCTTCTTCCTCCTGCAGGCAAAAAGCTTAATCATTTTTTTCTACTGACCTTGTCTTGTCTAAAGATGAGTCAATGAATCAAGTTATGAATGATATATCATGAATAAATGATTTATGCCCGGTCAGATCAAATATGATGTATTACTTAGGTCCTTGAGTATTATTGCGTATAAAGATTTATCCAAAGTGTCATACAATTGGTCAGGGAGAGAATTCTTAAGTCTTTGTATGTCCTCTTGGGGGAAAAAAAGTATATAACTATTCTCTGACTAGAGAAATTTATCTTGGCAAAAATCTCTGTCTTTGACAAAGGCTTAAGAAGGGCAGTCCAGCAGTTACACTTCTCTGCTGGAATGCAGGAGGTTCCAGGTATGCCTGTCTTCCTCATTCTTTGCAAACTCCCTTCCACCTTAGTCCCACTATCTATAAAAGAGGAAAACAGAAAACCTCTTTAGGTCATAAGGATGTTACGACACTGACCAGCTTAGAGACGCTGAGGTGCTCATACAACATAGCAATTTATTTTTATGTAAGATTTACAGGAGTAATTTTTTTCCTAATAAATTTATTTGCTGTTTCAGTATAACTTTCTGTCTTAGGCCTCACCATATGAATTACTCATTATTGCGTCCTAGCAGTATTGGAATGCAAACACCTTCTCTGACAGATGTTTTTCAAAAAGAATTGCATTGCTGCAGTAACGAGTGCCTCCTCTTATGAATCTGACTAAATTAATAACAAACTTGTAAAGTAGTTCCTCAGGTGGGCTACATTAGGGATCCCTGAAGCGTGCCAGCTGAGGCCTGGCCATAACTCTGAAAGATCTCTGGAAAGAGAACTGGTGCAGAAATATTAGAATTATTATTAAAATAACCTACTTAAATATTCTAAAAAAAAAAAAAAAAAAAAAAGAGTTCTATCAGCCCTTTCAACTTCATGCTGTTCCCATCCTTCTTCTGTAAATCTGATAGTCTGTGGCTTTTCTCTCTCCCAACGGACTTAACTCTCCTTCCCAGTTACAGTTCACGATGTCAACCGTGCCCTACTGTGAAGGATCTTCCAACCACCAACCGGATCACACCTTATTATGTAATCTGTTTTATGTCTCCTTAATGAGTTATCTATCATGGTTGATCATTCATTTTCATTTATTCTAGATTTATAAAATGATGGGCATCAACACATGTAATTTGAAGCAAATTAATGTATTCTGAAAAGGCTGTTTTCTCAAAAATATTAATATTAATGACAGAAAAGTTGGGTCAATATTTATTCTGACAAGGAAGTGTTCCTCTCATCGTGAAAAGGCAGTATTACCAGCAGGAGCTAAATGAACAGTTGCTTATTGCATATGGATGGTGAAGGCCTCATGGAAATAACAGCAAAACCCATGAGAAGACCAATCATCTGTCACATATTTTGCACTGTATTGTGACCAGAACTAAGTACCTGCAGTCAGTTTACAAAGCTGCATCTGCACGGCCTAGAGTCAATTCCTTGGATGGCCAGCAAAGTAACCGAGGCAGAATTCTGCCAGTCTAAAAATGCACAGTAGGAGGTGCATAGCTGGTTGAAAAAACCCCACGATGCTGCAACCAGTCACTATAAATTTTTCTCTCTAAATCTAATGATGAAGCATCAGTGAAGTATGCCATGGAACATCAAGTTAAATTCTTCACAGATTAATAAAAATGTTACATGCCGTGAATTTATGTATTGGATTTTCATACTGTAAAAAGAATTATTTTAAAAGCTGCCTTTTTATTTCAACTGCTACTTTCCCTGCTATTTTATAATAGCGAATGATAATGAAGTTGTCATTTTACATATAGGATAATAAATTGCCTTGCTATGAATACAAGGCTATTACTCACTCATAGGGCCCTGATTATGTTGTGCTAGAAGAGCATGACAAGCGCTTTATGAATGGCACAGTCCTGAAAGTGAACTCAGTCAGTGTTCTTTATAGGGTCATCCTCCTGGAATCTGAAAATGTGAACTTCATGCGTGGGGGGTATGATCTAATTTTTCATGCTCACTGTATAAGTAACACCTGCATATCAAGGTCTCCCATCATAGTTCTGCATCTTCATTTTAGGTAACGCGATGATCTTTCACTTTAGGAAATGCAGTGACACATGACATATGTGGAAACTTACTCAGCTAATTTGACCATCTTTCACATATAGTCCCACGCTGACAAACACCTGCCTGTCACCCAGGCTAGAGACAAATCCATCTTTATGAATTCTTACACTGAGCTCTGTTATTACTCCAAGGAAAACCACAGAAATACAGTTAGAAATGTCAACCTGTTTGTGGTAGCTGCAGACGGCAATCTCTTTTTTTCCTTGTTTCTCTGGATGCCATATTCCAGTTTGGAACATAATAGTTCCTTTTTGATAGGTATTAGACATTTCAGCATCTGATTAGTCATATGGCAGTACACCTTCTCGCACGTTACAACTTACATGTATTCATGTAACTTGGACTTAGACCAGTTTTTAACCTTAAGGTTTTCCCCGTGTGCTCTGTAGCAGCCTCCGCAGGTTTATGCTATCAAAGCAAAGGCATTCTCAACCATTTTGCCTCTTCAATATTGACACAATATTTACCCATTTTGTTTCACTTTAGATACCAGTTCTTAGCTTTCATTCTAACTTGCATAACCAACACCATGTGAACACTACTACTGTTGTCAGTTTCATAATTTATATATCTGTATTTTCAGCTCTTATAGTACAGCTCTGCCCATTATTTTCCCTTCTTCCTGTAGAAGACAGAGTGACACAGTTCTGATAGGGCACTGTGCTTGCTCATCATCTTCCTCTCTAATCACAGCTAAGGGATACAGGATACTGTATGAAACTGGTTTGTATTATACAGGATAAAAGCAGCTTATTCTTAAGGGATGACAGGTAGCTTTGTTTAAGGGACAATACTTGCTATTGAACCAACAACACATGTTAAAAGGAAGTAAAGATTGGCATGGTATTAGTTCCGATGTGTGTTCTCTTTTGAGCAGGAAAAGTATTCTTAACCAATGGGACAATTCATCTCTGGCTTAGCACTGACCTCAGCTCAAATATACCCAAAGATGAATTGGAGGCATTGGCTAGAAACCTTACTAGATTTCTCTTGAAATGAGACAGTCAAGCAATGTCAGAAAGTGCTTCCATTTGTTTGAGGCTGAGCTACAAACAGGAGATCAGATCTTCACTTGATGTAAGCTGACAGCCTCAAAGGAGCAATCTTGGTTTACGACACTCGAGATACAGCCCAGAGCCTCTGCAGCTGAGAGGAGGACTATAAGCAGAAAGAGATTGAAGTTTGTTAGAAATAAGGTCAATGGACTGTTCAAGGTCATTGTACTGAAAGAAATCTTTGCTTTGGTGCCTTTGTGCATGTGCCTCAACAAAGGCTTTAAGGCTTTTTAAATTCAGATATTTAGACCTAGCTTATCTTATCCAGTCCTAGGATCACCCATTCTACTTCTTGCCTGTTAGGGAGAAAATGGTGATCCGATTGTTGTTACTAAGTATCTCAAAATTGATCCAGCTCACAGCACCGCTCTCATAGTAATGTCTATATTCCCTTCTGATGGAATACAGAAACTAACTCACAAGGCCCTGAGTTTCTCTTTCAAAGACAGGATTTGCTACTGTTTCTAGTGTCAAAAGTCTTGGCTATTTCATACCTTGCCCTTTCCAAAATAAACAGATCAGTGTGGGGCTGAAGCGCTCTTGCTGGTCTACAGTGCATTCAGAACAGATTCAGAGCTGGTTAAACTGGCATCAGCGTTCTTTGGGCAAGAGCCAGATCTCCACTGTGTGCTTTCTGGTACCTGGTGCAATAGAATCGTCTTATCAGCACCTGCCTTACCCAGTGCCCACTTCTGGCACTCTCAACCCACTCTCAACCCACTGTTGGCCCCATCAGGCAGCTACCACTGGCCAGAATCCGTTTCTACTCCCATCCTGCTCATCAGCCTAGTGTATAAACACTTCACTGTGACAGCATCAAATTATTCATTACTTCAGTTGCATGGTTACCATACCTACACTTCATATAAAAAGCAACTGCCTTCATAATTACATGATCCTATAGACTCCACTCCCACGTGGATCTCTATGCTACTACTTGATAAGACATACAAGTGCAAGAAACGACATAGCAATCTCAAGGTTAAAGAAAACAGTGGAGAGAATTGGTTATATTCCCATTCTCTTTGACAAATCTGTTCTATACTAAGCCTGGCTACTTGGGATGCTTATAATATGTTAAATATACGTTTTTAAAAATTTATTTTCTTGCTCAGATAGATACTCAGTGAAAGAGGATAATAGTCCAATCTCCTAAACAGAGCCACAGAAGAAGATTTTGATGCCCAGGCAAAGAACGTTTAGCTTTAATGACATTTTTCAGTAATAATGACTTCCAGCAGGAACTAAAAATAAGATACTTGTATAAAACTGTTGATATACGGTTGGCTTTTATTTTCATGGCACAAGTTTACATGGCTTAGAGGAAACATATTCCTGAAGGAATATGTTTCACAAATTAGTCTTTAACATTACATCAGATACTCTAGTCAGAGCTGCACTTTGTAGGGAGCTAATGTATCAAACTAGGTTAATGATCTAGCCATGATTAAAAACATTAACAAGGTATCGCTTTTATTTTTCCTTTTAATCTAGTGAACAGGAAAGCAGTTTCAAAAAAAACCTACAGAAAACGGAAATAAAATTGGAAATACACATTCATTTACAATGAAACTATTTCATTACACCTCTCAAGTGCTTCATAAGTACAGAAAAGCCTCCAAGTTCTCATATACTATAAGCAAAACATGGAATGCATATTTTCATGAGATAACAACTACCTTAAAATTTCAGGACCTCTGAACTACAGGAAAAAGCCCGATCATCTGAATTTCATATAATCTGAATATAACATACCATCAAGATTTTTGGAACTCTTTCTTCAGATAGCATTCAGATTGTTCAGTAGCTTTTTTTTTTTTTTTCTTTTTTTTTTTTTTTTAAGAGTCTCATCCGGAATACTTTTGAGTTTGACCCAAAGTCTCTACCTACTTTTCAAATTCTTGATTCTCAAAAACATACAGGGACAATTTCTTCTTGCCTGAAAGACCAATTATCTGAATATCTGGCCTTTCTATATACTAGCATCTAAAAAAGTGGATAAATCAAAATTTACCTGTCAGTAAATTATCACATCCCAGGCTGTGAGGTTCTGTCTAGCTATTTTTTTTCTCCCTTGCTTTTTTCCTTCTTCTCATTATGTTTTAATGCCCTGGGATCCATGTTACTGAATCAGCAGCTTGAGAGGCATATGTTACAGCTCACTGGCAGAACCGATTAAAAAAAGAAAGCAAAACCAACAAAAAAGCAAATGAATATAATTCCAAATCATTCAGTGCAATGTACATTATACACATCTTCATATTCCAGTTTAATTTCTAGCAAAAATGTAACTATGGAAAAAACGTTGTCTAATTCACAACCACTTTCACAAAATGTCTGTTACTGAATTCCAGTCCACAGCGCCTTCTCTACAAACACTCTCACGGACTGCAAAAATCATATTCATAGCACAAACAAGGAAAATGTGCTTCTTAATCAAAGTACGTAGAATCTACTTACATTAATGGCCAATGTTACCTTTTTATTACACTATGTTATAAAAGTACAAATTGATACAAAGTAAACTAATTTTGCAAATAAGCTCTTTTATTCAGACTCGACATTCTACAATGTGTTATAAAAATCAAGCTTTCATTGCACATTTCCACCTAACAGGATATTTATTGGTTTCCAGGAATCACTGCATCAAGTTTATATTACTGCATGATCAAAAAATCTAGTTACTTAATATTCTGAATTGACTAGCTATCAATTGTGGCAACTTGATTTTACTACATGAAAATTTAGAAGTAGATGGAATGAAGGAGTCATCATTCAGGAGTCTCACATTCTGTGTCAAAGCTTGACAAAGATAACACAACTTGACAGCTGCTCTTTTGCATACAAAAGGCAGAAATACTTGCATATTCCATCCAATTAGGTAAACTCGTATTGAGACTAATGATCATTGGTAACAGCATTTGAGCATTAATCCTCAAACGTACAGCCATGAGGACATACAACACACTACCATGCAGCTAGGCATGAATGGATTGCTAAAATCTGGCCTTACGCAGAAGAATATTATTTTCCAGACCTGTATTAAAACCCCAAAAGTATCTGTTCAAAGTATCTTAACTTCTGCTTTTCTCACTGTATGCAAGCGGTTAAGATACTTGAATGTGAAGTGTTCCCTGAATTCATTATACTTCCTCTGGATATGGAATCACATTCATTTTCCATTTCTCTCAGAATACCAACTCATAATATATGTGATAAGAGCATGTTGCATATTAACTTGCATAAACTGCAAAGGGAAAACAAAGAGAATTTGTATTCATCTTATCTGCTTTAAGTATGAAATATTAAGCATCTTCTTATTTCTCCTCTAGTGGATTCATCGACTACAAGATATTTCAGCTGTTGAGAACAGGAAATGAGACTGCATGAAAAAACCCCAGTGTTCCAGTACTTTTTCAGAATCCTCAGTCTACAGACTGAAAACACCAAAAGTTTGGGAAATACTTACCAAGTATTATACTTAACTTTTTAAGGATAGGGGGCAACAGCAGTTTCTGTAGCAAGCTAACACGTCAGTCAGACCGATCCATCGCACCCTGGTGTCATTCAGACCAGTATCAGGACCGTGCTACATAAAAGCTGAGTGGGGCTACAAGAGACACTGATCAAAAACTGTGGGAATACACAGACAGCTCAGACACCCCTAACATCCCACCGGTAGTACGAGCTTGTAGCAGGTGCTAAGAGAACTTGGTACTACACTGCTATATTACCAGTATGCTCAGGAGAGAACAGTTTCAAATGGGGGAAAATTAGCAGGTCTCTGCAATACTATTAAAAAAAAAAATTGTTGTCTTAAATTACTGCCTCAAAGCATCATACTGCATACCTATACCGCTGCATGGTAAAGGCAGCGACCCAAGCATATAATATCATATACATTAACCGGTCAGTAAAGGACCTTCTTCCAAAGACCGTGCTTTGAAATACCACTTCTAATTCTATCAAATAATCCAGGAATGATCAGACAAGGAGATATTACACTGTCTTAACACATGATAAGGTTTCCAAAAACCACTAAAGGCAGCACACATTTAAAAGAAAAATAAAGAGCAAGACTTCATTTTCAAAGGCTTGTTGGAAAATAAATCAGACAAAAGTAGCTTAAACAAAACCCTAATCTTTTTTTAACCAAATGGATTAGGCAGACGAGTAAGCATATACTACATTTACACGGCAAAAAAAGTTGTTCCATGCCTATATTCTGATTATATTTCTTAAATTAAGCCCTTGTATTAATTCCAATCTGTGAAGCTCATAAGAGAATGTGTGCACTAATCCGTGCCAACATTTATAATAACTATTAAGCGAATACTAGATTATAATATATCACTTGTACATACGCATTTATATTCTGCCCTGTGGGTTTACTTAACGTTGACCAAGAGACTTCTGCGCATTTTTTGAAAAGTATACTCTTGCTTGTAATAATCTATGTTGAGAGATTAAAGAGAATAGACTAAACACAATTAAACAATATTCTGATACCAAATCTTTTGGGAAATTCCATAAATAGTGGCCAAATTCTGCTGACCTCACTCATGTGGAATAGTACCCTGATAAGCAGTCGTCGTACAGTCAGCCTTGCTGAAAAAAACAGAGTCAGTAAGACTGAGGGGGAACATAATCTTTCAGTAAATCTAAATCTGCAGGTGTACATATTCTCCAGTTATGATGAGTGTGTATGAGCAGTAGCAGAAATAAGCAGGGGCAATGGGATTAAAATTAGGAAAAAAAAAAAGGTTCGGCTTGATAGCACCATAGTTTTAGTAAACATACAGTCTAATTTAGATATTCTTAAATCCTGTGCTTCCTGGATGAGCATTCATTATTCTTAGGCACTTCCTAGGTTCAAGTGTGCATGTCAAGTACAGGTTTATGCATATGGCTTGACTCCTTATCATCCTTAATCATTTAAAACACTGCAATACAGCGACAAAGTTTTGCTTCTGCTCTAACCATCTTTTCTTACTTGTGTATTTCTTACACATAACTTTCCTATGTAGCCATCATGTAATGAAAGGTACTGGATAGCATGCACAAGGTCAGAAAAAAGTATGTACTTACATACGGCTTATTTTACTTTGTAGGCTGGTAGTAGGTAGTACCAACTCTGATTAAGTTTGTCTATCATTTCTTACTCATCCAACTTCAAAAAGTTTATTTCAAAACTTTCAAGATTATCACCTGCCTACACTGATATTTTTGAGGGAATTTCCTGGTCCAGATGTTAGAAAGAAGCTAAGAAAAAATACTTTGCAGGCCCCAAGGAAATCTGCTTCCATTCAATCAAGTTATAATTGAAAAACTGCTGCTTGCACATACTCGGAAGAGACTACTTTGGATTTAACATATTATGTCTCCTCATATTTTACCCATTTGGATCTGAGCAGGACTTTTCCATCGCTTTCAGCTCTTTATTACGGTCAGCTGTACCAGGAATAAGAATCTACACCTAAGGGAGGTGGATTGATCTATCACTTTATAATTTTCCACCATGCCCAAGTAGAATGGGCAAAGAAGCTGAACAGATTCAAACACAGAGGGCAAGGTCTAGAGGTGGAGAGATGAAGCACATTGGGACAAAGCCTCATAGCTACAGGAAAGGCAGCAGAAAATCAGGGAACTGACGTAACAGGAAAACTGAAATGACTGGCTAAGGAGACTGGAACCGGATGGGGAACAAAAGCTGACTGAGTTCAGAGCGAGAAAACTAAATTAGAGGGGATTAACTTGGTGGTTGGTGAATTAAAGGGGAGACTAAGAAGTGATAGTTGGTAAGTCAATGGGATGACTAAGAAGTGATAAGAAACCAGAACAGAGACAGAAAACTAGTGGGAATGACCAAGAAAAAGGTGATGAAGAATGAGGCAAGTCATCACATGGCATGAGGATGTGAGAGAAGTTGAATGCAGGGAATGCAGGGGGTTGGAGAAGGTGGCGGCAGAGGGAGAAACGACAGTCTGATGGTTAAAGCCGCCAAAAACTATGTGGGATGATGAAACCCTACCCCTGCGTTGGTAGGCCAGTAACTTTTTACCATGAATATAACCTTTAATAGATAGAAACTAATTGTGTACTCTATATTTTTGAGACATTTACTTGCCATACTGGCGTCTCTATCCCGAGTTTTGTAGACTCAAGAGCTCCAACAGACAACACCTTACTATGTTTTCAACTATTGTAGTGCTGTGTAAGGCTAACTGTTTTCAAAATTCAGGTCCCAGGCATCTTAAAATGAGATATGTTTCCTATCACTCATCTTTCTGTGACTGGCAGAATACTGCTAAAATGTTATAGAGTGCTAAAGGGAAAGAACATCTTCCACACTATGCTTGTTTCCTGAGATAGCAACCGTAATGTATGTCAGAGGTACCCGTTTCTGAGTAACACAGATAACAGCTTGCAACACAAGGCTTTTGAGGAAACTCTTAACTGCTCCCTTGAGAATACAGGCCCAGACATAACTATATTTATAGCATTTAATAGCTTTTAAAGCCAGAATGACCCATACAATTATCTTGCCTGACTTTCTGCACCACACAAGCCATAGAATTGCACTGGGCTCCCAAAGTTTGGTTAAAGTAGATACATTCATAGCACACAGCTACGCACGCACTGATGGGTATTACTCCTCCGTGCATTTTCTAATGCATCTTTTGTTCTCAATCACTCTCTTAACATAGATAGAAATCCTGTGACTGGGAACCTGGGACCGTACAAAAAGACCTCAAAAGATAAAGACATTAGTCTCTACAACTTAAAAATAAACCCATGGCTTGAAGGGCAAATCTTCTTATACAAACTTTCCAACATATTAACTGTGAAATCCTAGAGACCTTGGCCAAGAGTTTTCACTGAATAAAATTATGGTTATTTTTCAAATGTTTGCAATTAAACCAATTACAATAATTTAACAACTAAGAAATATAGGGAGAGATTTGGAGAAAACTATTATCTACAGAAGAAGGAAACACTTTTTCTCTCTGAGGGTGACCAAGCACCGGTACAGAGAGGTTGTGGAATCTCCATCCTTGGAAGATATTCAAAAGTAATCCAGACATAGTCCCTCCTGGGCAACTGGCTCTAGGTGACCCTGCCTGAGCAGGGAGGTTGGACTAGATCACCTCCAGAGGTCCCTTCTCTGACACCTGAGAGATTTAACCTTTCCCCACCTACTGCTGCAAGAACCGAGGTCAGCTGAAGTGCCTTCTTTTATACCTCTAGACTGAAATACTTTCCTAAAAAGTAAGTGAAGCAGTGCAAAGTGCTTGCTAATTTTCCCATGTAGTTGTTATTTACATCTATGTTTATGTAGATGTATCATATCACTGCAAGTAAATGAGTGTTTGTACAATGTTTTCAAGATAAAGCATTTCTGTATTTGTGTGTTTGCATATTCGTACAGATACTGTATATCAAAATAGTCTTGTTTTTCTTGGATGATAAAAGCAATTCACTACCTTTTTTAAGGTTAGTACTAAAAATCCAGCTCCCATGTACTTATTATTCATCTGAGTTGATTGTACTTTAGCTTCTTTATGGACTCTTTAAAATATGCACTAATAAAATCTTATTAGCTTTTTATTATCAACTGTCTCAACATACAAATATTGCAAGCTGCAGGGATTTTCTGGTCACTGCAAGCACGACTGATTACTTAGCAATCAATGCATTTGTTATACTGTCTCTGGCAGTTGATGTTTCTGAAAAGGTAACAAGTTTTTAGTATCATTCAGGCAATTTGCAAACATACTTCTGCCTTTAAGGGCGCTCCATTTATTTCAACACAATATAGGAATGTATTCAATCTGTGTAAGCTCCTGTGATTTACTAACACCTTCTTTTAGCTGATGTTCCACAGCTGACTGGGCAAAAAGTCTATGTTAGAAACACACCAGGTATTTAGGACCTTAACTTGCTATAAATTCTTTGAAGTCAATAGGTAGGATTTAAAAATCAATGGAAGGATATGGCTCAAAAGTGCTTTTTCCGAAGCTATAATGGTACAAATATTATCACTGAGCACTCACTTATATGTAAGATCTGAACATTTGAAATAAAAGCCTAGAGATCTAGAAGTGTGAGATGACATTGAAATCAATGCATTTAAGTCCCTAAATAGCTCGTCTGATTCATCTCACCAACAAGAATATATGATTATCTCTAGAATAGACAGGCATTTATAGTAGCAGTGCTTTTTGTGGTGGAGTACTCTGAAGTCTGCTATTTTAAAAGTGGCTACAGGAGGACATTAGTGAGAAAACAAGATAAATGTTTCAGTGAGGAAGTACATGGTTGAGAAATCATACATGAGGGATACTCTTCCCAGCAGATTTCGCTGATTTTGTATGAGCACACTTTGGTTACATCAGAGGTGGTTTTGGTGGAACATGTACACTAAGACTGAGGAAGCAGTTATTAAATTCACCTGGTAGAGTTAAAGGACGCGTTAATCTCTATTTTCAGTCTCTTAATGGCACCTGACCCTATATCATTTAAGACCATAGATGCTGGCTCCACAGTGAGTCAGCACTATAAAGAAAATATGTTACTACACAAACTGTTAGAAGAGTGGTCCCTATTAGAAAATACAATTCAAATGTAGTCTTGCACAGTACATCCCCAAATACTACCACAAAATAAACATACGTCTCGAACATGGCTATTCCAACCATTTAAGTATTACAATAATAAAAACTATGGAAACGAGGGGATGAACAAACATTGTAGTATCAGAAAAAATGTTACTCTCCAGAAGTCAAATTCTCTCTGCAGTAAACAGAATTGGTACCACATTAGCAAAAGAATAATCATATACTCTTGCTTATCAGATGCCAAGTAAAGACAGGAGATAATTATACCTGGGTTCATGCAGTCATGCTGACTGATGTTGAACACTCCCACTTCAGTTGTAGCTGTACAACTGCATAGTCCCGCCTCTGGTCAGACTCAGGATGCTTTTGCCCATGTTATGACAACTTGCAAAGAAACGAAGCAACAACGTGGCTGTATGTACCCAGTCTCGGGTCATTGCTGATAGAGGCCCATTTGCCAAGGACTTTTGGAAATAGAAACCCAGATCTGTAAACAACTCTCATTTCTGGCTATGTGAACACGCACTTTAACAAGTCTTTCACCAAATTGCGCACCTTGAAATTTTCCAGAAGGCAATTTTTTTACGTTAATACAGATACTTTTTCCATTTTGATTGCAACCTGAAATGTTTCTGTAATGTTTCCGTGGCAAACTGGGTAACAATACATTTAACGTTTCCATCAAATAAATTATATTTCAATTCTAAGTATCTATATAAAATTAATTTTTTAAGCTCTAACGCCAGACTCAGATATCTGAGATTGTAAAACTCTAAACCCAATAGGGCTTAACAGTTTCAACTGTTTATATTATTGAGACCTGCAGTTCTCAAGTGTGTATATTATCCCCTTAGAGGTTAGGACACTGAACCTCCTCATCCTTTCATTCACAGATTACTTCAGGCCAACAAGGTAACGGTGTGATTACAGCCTTTGTACAGGGCTTCCACCAATGCAAAACAGATTTGAGTTTTAGCCTTGCAATATGCTTCATCAGCTTGTGCCTTCAGAGGTGAATTCCTGGTTCTGCAGTAGGGAATGAATATATATTTTCCTTGTGCTTTTTTGACAACAATCCAGCTTCTATATGCCGGGCACTACTGATGGAATGATCCAGCCTGGAGCAGTGGGTGGTGTGGCCAAGTGGTGGAATCCCAGAAATGTTCCCAGAACTTTGAGATCTTGTTTTCATTTACTGCTCTCTGGAAATTTAGGGAGACCTTGAAGTGGGCTGTTTTGGTAATGTATAAGCTTATAAGGCCTGTAGCCTTAAAAGACTGGGCAATTCTTTTATTTAACATAAAGAATCAAAGCATTTTTGTACAAGTGTACCTACTGCTTCAAACTTTTCAAATCATTTGAAATCATCACAAAAATTTTCTCTCCAAGAATAAATAGAGAAAAAACTCTTTTTCATACAGAAATGGGATAATCAAAGTTATCTGTATTCTCAAAATTGAGGTATTTATTGTTCCACAGGAGTAAAGATGTTGGATTGCACTGGTAAGGGTGTTTTGTGCATTTCCTGATTAACTCTGGCGCTCGATACCCAAGGAAACGCCACATCCTTCAACTACTTACTCTGAAAGGAGTAAGGAAGAAGATAAGTTTGCTGAGGAAGTTAAGAAACACAAGAGTATACTTAAGTCACATTTTTCTGACAGAGTAGGCATGGAAAGCTCACCTGGGTATACATCTGGGGTGACTCAGAACCAGGTCTTCAGCATATTGCATGACATGCTCAGTACGTTGCAAGATTGAGCTCTTAGTCATAAAAATATATTTTACATATAAAAATACAGCAGATGTCCTTCTAAAAATCATATCTTAAGTGTTATTCCCTCTCATTATGTTTTATATATTCAGAAACAGACATTTGAGATATACTGCGAACAGTGCAAAAGACTGTTTCATATTTATAAAAACACACATTGCAGTACCTGTAAGAGCCAACTGAAAGAAAAGTTGAGAAAGGTTTCATCCTCAGAGAAATTCTGGTCCAAGTCGAACTTTTGTTTAGCGAGTTGTAAACAAACGTCTTAGAATGCAGAGAATCCTCTCATTTCTTTCCAGCTAAGGTAGTCTCAAAACACATCAAGTCCTGCTTTGAAGTAAACCTGAGCTGAATTGATGCTGTTCAGCACCTCTGACAAGGCTGCTTGAATGGTCTCATTTGACTGATGTAGTTTGCAGTGCTCCAGTGCCTTTTGCAGTACTGAAAACTGGCTTGTCCTTTCATCTAGTCTGTAAAGAATATTTCTAAAAAAGAACAATGGAGAACGGTCAACTTTTTACTCAAAACAATTCATCAGAAATCATCAAGAAACCCTGCAAGTATCAGCCACACTTTACAGATGATACGTAATACGCACAGTAAAGCTGACCCATGGCAAACTGAAAGACAACTGAATATTTATTATGGCTTTGTAAACTGCATCTGTTCATTGATCTATGCATACATACATTGAAACATTCACAAAATCTGTCAAAGAAATCTGACAATCCTCTTTGACCATTCAAGTTTTTATTCAAAATCATGAGCCTAGACCTATCACACCCCTCATGAAGTATTTCATGTCTCAGCCGGATTCCATTTATTACCCTCTAAAAAAAGTTTGGTTATTACCGTGGACGCTAGGCACAGAATATTTTTTTCCTATCTGCTCCTGTTATTTATTTCACACTTCAGAGGTGAAATTCTAGCTGCATTGAAGTCAATGGTAAAACTCTCATTGCCTTCAGCAGAGCCTTTATTTCATCAATAATCCTTTGTGGCATTAGCACAAGAGCAACCCATCCTTAATGTGACATACTTGAGGAAGGAAATAACTGGAACGTACAGCTAAACCCTTATGAAACAAAATCTGTGTTTTCCTATAATATTTGCAAGACTTTTTAATGGCTCATATAAAAACACACGCAAAGGTAATGTCTGATCCCTTGGAAATGTTATCTGCGTGAGGTGCTGAAGGCTCAGAATTCAAAGCTAGCAAATGATTTCAATCAGACTCTTTGAAGCAGGCTATAAATGTTACCTAAAAACAGGTGTAATCATTATCCTAATTAGAAGAGCATGTAAATATCATAAATCTCCACCCAGGAGCTCCTTTGATTGTAAACAGGAGTGAGTGAAATTTGAAACAGGAAAGCTACACATGATTTGGTCCAGGACCTTACCCTTAAATACAAGGTAGGTGTTCAGGGCAGGGGAGAAGTTGTTTAACAGAATGAAACCAGCGAGAAAGCAGGACAACTTAGATATTCCATTAGTAACCTAACTGCACGACAGAACAGGCCCAATGGCAACTCCAAATTAGTAATAAAACTACCAAGTACCTGCAAGACAGGTGACCACAAAAGCGTATCTTAGTGTTATAGGAGTCATCTAATTGCCAGTCTACAAGGGGGAATGGTAACAAAGTAGCCCAATAAACAACACCACAGAACATCTACAATCTTCTGCCGTGTTTTCCAGTTTGAAAAAATGCTTTGAATGATGGGCAACATTTTTCAAAGACATGAAATAACTCCTATCCTCATAACACAATTTTTCAGTCTTTATGTTTTTACCTTCCTATATTGGGGATACATCCAAACCCAGCAATGTGCAATAGGAATGGTAAGCTTTTTATCCCCTGACAGCAATACATTTAACCATTGCAAGTGTTCTGCAATGCAATACATAGTGGTTTTAAACAGAGGAGGGAAACAGTTTGAATCCAACACTGCAGTAGAAGGATAGCTTACATAGTTTAAATAGTAGGTCATCACTGACCTAGATCATTTGACTGAACAAGGTTAGGAGCACTTGCAGGAACAGCTCAGCTCCGTCAAGAGGACAGTAACAAGCAGATGTGGCAATAACTTCTGCAGCTTGCACTGCAGCAGCCAGAGGAGGACAACTGCCCGCGTCCTCACTTCTGAGCTGATGCTTCAGACTATGTTCCTTGAGACTGTGATGCAGCTGACACTCAAAGGTGACTAAAGCTATATTATGAACTATTCCTAAAGCGTCTCTGTGATACAGTAAATGAAAACTGTGTATGTTGAGAACCAGATCAATTCTTCGTTGGTTGGTTGGTTGGTTGGTTTTTAAGGATAGGCTGTGCTACGGGAAATACTGCAGTTTTCAAAGCAGGAATTGATTTTGCTCCCTCTGAAATCAATTCAGGGACTCCTGCCGAGATCAGTGCGAGCAGAACCAGGCTTTTGAAGAACTCTCCTCTATAGTTCCCATAGTTCACAGGGAGACAGAAGCCTGTTCACAACCCCTCAAAGCCCTTGAACAGCAGGGGCCGTGCTAGAGATAATCACATTACTTTCTACTCTCAGGAGGCATGTGACAGTCCTACCTGGTTGCTGGTGGCTGGGAGAGTTTGACTGAGCTAGAATTCTGCTCCAAATGCCTACAACACTGGCATCATCATCTACATTAGGATCCCTCTATTCCTTTATTGGGGGGAATGTCAACTAATTAAAATGTCGTAAGACAATAACCATCAGCAGAGCAACACTAACTTAGACTGCTAGAAATCAGACTCTAAAGAGAGGATGACCTCTTTAGAGGGGACTAAAGACTGGAACATCTGGGGACTGCTGAGAAAATGTTTGTGGTGAATAGGAACAGATCTTCTATCCCATCTTCAAACGTGCTCTAAACATGGCACGCGGGCTACAAAGATGCTTTACCTTGACATACAAGGACCTTAATACAGTTTAACTCTACTGCTGTGATTTTGGAATCACAGGTGATTCCATAGTGAATCCACAGGCAGGTGATCCACTGTAAAAGACAAATACTCCTAGCGCATCCTAACTGTACAAATCAGTGTCTCATGCGAAAGGCTTAGTTGTTTGATGAATGAAAGAGAGAAGCAGGCTGCTTTCATAATTTAAAAGAATATCTAAACTTTTGCAATAGTAATATGACTTCGGCATAGCTGATTGCATAGTATGACAGAACCTATTTTTTATTTTTATGTATGCAAATAATAAGTAGTAACATTATACAGCACCTGTTTTTTCAGCTTTTCTGCTAGAAATTCTCACCAGGGTCTTATATTTTCCAATTACTTATCTTTGCTTGGCAAGCCATGCCACCTCTTTGTTGCATAAAATGATTTCTCTCTTTATGCATGTTCATGAGAGTCAATTTATACAGTTTTACTTCTTATTTCTGTCCAAGCTTCATCAAATGAAAAAAATGGCTAGTCGAGTTTATTACTTCCAAGACTTTACAAGTCAGAAAAGTGTTTTCATTAAAGATTACACAGGGACTGAAAAATAAACCCCAGCCATTTCCTTGGCACAAGATACCACTATGTGACCATAACACGCATAATGATACCAAGAGACTTTAATTTGTACTGTGAAATTCAATTACTTAAACATTCCTTAACACAAATTGGTTTCGTAGCCTACACCTCTAAAACAACAATTCCAGCCTCTGGCCTAATTGCGTAAGTATCTACCTTCATCTTTAACTATTTTGATCTTATAAATATATTTCACACAGTCAGCCTGACCCACACAAAACAAGAAGAGACTCCTAAACAGAAAAGTGCAATACATTATTGATGACACTAATGAAATTACAACACACATCATTCATCTTAATGGGCTTCTTTCAACGACCCATCACAGTGACCTGAAAAGTCTAACACTGAAGTAGGAAACCTAATTAATAACTTCAGGCAGTACCACTGAAAGAGGTAAAACGGCTCCAAACAAATGAACCAGCCTTAGTTAACTAAAGCAAATAAACTATAAAAATGAATTCTAAAAGAACTTCTTCTATAACTTTTACGAGCGCTTTGCAGGCCTGGGAACATAAGCATTATTGATCGAAATAATGCCATTAGAGTTAAATGCTGTTTTATGTTATCACAAATAAGGATGTAATGTCACCCCCAAGAGACCAAAATGAATTTGACAAATTCTTGAATGACAGCTCACACCAAAAATATATCGACTTTAACACAACTTTAAACTATTTTGGAGATTATATTAGAACAACTGGACAGTACAAGATAAAACTCGATTACTACATTATTCTTGTCATGAAAAAGGATTTTTTAGCTTACAAGAAAAGTTTGTGTGTAGGTAAGGTACAATACATGCTGAATTATTCAGGTACTTACAAATAGCCTCCTATTTAAGAGCTTATGTATGAGATTTTGAAAAGTAATTATTAAATCATTAGGACATGATGGCAAGTATAGAGTCCCACATAAAATGAGTGCAGGTTTTCTCTGTGGAATCACATTAGAATTGTTTACAGATAAATGCTATGGGCAGCCTCTGTCTATTCCAGTTATAGCACAATGTGCTGTGACTAGAGCTGCTTCAGCATCCTTACAAATTCAATTTTATAAATCCCTGAATTATTTTTTCCTGTACTCTCCAAGAAAAAAAGCGCACCAGAACAGGGATGCTCTGCATTTCCCTTTCTTTTGATAATGTTCAGTTTTGAATGCACTTTTCTTACATCTACGAGTTTGTTTTCATCATGTCTGTAAAACACAAAATGTTATTAATGTGGCAAAGAAGTTAATGCATTCTAATAATAGTATTTCTATGTTGGGACTTCTAGTTCCACAGGGTGTTTATTTATTGTAGGACATAAAAATATTACAAATTCTTCTTCCCTGGAAACTGCATGAGCTGATTTACACTAGTTAGTTTACACTAGTTTGTACCTCAGAAAATTTTATGGTGAAGGTACAAAAAGCTTCCCTTCTTCCTCTGGGTCCCTTATCCTTTTATCTCCAACAGTGCTTCTCCTTTCCTCTCTTTTTATTTTTTAAGCTTTTTTGACACCCACATACAGTTATTTTATCTTACCTATTTTACTTCACAGCACTATTGTGGCAGAAGGTTTCTAATGATAAAATTAGAGCTGCTAGCCATGTAAGACTAACTTTTATCAGGATGAAATTTATGCAGTGGTGAGCTGCCACTACATGTCATTATAGCTGATCCAGAGGAAACGGATTTCTATAATGCTCATTTCTTGCTGGATCGAACGGTGGACGTCACTGCCTCTGGGGCCCTGTGATCAAACAACCTGCAAGTGACCAGGGAAGACGGGGCTATGTCGGCCAACCTCTTCGGGCAGCTTAGCTGTAAATGTCACTCTATTCCTTCACTGTCCTAAGTCCCCAGAAACTCAGCATGTCATATTTAAGGATCCTTTATTTGTAATGTGGTGTTCCTAACTTTTGTTTGCTACACATCCTATCCTTTTTTAAGAGCCATCAACTGCCTTCACTTAGTGTTCTCATTTATAGGACTGTAAATTGTTCTACCGGTATATATTACAGAACGTGATATATTTAAATCACGTACGCCCAAAGCTGAAAATCTGCCAGAAATACAGGTATTTGCATGGTATCAGCAGTAGATGAGCTACAGGTAATCTAGACATCAAACCTAAATAAAGTCTAACCAGCTGAAAGGCATTTCAAAGGCATCGTTATGTGACAGTGATAAACCAGATAAATTCTGTCCCTGCCGGATAGAAATTTATCTTGCATAAGAGACAGGAGTTAGGACACCTCTAATTGAGTCAATTATGGCAAATGGAGGTTATGGTAAGGCTGCGTTTAACAAAATCCTGTTGGGACATGGGACTACAAGGAGGTAATTATTCCAAGTCTGAATTCATTTCTGAGAGGCCGATGTAGAACAGGGCTTGTTAAAAAAATAAATCCTGATTTTGGCAGCTCTGTGAAGTGTCTGAGGCTTGGTTTGGCTTGATTGTCTGCCAAATAAACAAAGGAAAAAGAGAAGCCAAACTGAAATGATAGCTGGTTACAAGATGTATTATCTTTCATTTCCCTACAGTTATCTTTGATTACAGTACTTCTCTAAAGGTAATGAATGCATTGTCGTAAACCACACTAGTCTCTTACTGAATTATCGCTAAACCCTAACTCTAGCGTAAGTGTCAGCTTGATGCACCCTGCCAGCCTTAGGTCTTTGTCAAGGCCTTGAGTGCACTAACAGGTCTTACTGGCCCTGACCAGCCTTACCTGGGGCCACGACCCACAGCCCCTGCTCACAGGCCCAGGAGCCCCATTCCACCCTAGCCCTGGGTCTTCAGCCCCAGCCGGAGCTACATCGCAGGCATGCCTGTCTCCAGCTCTGTTACTGCCATGCAGGCAGTTGATCCAGACCCCGATCTGCAGACTACTTCCCGGCTTGACTTGCATCACCCCGGGCTTGCCCGATGACCAAGGCTCTTGGCTGAACCTGGCTGCCACTCTCAGGCCTCCCCTGCTTGCACCACAGGCCTCGTTGGAGAGGCCGCTGCCCTGCTGGCCATGGCGTCGCGCTTGGCTCCCCGTCCATTAGGGAGCAGCCAGCTCTCACCACCCCCGACAACCTTCACCTAAACAGGTGACCCTATCAGGCCTGACTCTATAAACACCCATCCTAACCTCACCTACAGACCTTCCTGCCTTGAAACCTATCCTGGTGATTGTTACAGATTCATCTACTGGATTCCAACTTGCAGGTACGAGCATTCAGAATCTTAAAGAGAAAGACCTATGAAATAAATCAAGTAAAGGTTGTTTGGGGAATTTTTTATGACCAAAACTCTACAGAAATTCACAGAAAACATTCACTTTCACTTTCTGTTCTGAAACATATCAGAAAATGATTCTTTTGATAGTTGATTAATTACTGTCAACAGAAAAGACTGACACAAAATAAAGCTAACAGAATGTTAATCTTGATTTTCTGATAATAGAACAGTGCTCTGTGACGGCTTGGAAAAGATTCCAATGGGATACTGTATCTATGACAACCTGTAGCTAAACTTTTTCACTTCCATTAAATAAACAGTAATTACTTCCTTTCTTCCTGTATATTTTTTTAATTTTTGTGGCTTATGATAGCAAAATAGCTTCTAGTATAATATAAAACAACCAAGAACAAATGGAAACTGGAAGCTTGATGCAAGTTGCTAATCATAAGAGAACTGATGTTCTGGAACAGCCTCAAATAAGAATAATGGAGCTAAGAAATCTGACTAGTTTAAAGACTGAGTTTGAGTAAAATCAGGCTTCAATAAAATACCTGTTTGCAAGGGCTGAATATCAACACTACCTTGCACTCACGGTTTTAGCCCTGTTGAAAATTTGCTGAGTTTAGGAAACTTATTTCTTTCTTACTTTGGAGTAAATAAGATCAGTAAGTAAGAAGAACCAATTCTACAGCTTCAACTGTACAGAATGACTTCACAGAAGTGCAAAGAAAAAAAAAAATTAGGATGCATTTGTTCAGAAGTTGCAAGCGATTATTTATGACTGCTAAAGAGCAGTCCTCTTATTAGTAAGGCATGATTTTCTCTAGGGTTTTATAGAAATGAATTAAGTGATTTTATCTAGAAATTCCTGAAGAAGCCACAAAACACACTATCAGACTCTGCCATAGAGCTCTCAAACCCTATATGCAGCTGAGAGAATGATATGTACTCCACAGAAACGTAAAAATTCCTTGAAAATCCTTCAGTATTTTTTCTGTAATTTCTTAGAGCAAGGACTTACATCTATACTTAAGAGTGATGACACATTAAAAAAAAATTGATATAACTATTTTAAAACATTATTTGCTGGCAGCAACTGATATGAAATATACTTTGTTAAATTTCAAATTATGTAGCTCTTGGTAACAAATGTAGGCATGTTGTTCTTTGATTGATTTATGCTGCACTTGCTGTTCAAATGAAAGAAACATATGCTTATGCTGAATAATTTGGAGGAAACTATTTTTCTTTTAAGGATGTCTCAGTCTGAAATATTCAAATTCAAAGCAGATGTGCTACTATTTTGAAGGACTTGAGGGAAGTGAATTAATAAAATTATTTCCAAATGGCTCACAGCTGATGTTCGGAAAGCTTCATAGGGATTTTTATTTAGAAATCATGTAAAACATCCGATTCCTAAGGAGGAATACCATTTCTAAACAAAGCAGCAAGCGCTGTCCAGTATTTGATGCAGTAAATTGCCTTGACCTTGATCTCCAGTTCTGGCCCTGACTAGGTTTATCATCTTAAGTAACTCCACACCATGAGACGTGAGACCATCACCATCACAGCCTAAATCAGAAAGGTCATTATCATAAGAGTTAACTATGGATAAAAAATTAATTATCTCATAACATGTTCTTTAAAGAAATGCCTAAAGTTATATTTTTATTACCTTCAATGGCATGCATACACACAAAATTAACACTTTTTTTATCCCAGCTAAGGTAATTTTCCTGTTAATGATCTCACCACCAAATTTCTAAGCCCTATTGCCTGGGCAATACGTTAGTGGGGGGAGTATTACATATTAACTATTTTTCCAATGAATTCCACTTTTTTTTTTGTACTAGATTCGAGAAACGTCTCTGGCTAATATTTCAAACATACATGAGTGGCTCTTATCTGTCATGACCAAAAGTGTGGAACCATATATTTCTTGGATCTAAAAAATGTTATCGACCCTACTGTTTATAAGAAAAATGAAATAATGTATAAAATATTAAGTTTCTCTCATATTTAATAAATTCAAAATCTAATACTTTATATAACTTTCTGAGATCACAGGCTATTTTTCTCTGTAACCAAATATTCTTGGCCTGCTTAGCACGATAAGCACAGGCCTCAGTGAGATCTGCCAGCATGGGAAACTGAATGGAAACTGTATCCTAATTGGAAGACTTGCGAGGCGTTGGCATGGTAGCTCTGCAGTGAGCTCACTGAATAGCTCCCAGTGAAAGGATCTTTACCGTTAGCAGAACAACTGCTGTGAAATGGGCTAAAACATCT